>NC_089586.1:49753831-50107164 GCF_019320115.1 Miscanthus floridulus | reverse complement strand
AGATACCAAGTTCAGTAGACAATCTCTCCAGAAGTCTGGAACTTCTTAATATGGAATATAACAACATAACTAGAATGATCCTTGAAGGAACATCAAATTTGGTCAACCTGAATATGCTTCATCTATATGGAAGCAATCTAGAGGGTACCATTCCTGCCTCTCTTGGCAAACTAAAGAGACTGAATGGGTTACTCCTAGGAATGAATTACCTATCAGGACCAATCCCCCTAGCTATTGGCAAGCTTACAAAATTAAACTTCCTTCATCTTGATGGCAACAAACTTATCGGAAGCATACCATCTAGTCTTTCTGGTTGTCCTTTACAAAGATTAGACCTTTCACACAATAGCCTTGTTGGTCCAATACCTAGAGAACTTTTCCTTTTCAACACATTATCTGATTACATGCATATCCAAAATAATCAATTAACTGGGACTTTGCCTATAGAACTTAGTAATCTAAAAAACCTTGGGACACTTGACTTTTTCGGTAATCAAATATCTAGAGAGATTCTAATCTCCCTGGGAGAGTGCTAGATGTTGCAGCATCTCAACACATCTCATAACAACCTTCAAGGGACAATTCCGCCGTCAGTAGAGCAGATGAAAGGCCTTTTAGTGATTGATCTTTCCTACAACAATTTGTCTAGGGACATACCTGAATTCCTTGCTAACATGAAAGGTCTTTCTTCCTTCAATCTCTCGTTCAACAACTTTAGAGGTCAAGTTCCAACAGATGGAGTTTTTGAAAATGCATCTTCTGCCGTAATCATAGGAAACAGTGGTGTATGTGGCGGTATCCCTCAGTTGAAGTTGCCACCCTGCTCCAGCCACGATACCAAGAAGCCATCTTTGGGGCGTATCATAGCAATATCTATTGGCGGTAGTGCATGTCTACTTGTCGTGTGCACTATTTATATTCATCATTTGGAAAAAGAAGATAGAGGTGAACCACCAAACACCAGGAACATACGAGGGTTACATATGCTGAATTGGCCCGTGCAACAGATAGTTTCTCATCAAGGAACCTCATTAGAGTAGGAAGTTTTGGCTCAGTCTTCAAGGGGCAAATTATGATTAACAGACTACAAGTGACAGTGGCTATCAAGGTGCTCAACCTCCTCCAACATGGGGCAGCTCAAAGTTTTGATGCTGAATGTGAGACTTTGAGATGTGCTAGACATCGTAATCTTGTGAAGATCTTAACGGTCTGCTCAAGTGTGGACTTTAGAGGCCTTGATTTCAAAGCCATTGTATTCGAGTAGTTGTCAAATGGAAACCTAGATCAATGGTTGCACCAACCAATTGATGGAAACAGTGAATACAAGGTGCTTGAAAGACTAGACATTTCTATTGGAGAGAATTCCTTATTTGACACTGAAGAAATGACCCGTTCCTTTCTTGGCCCTCAAAAAATTTTCGTTCCCTATTTGACACCGAGTTCAACTTTCGTTCCTTCCGTGACACTCCGTCGCGTTTTCCATCCGGCCACCGTTAACTGCGCTGTGAAAAGGCGATTTTGCCCCTATGGACCCCACCACCCTTCTCCTCTCCTCCTCCAGACAGTCGCCTCGCTCCCTCCGTCTCCCCGCAGTCACGCAGACATGCCCGTCCCTCCCGATGGCGCCCTCCACTCTCTCCCTCTCTCTCCACTCTCTCTCCCTCCCTCCCTCCAACTCTCCATTCCGAGCCCCTCTCCCTCCCGAGCACGGCGGTGGTCCTCCCTTCCCATGGCGCGGCGGCGCCCCTCCCTTCCCTAGGCGCAGCGGCGCCCCTCCCTTCCCTAGGCGTGGTGGCGCCCCTCCCTTCCGCGCTCCTCCTCTCCTCGATGGCGACCGGCGGTAGACTAGAAGCGGCGACGACGGTGGCATGGTGGAGCAGGCAGCCGCGACGACGGTGGTGGAGTCCGGCGAGATCCGACCTCGGGGCGCGCGGATCCGGCCTCGGGGCGCGCGGATCCAGCCTCGGGGCTCACGGATTCGGCCTCGGGGCGCGTGGATCCGGCCTCGGGCGACCGGCGGTGGACTAGAAGCGACGACGACGGTGGCGCGGTGGAGCAGGCGGCCGCGACGACGACGGTGGAGTCCGGCGAGATCTGGCCTCGGAGCTCGCGGATCTAACCTCGGGGCGCGCGGATCCGACCTCGGGGCGCGTGAATCCACCCACGGATCTGGCGAGCTCGCCGGCAGCAAATCGAGGGCGGGCACGGGCGCGGCTGGATCTGTTGGTGGGGAAGCCGGATTCGGCTCGACGGTGGAGGATGCACCCCGGCGGCGGATCCAGCGAGCGTCGACGGCTGCCCGTGGATGGGCTCGGTGGGCCCATGGGTGGCGGGGATGGCAGGCGGCCTTTTCAGGTGGCTCGGCCGCGGACTGGGGGAGGACACAGCGGCCTAGAGGAGAGGAGGGAGAAGGGTGGTGGGGCCCATAGGGGCAAAATCGTCTTTTCACAGTGCAGTTAACGGTGGCCGGATGGAAAACGCGACGGAGTGTCACGGAAGGAACGGAAGTTGAACTCGGTGTCAAATAGGGAACGAAAATTTTTCGAGGGCCAAGAAAGGAACGGGTCATTTCTTCAGTGTCAAATAAGGAATTCTCCCTTTCTATTGATGTGGTTTCTGCACTTAAATATCTACACACGCACAAGCCAATGCCAATTATCCACTGCGATCTCAAGCCTAGCAATATTCTCCTTGATGGTGACATGGTTGCTCATGTTGGTGATTTTGGGTTGGCAAGGTTCTACCATGAAGACTTCGACAGAAGTTCTGAGAAATCAAGCGCCTGGCCTAAAATGAGAGAAACAACTGGATATTCTGCTCTAGGTGAATTTGCAACTACTTTAGTTTATTACTACTGGCTTATCATCAGTATCCAAGTAAATAGGTTTTCTCATTATCTCAATTGTTGCTTATGTTAGAACAAGCTGACAAAATTGAGATGTTCCTACAAATGGCAAAACAAACATCGTATCCATTAATTCAATACTCTAAGAAGTGAACTATTGTGGAAAGAGTTATGCGTAAGCACCATCGATGCATACTTAACCTCATTCTGTTGTTTTCTTGCAACTCATGTAAATTTCAGAGTATGGATTGGGTAATGAAGTTTCAGCCCACGGTGTTGTCTATAGCTACGGTATAATATTGCTTGAGTTGTTTACAAGGAAAAGGCCAATAGACAATGAATTTAGTGACGATTTGAGCCTTCATAAATATGTAAAGATGTCAGTGCCCGACCAAGTGGGTAAAATTGTTGACCAACACTTGCTACAAGAGTCAGATGATAATGAAGGAATGACCTCTGACTATAATAAAATTAGCAATATGAAGATTTCTTGCATCACTTCTATTCTTCATGTTGGAATCTCATGTTCAAAGGAGACACCAATGGAGCGTGCACAAATTGAAGATGCTCTAAAAGAGTTGCAAGCAATAAGAGACAGGTTTCGCATGGATTCACTCCAACTCCAAGCAGGAGCCACAAGTCACTGAAGCATTCCAAGGTTATTCATGTGCATGACATCTTGTCATGTTACAATAAATCAAGTTGAAGAGTGACGATAAGAATAGAAGCTCTCCGACTACCTCATATGGCCTTTTGATCAAGGCTTCCTCTTATTTCAAACAATAGTATAATCTATTAGTTGTCCTAATCAAGTAAAATATTGGGTAGTATATAACTTTTTTTCTTGTGGCATAAGCAGATATAATGAAGCTTCTCCACATTTGCACATTCGTTCTTAATTCTTCTCATGAATCCTTCTCAAATTGTCTCCACCTTGAAGAGAGAGAAAGTGAAGGACCGAAACGACAACAAGAGGAGGTGAATAGAAGCCAATTAAAATTCTTTAATAAAACATAACCTATGTCTCAAATTCAACCTAACCCTCATCTCTTCTAAATGCGAAGATCCCACACATCACTACATCAATTCAATGACATACTCACCCTAGAAACAATCAGAAATTTTATCAAGATATTTCGGAAGCAAAATTCAGAGACACACTACTATCGAACTAGACCGAACATCGAAGAGGCTATTAAAAGTTGCTAACATTAGATTTGGAAGGTAAATATATAATCCGCCAGAGACCTATTCTTTTTGGAAAAAGTCTACGTCACCTCCCGAGGTTTGGAGATGTGTCTGCTCAACCCCCTCAAGTATAAAAACATGTATCGAACACATTAAAGTTTATAAAACCGGTCAATTTATCCATTGGGATGGTTTTGCTAGGCAGTTTTGCCACGCTGGCACGGTTGACGAGTGGGCCCCGCTTGTAAGTGACAGGTCCTTCTCTCATCGACAGGTGGTCCCTACCCGTCATCCCCTACCTCTAGCTCCCCCGCCGTAGCTGGAGGGTGGCATCGCGTGCTCTGCGGGCTGCGTCCGCATGCTCTCCATCGTCCGTAGCTGAGCTGAGTTGAGCCGCCATGGACCCGCTGAGACAAAACCCCACGCCCCCGCCCCCACCACGCTGTCGGTCATTCCCTTCGCTCCCCGAGATCCGCGCTTTGATTCGTCCACCGCCGATGCCGCCCGAGACCATGCCGGCCACGGACCTCCAGGACTCTTCCCCGTTGATGCACGCCCACTCCTCCTCGTTCTCCTCCGGCCGCACCCTCCTCTCCCTCCGCCGCGATGCCTCGGCGGCCGTGATGCCGACGCCGCCGCCTACCGTCGAGCCGGAGCTCGAGGAGTTCGACGCCACGTCACCGTGCACCTCGCGGACCTCACTGCGGCACACGACGCTGGTGGCGGAGTTCGGCGAGCGCGCTGTCAAGGCGCTCGACGTCTGCAACGCGGCGTGCGACGGCGTGTACCTCACGAGCATCACAGCCTCCGCACTGCTGCTGCCGGTGCCGAGGAGGAGGAGCGGCAGAGGCTGATCCATAAGGGCCAGCTCCGGCGCGCGCTGAAGGCGCTGTCGGACCTCTCCGTGCTCCTCATCGACGACGACGACGACGCCGCCGCCGCCGCGGTGGGCGCTGGTGGCGGGCTCGCCTCGTTCCTCGCGTCCCACCGCAACTACTCCTTCGGCCGCACGCGGGCGTCCTCCTCCCGCGCCGCGTCCCTCGCCTCCTCCTCCTCCTCCTCCACTTCCTCGTTGCGCTATGCGCACTTCCGCTCGCTCTCATAGAGCGTGTCCCACACCTGGTCCGCGGCGCGCCAGCTGCAGGCCATCGGGGCCGCCCTGGCCATGCCGCGCGCCAACGAGGCCGCCGCCATGGGCTGCCTGCTCCACCTTGCCGCGTGGGCGCTCGTTGCCGCCGTGCCCTGCCCGGACAGCGCCGCCGCGCTCAAGGCGCACCACCACCTCCCGTCCCCGCCGCCGCACGCCACGTTCCCCTGGGCGGCGCCGCTCCTCGCGCTCCAGGAATGCCTCGCCGAGGAAGGGAAGCACAAGGACCGCCGCAACTCGTGCGGCCTGCTCAGGGAGATCCACGCGCTCGAGAAGTGCACGCAAAGGCTCGCGGAGGCCATGATGTCGCGCCCGTCCTGCTCACGGGCGAGCGGGAAGCTGAGGTGCGGGAGGCAGCAACCAAGGATGACAGCTGGGGACCACCTGTCGGTGAGTGAAGGACCTGCCACTTACAAGCGGGACCCACTCGTCAATCATCCACGTCAGCATAAGAGTCCACCTCAGCGCGCCAGTGTGGCAAAATCGCCTAGCAAAACCATCCTAGGGAGTAAATCGACCGGTTTTATAAATTTTAATGTGTTTTTATATTTGAGGTCATATCGGGCGATTTACAAAAATGAGACTTGAAACATCGATCGTTTACAGATTTGATATTAGACTTATATTCATAGATGTCATCCAGCTCGGTGTGATCAGGTGTCATTTTTTCAATTTTTTCATATTTGAGGGGTTTCCAAACCTTAAGGTGTGACACGCACTTTTTCCTATTCTTTCTTGAACTGAAGCTAGCCGTCCTTCCCCCCAACGCCGCCCCTCTCTCTGCGGCGGCGGAATGGCGAAAAGCGGCGAGTCCACGGTGGAGGTTGCGTCCTCCAGCTCCTCTCCTCTTACTCCCGCTTCCGCGTCGGCTACGAGGCCGAAGGCGAAACACCGTATGGAGATCGAGGGGTACCCAGTGGATGGCGTCTCCATCGGCGGTCAAGAGACCTGCGTCATCTTCCCGACGCTGAACCTCGCCTTCGACATCGGCCGGTGCCCGCAGCGCGCCGTCTCGCAGGAGTTCCTCTTCGTCTCCCACGGGCACCTGGACCACATCGGGGGGCTTCCCATGTACGTGGCCACGCGGGGGCTCTTCAGGTTGCGTCCGCCCACCATCTTCGTCCCGGCGTGCCTCCGGGACCTCGTGGAGCGGCTCTTCGAGGTGCACCGCGCCATAGACCAGTCCGAGCTCAACCACAACCTGGTCCCCCTTGAGGTCGGGGAGGAGTACGAGTTCAGGAGGGACCTCAAGGTCAGGGCTTTCAGGACCTACCACACCATACCCAGCCAGGTGAGATGAATTGGTTCACTTCACTTCTTGGAATTGTATATGTTGTGAATTCATCCGTTATAATCTTGCAATGCTTGGATGGAGTATCAATTACGTGATGTGTATGCAGGGGTATGTGATATACTCGGTGAAGCAGAAGCTTAAGCAGGAGTTCATTGGCCTACCAGGGAGCGAGATCAAGCAGCTCAAGCTATCAGGTGTGGAGGTCTGTCTGGCTTGGTGGCTTTGGAGTTCAAATTGAAGCACAGTCTAGTAACCTGTTGAAGGGAGTATGGCGTGTAAGCCCCCTCACCAATTCATAACTTTTGCAGATCACGAATACGGTGTCCACCCCCGAAATTGCTTTCACGGGAGATACAACAGCAAATTTCATTCTTGATCCGGATAATGCAGATGTGCTGCAGGCAAAAATTCTTGTTGTGGAGGTATTTTGTTATCACTTGTCGCTTTACAGCTAAGTTCTCAGTTTGCAACATGTCACCAATTTTGTGGCATTAACAGCAAGTCAACATACTTAGAAACACATTCCATCTCCACTGCTGAACGTTTTATCTTCTGTAGTCTTTTCCCTTTAGTGAAATGTGCTGTGTGAATTTCGGAGTACTTTTCTAGATGACGCCATTTCAGTTGAGCATGCAAGAGAATATGGACACACGCATTTATCTGAGGTATCTGATTTAAGCTGTTATTTGAGGTATTCCAAACTTGTTTATTCAACTTCCAAAATGTCAACTAGTATCTTCCCAGAAGTTTGCTTTTGGAAACACAGATAGCCAGTCAGTCCGACAAGCTTGGAAACAAAGCTATTCTACTGATCCACTTTTCTGCTCGTTATACTACAGAGGTGGGCTGACATCTAACCATTGTTTCAGTTCTATCCATTGAAATGCTATGGCTACTTGCAATTTTTCTTTTCTGTTATTCAATTCCATTCTGACTACTTCTATGTGTCCACTCTATCCTAATTCCATTCATACTTAAGGTGCTTCGCTTCCATATGGCTATTCAAGTTTTTTTTCCCAAAGCAACTGCACCAACATGCACATCTCTTTTCTATTCTGAAATTGTACTTGATGAAGAATTATATCAGTTGTATTTGCTCCTTTTGTTATGTCTGGGAAATTTGGCCTATTTGCTTTGCATTGTTTGTGACTAAGCTAGTTATTCTCTTGACCTTCTCCGACAACTTTCTTTTAGCAAGAACAGTGTCTGCATCGAAAACCTTAATATCCTTAGTTATGACTATTCTGTTTGCAGGAAATTGATGCGGCAATAAACAGATTGCCACCGTCTTTCTGTAGCAGAGTTTATGCCTTGAAGGAAGGCTTCTAATAAAAACATGAAGCAGGACATCAGTAATGAAGTTTTGTCAATGGGATCAGCAATGCAATTTTCCAAATTGGATCGTGTGGGTAACTTTCACTATAAATCTTTTTGCTATGTGTGCTCTGATGATACTATACCAATCATCTGAAGATTTGTGCGGGACTTTTTGTTGTCGGTACTCAATGCTTCTGACATTGGAATGATTGAATAGTGGAATACGAAACATCCTGCATAAGCACCATGTACTTAATTTCTTTTTAACAGAACCATTTACCTTATTTCTGAACATTGGCAAGTTGTATTACATGAATACCATGTGACTTTCGACCAACAACAATGGTTCGTGTTCTAACTTCTACACTCTCATATATATGTGTGCAGCCACAATAGGAACGATCCTCGCTTCATCTCTGAAGATATACAAGTAGTACTACTATACGGAATCCACAAAAGAAAACTGAAGTTAGGCAATTGGTTTACAAAGTGAACTGGCTACATCCATTGCTACGTGCATGTCCTTGCCCCTCATTATAAGAAACAGAGATCAACATGCTTTCACTCAGCATGCTCCAAGATCTGCTCATTTGATCTGTCTCATGAAACGAGCGATTGATAGATGATAGATATGAACTGAAGACAGGTGTAACAGAATTTAAAACGAATGGCAACACTGCTTTAGATCTGAGGTGATAGATCACAGCACCATTCACCGATCTATATTTGCAACACTGCTTTAGATCTGAGGTGACTTAAGATGTCTGACTGTGAATCTGATGCACATAGTTATCTTTGCTGTGAACGTAAAGCATAGACTTACAACCTGAATGCAAGTTAACCCCAGCAAACATGTGTGTTGCCAACCTGTTAGAGAACTTGTCCGGAATCTCGATAGGTTACCTTAAAACCTGAATAAGATTCTGAAAGTTATCAAGCATGAATAGGATTAGTTCCATTGGAAGCCCGATCCATAAGTTTTAGAGGTAAAATAGAGTGGAGATTGGAGAAAAATGGGACTTGCAGGGTATTTGCCAATGGTAGGAAAAGAAACGGGTCTTGATATTTGAACCTTTAGATGGTGCAGTCCGAATCATAATACCTTTTCTTTTCATTTTACAAGATCAGTTCAAAACTGTAAAATGTCAGTGCCGATTTTTGTCTGATTTTAAGACCTTTGCTCAAATTCAGATCAGAGTCTTTATCTCAGTACTAGTTAAGACAATGAAGAAACAACTGTATGGCCATGTTCGCTTCTCTTATAATCCGTACTTTTCAGCTTGTTTTTTCAGCCGGAACAATGTTTTTCTCTTACAACAATCAGCCGGAATAGTATTTCAGCTTATTTTTTCAGCGAAGCGAACGGGGCCATGTGTTTCAATCAACTGACAGGAGCACGCACCCCATCGTTCATTTCATTCCTGCTATCTATACACCACACAATCAAAAGAATTGGGAGCTGGAGTGTAATATACAGTTACAAACTTGGTTTACTACATGCTTTTCAGAGTCTTCAGACCATGCATCCAATATATATATTCAGAACCATCGACGACCATATACTGTACCATCACCAATCAAAAGTTCGTGGCAAATCAATCACCTTCATCTTGTCGGCAAACACACACAGACAAATTTACGGCGTCTACAGCTCCGGCGCCTCTGGCATCAGCTTGATGGTCTCTACTCTCTGAGCAGCTAGGTGCCTTGTGCTTCAGATTTTCTTCAGTTCAGGCTAAACCTGAAATAATTTTGTTGAGAAAATGTCGGTCAGATTCAGTTTCCATATCAATTGTTCAAAGAGCAGTGGATTGTTGTAAATAATGCTAAGATGATTAGTGGACATAAAAGCTAAATTGCACTACTTATTTGGTTCTTTCAGTGTTTTACTCTTTTAGGACTTCTTTGACTGAAATTATAAAGAATTCTGGTATGCATTTTCAAACACGCCCTTAGCTTCGGAGCACTTGACTTGCTGTGGATACATCTTCTGATCACAAATAAGTGACGTATATTTTTTTTTATTAAAAAACTACTTACCAAGACAAATCTACTCATACCATTTCCAAACATCCAAATTCAACACATAGAAAGTAATATATATGCTACTAAAATTCCAAATAGCTATCATAGACAATCCCAGAACTTCATTTATTATTATTGATTGAAGCTAGTATGTCATACACCCAACAAAAATCTACCTGGAATTTTCAAACCATATTCGGAAATTCTTTATTTTCACTTTTCACTAGAATTATTGGCGTGTACAGTACGTGTTTGGTATCATGCAACTTGGAAGCCAGTTTGGGTATGCACCTTTAGCTCTAGGCACTGGTCCTTACATGCAACCAATAATGTTCCTGTCATCTAGGATCCAATGTCCCTATGGACTTTTCCCGGTTCATACATACCCCAGATTTTGCCATCTTGCAAAAATAAAACAAAAAAAATAAACGGTGTCTTTTTATACACGGGATAAGGCGATCAGCTACCCCTGATGGCCCAACTAGCGGCAACATGCAAAAACTTGGCACACCAAAATGGGGCCAGCAAGTTCCATCATGAATCCGCGCTAACTAGTGACACACCAACATGTATTAATGTATATCTATTTTTCAGATAATGAGCTACAAGCCTACAACATACTACATATCTGAACATTTTTGTCATGTCCAGGAGTGAAATTTGGCCCTGATCGCTGCAGCTTCTTTAGGCTGTAATTGTGGCTGCAAGAGAAACACCTATAATCTGCTTTAACTTTATTTGGAGTAGGAGTTTTGATTGATAAGAGCCTCAAGAATGGTGTGGTGGGAGTGAGAAGGCAAGGAGATAGGATTATCTTAGTCAAGCTTGTCGTTGGTGATATGGTCTTGAACGTAATTAGTGCGTATGCCCCCCAAGTAGGCCTCGACGAGAGTGCTAAGAGACAGTTCTGGGAAGACTTAGATGGCCTGGTTAGAGCTATACCTAGTAGTGAGAAGCTTTTTATAGGAGGAGATCTTAATGGGCATGTAGGTACTACAAGCGCAGGTTTCGAGGCAGTTCATGGAGGTTTTGGGTATGGTAGTAGGAATCAGGAGGGGGAGGAAGTTCTGGACTTCGCGGTAGCTTTTGACTTGATGATAGCCAACACTTTCTTTAGAAAGAGAGAATCTCATCTAGTGACCTTCAGTAGTGGACAACACTGTAGCCAGATTGACTTTGTCCTCGCAAGAAGAAAGGACAAACGAGCATGCTTGGATTGCAAGGTGATACCAGGAGAGTGTGTTGTTTCTCAACATAAGCTTTTGGTGGCAGATTTTCGTTTTCAGGTGCGTGCCCGTAAGGATAAACAAGCTAAGATTGAAAGAACAAAGTGGTGGAAACTGAAAGGGGAGACGTCAGAGGTATTTAGGGAAAGGGTTATCAAAGAGGGCTCTTGGAAGGAAGAAGACGACATAAACAACATGTGGGATAAGATGGCAACCAACATTCGGAAGGTAGCCTCAGAGATGTGTGGAGTAACCAAAGGAAGGGGATGCGAGGCTAAAGATACTTGGTGGTGGAACGAGGAAGTCCAAAGGGCTATTAAGGAGAAGAAAGAATGCTATAGACGCTTGTACCATGACAGGAGTGTGGACAACATAGAGAAGTACAAGGTGGCAAAGAAGACTGCAAAGCAAGCTGTAAGTGTGGCAAAGGGTAGAGCGTACGAGGATCTTTACCAACATTTGAGTACGAAGGAAGGAGAGAAGGACATTTATAGGATGGCTAGGGTTCGTGAGAGAAAGACACGGGACTTCAACCAAGTTAA
Source organism: Miscanthus floridulus (assembly GCF_019320115.1). Classification (NCBI taxonomy): domain Eukaryota; kingdom Viridiplantae; phylum Streptophyta; class Magnoliopsida; order Poales; family Poaceae; genus Miscanthus; species Miscanthus floridulus. Next base: position 50,095,580 of record NC_089586.1, on the reverse strand, counting down.
GTGCATTAAGGATGAAAGGGAGCATCTCTTGGTGAAGGAGGATGAGATCCGACATCGATGGCAAGAGTATTTTGACAAATTGTTCAATGGTGAGAATATGGACACTACCTTTCAGTTGGATGACTCTTTTGATGACACCAATAGGCGCTTTGTGCGGAGAATCCAAGAATCTGAGGTCAGAGAGGCGTTGAAAAGGATGAAAGGAGGTAAGGCGATGGGACCGGATGGTATCCCAATCGAGGTGTGGAGATGCCTCGGGGACATAGCTATAGTATGGCTAACCAAGCTGTTCAACCATATTTTTCGATCGAACAAGATGCCTGATGAGTGGAGGAGAAGTATATTGGTACCGATCTACAAGAATAAAGGGGATATTCAAAGTTGTACGAATTACCGGGGAATTAAGTTGATGAGCCATACTATGAAGCTATGGGAGAGAGTTATCGAGCATCGCTTGAGAGCAATAACGCGGGTCTCTATGAACCAATTCGGTTTCATGCCCGGAAGGTCAACCATGGAAGCCATTTTCTTAGTAAGACAAGTTATGGAGCGATATAGGGAGAAGAAGAAGGACCTACACATGGTTTTTATTGACTTGGAGAAGGCTTATGATAAAATACCAAGGAATGTTATGTGGTGGGCTTTGGACAAACATAAAGTCCCAACGAAGTACGTCGGGCTCATTAAGGACATGTACAACAATGTTGTGACTAGAGTTCGAACAAGTGATGGAGACACGGATGACTTCCCGATTAGGATAGGACTACATCAAGGGTCAGCTTTAAGCCCTTATTTGTTTGCTTTAGTGATGGATGAGGTCACAAGGGACATACAAGGGGACATCCCTTGGTGTATGCTTTTCGCGGACGATGTAGTGCTAGTTGATGAAAGCCGGGCAGGAGTGAACCAGAAACTGGAGTTATGGCGGGAGACCTTGGAGTCCAAAGGTTTTAGACTCAGTAGAACTAAAACTGAGTATATGAGATGTGACTTCGGCACTACTACTCGGGAGGAGGAAGATGTTAGTTTGGAAGGTCAAGTAGTGCCTAGGAAGGAAACTTTTCGATATTTAGGATCAATGCTACAGAGGGACGGGGATATCGATGAAGATGTTAGCCATAGAATCAAAGCAGGGTGGATGAAGTGGCGGCAAGCGTCTGGTGTCCTATGTGACAAAAGGGTACCACAGAAGCTAAAAGGCAAGTTTTATAGGACGGCGATTAGACCTGCTATGTTGTATGGTGCAGAATGTTGGCCTACGAAAAGACGACATGTTCAACAGCTAAGTGTCGCGGAAATACGTATGTTGCGTTGGATTTGTGGTCATACAAGAAGGGATCGAGTTCGGAACGATGATATACGTGAGAGATTAGGGGTAGCGCCAATTGAAGAAAAGCTTGTCCAACACCGGTTGAGATGGTTTGGACATGTGCAACGGAGACCTCCAGATGCACCGGTGCGTAGCGGAATCCTAAGTCAGGATAGTAACGTGAAGAGAGGCAGAGGAAGACCGAAGTTGACTTGGGTAGAGGCAATAAAAGGAGACTTGAAAGGATGGAATATACCCAAAGACTTAGCCTTAGATAGGAGTGCTTGGAAGACAGCTATTCACGTGCCTGAACCTTGAGTGCTTCTGATGGGTTTCAACTCTAGCCTACCCCAACTTGTTTGGGACTTAAAGGCTTTGTTGTTGTTGTTGTTGTTGTTGTTGCAGCAAGAGATTTGCCGCTGTTTTTATTAGACAATGGGAGAAAAACAATCAAGTGCAAACAAAGAACAACAAAGAAAAGATCTGAGAACTACCAGAAAAAAAAAGGAACAACAACTCATCAGGGGGATAAAAGGAAGACGAGGCTCGGCTGAGACAACAGATTAAGACCCAAGGGCAAGAACACCACTACTTCAAAAACGACTCTACAAAGTCTAAGCCAACTAAACCGTAGTAAGTTGGGGTGGCATCGCCAAGTTGTGTTGTGTAACATCATCTTTGCATAGTTACACAATAGAGCTTGATGCATGCATGCGTGCCTAAGAGAAGCGGAATTTCCTTGAACAGTTGGACGTAATTTGTTTGTATGTATTTCAGTGTAGCTATCTTCTTCGCTTACCCAGCTGTAGACAGACATGCCTGAGGATGGAAAGCATCCATAGACTTGCTATCCTGCATCCCAGTGGAAATGTTTTATAAACGAGCTAAGAACCTCACTGATAATGGGTTTGTCGGCTGCGGCTACAGTCAGTGCCGGCCCTAGGGGGAGGGCACGAGGTGCGATGGCCGAGGGCTCATGCCGGGGAGGGGCCCAAGTCTAGGTATACAAACACCCAGGCCCAATAGTCCATTAGGCATCATCAGCAAACTAATTGAAAGACAGAAGATAGGCAGAGAATTGGCCAGACTGCCCAAGAGGACAACGTTGGTCTTTCTTTCCAAGGCAGAGAGGAGGCGAGGAACCACGCCGCACACTCTGATCACGACTCATGAGTTCGTGACGTGCCGACACGCGGAGAGCTGGACCGCCAGAGAACGGCGCAGCGGCGACCGGGCAAGGCTCCACGACAACGACATCTTGGTTCCTGCCTCCTTGTGAATTGCATTCGCCGATCAGTTGTTTCAATTCATGTCCACATCCTAGGTATTTTTTTCTTATTCATTTTTTAATCCAAATTAATTATTTGTATAGTATTCTAGACTTATAGTATTTTATACTCTTATAGTTATAGTTTCCTTCTAATTTAGGTGTTAGATTAAAAATATATTATGGTATTATTTTCACTTTGCAAGTAAAATTAGCGTCTATATATTATAAGATTTTAGAGGAGTCATGGTGACGAGTTCGCCAGAGGGGCCTCAAGATCATAGGACCGGCACTGGCTACAGTCAGTCGATAGGAAATTGCAGCCACAAAAACGAACAGGCTTGCACCCGCTTTGAAAAGTTTATGTCATGTTTGGTTACACCCTACGCCACACCGAGCTGTGGCGGTGCTTACCTCGGCGGCGGTGAAAATGAATGCCACGGCTGTGGCAGGATTTTACACGGAAAGTAACCTGGCGGGGAACCGCAAACACCCTCTACATTTCATATGAAGATGTCAGAATTCAGTTGTACAGCAAGGAAAAGAAGAGTAAGCGCCTACACGGCGGGCAAGTGGAATACACAGAGAGAATCCGCGGTGGCTTTGGCTCGGAGGAAGACAGACAGACAGCCGTTCCGGTTCTGGTGACTCACTAGTGATCGCCTGATCGGCACCGGCAACCGACATTCCACTGTGCAGCCAGCACCAGGCCTGGCCCTGGATCTGCACGATCCACTGTGCCCACCCGTGGCCTGAGGCATCTCCTGCGGTGGTGCCACGAATTGTCTCTCCTGCTTGCTAGTGCTAGGGATCATCGATCACCTAAGCTAGCTACCCTACAGGGGGGCCCGTATATATATATATGGGTAGGGTAGCACAACACATGCATGTGAAGATGCGTACAATTGGAAAATGCATGTAATGTATAGTATTGTTGCCTCAAGTTTGCAAGAATTTCCTAGCGCAACAATCGCGCGAGCTCACTTGATAGAGGTTCGCAAGAATTTTGGTCCAAATTCAAAACTCCACAAAAGAATAAGATTTCAAATTATGAATATTTGCGTAAATAAAGCCTACTACTTGGAACATTACAAATCTACTATATATATACGCATGCAATCGCGTGCAAAAAACGTTGAGAACGGAGTAACAATAACGACAGTAGTAATTAACTAAAACACCGACAAAAGCAATTAGCTATCAATGCAGGTAGATGCAAATGAGCAGGAGTACTGGTAATGAACTCAACTCACCATCTTACTCTAAACAGGAGCACCTGGCACTTGCTCATGGGCCCAACCACGGTCCCGCCGTCGGACGACGACGACCCCGCGGCGGCGGCGCGCGGCGCCATCACGCCGTCGTCGCAGAGCAGCCTGATCGGCACCATGCCCGTGCTTATCGCCCCGACGCGGACGCCGACGTGGGCGTCCACGACCACCCTGAACCCCTGCTGCCGGCGGCGGTACCTGTCTCGGACGCGCGCCGCGACGCCCTCGTCGAGGACGACGCCCCTGGCGGTGGCCACGAACGCGACGGTGGCGACGGTGCGCGGCGCGTGCGCGAACCCGTGCACGGGCGCCCAGCCCAGCGCGACGTCGCCGTCGGCGTCGCGCAGCGACACGCGGCCCTCGCCGTCGCCGTACCGGAACGCCACCCGCTCGTTCGGGTTCCACGACACCACGCGGGCGCCCACGGTGGCGTCCATGGCCGACACGGACGAGGAGTTGCCGCCGCCGCCGAGGCGGAGGCGCACGGGGGAGAGCGGCTGCAGGTGGAACGACGGCGCGCGCGGGCGGTAGTAGAGGTAGGCGAGGCAGGCGGCGGCGAGCGCCAGGCAGAGCGCGAGCAGGGCGAGCCCCGTGGCCAGGCAGCACGCGCGGCGGCACGAGCACCCGCCGCCGCCGCCGCGGCGGTGGGGCGGCGGCTGCTGGCGGTACGGCCGCGGATGCTTCCGCGCGCCGCCCGGAGGGTACTGCTGCTGCCGGTACTGGTGCGCCGGCGGTGGTTTGAGCGGCAGAACCTGCGGCGGCGGCGCGAGCGTCGGCTTCTTGAAAGGCGGCGCGGCCGCCGGCCTGCTTCCGGGGGCCGGCGTCGTCGTTGTCGTTGTCGGCCTTGCCGCCGCCTTGGGCCTTGGCTTGGACGGCAGGGGAGGCTTGGGCTTGGGCGGCAGAGGCGGCTTCTCGGCCATGGCGCGCGCGCGGTTCTTTGGACTTGGTGCGCGTGTGGTGATCAGGAGAAGGGTGGGGAGTGAAGTGATGGTTTGGTGCCTAATTGCTGACTGATTAGCTGCCGCTGCAGCTACTTATAGTGGCAATGGAATGCTTGATGCTTCTTGGTGATAAAAACAGAGGTAATAGCTTGAGGGGTTGGTGATGGCCGCTCCAGGACTCTTCTACTCTGCTCTACTGTGGTGGCGTAGCTCTGGCCATAATGGGAGGGAGGGATACCAGTGGGGCCCGGTGGCAGTGTGATAGCTAAGGATGGGCCGCCCAAACCCCTGGTAATCGGCAGGTACCATCAGGCTAGCAATTAGGCTATAAAATCTCTCCGGGTTGTAATTTTGTACCCACAACCCATTCCCTTTCCTCTCTCCATGTTGGTTTTTCTCATTCATATGCACATAATATATATTTTAGGGGCTCTTATATTCTTACTACTATTTTTCAAGTCTAACTGATTTTGCCTTCATTTATTTTGCTTTAACTTTATGATTTTGCCCATCCTTTTTCAAAACGAAGATTTTACCTATGTTCCTTTAGAGGAGTTAGTAATGTGAGTTTAGCAGGAGAGAGAGAGACTTGTTTACCTACATGAATTTGCCTAGAATTCACATTATGATAGACTCATGTTCCAAGACAAAGTGGAATATGGATAAGGTCGAGTGAAGCCATTTATATTTCTTATGGGACACATCAAAGATGCATACGTTCATACATATACAAGGCGTTTATCCCTATAAATGCTCGCATGCACGCGCGTCATATCTCATATATCTCTCCGAGCACATTTGAGACATCGGGTTGGCATACCTCGAGATTGAAATTATTATCGATAAACTCATCACGAGCATCTCGCTGTCGACATGCATATCGCTTATTATTGAAAGAATAGTTAGGGCACGTTTGGCATGGTGCCGGCTTCGACTCCTAGCGGTGATTGCAACGAAGACATGCCAAAACGATTGGTGCTGAAACGGTTCTAGCAAAGGAAGCCCGGTTCGGAGGAGCTGAAGCTGGAGCTGCAAAAACGTGGTTTCAACCAACTCCTCACAAACTTGGCATGAATTATAACTAAAATGTTATTAGAGCCATTTTTTGCCTAACGTTTTCCAAAACGGCTTTAGTTCTACGAGAGGAGCTAGTCCACAAGAGGAGTAGGAGCTAAAGCACTTTGAAAAAGAGTCGTAGCCCTACCAAATCAATCCTTAACTCTGAATACAGGCACCCATATTAAGTTAGATAATCCAACTCAGGTGGATATATATTTCACTGTTAGAAATTTAATTTTATGTCATTGAGGGGAACCATGTATCACTGGTTTAGCAAACGAAGTACTCGTAGATGCCAAGCAGGCATTAGACAATGTTAGGTTTTCTCTTTTTGAATTGGAAAAAAAAAGGTGGATCCTGCGTCGGTCCTTACTGGAAAGGAGAAAGGGACAAAACTTGGTCATGCATGGCACTTTCCTTTGGACACTTTTCCCCTGGATTCCGGTTCCTATTTCTGATCATCACTTGCTCTGACGGACGCTGCAGATGAGCAGATGCCTTTGCTTTGCTTGCAGCCGTGGCATTCTTCCGATTCAATCCTTAGCAGCCTCCCGGTTGGCTCCGATTGGACCGAATGGTCCACAGATAACAGGCTCGATCAGCTGATTCTTTGTCGCACTGCACCACCCAGCGACAGCACGACAATTGAATCGGCAAATTACTAGAAAATACTTGGCGAAGCACCGACTTTTGTGATGAGTCAAAATAAAACAAAAGGTATCTTTAATTTAACTAAATTTATAAAAAAATAGTATATATGATACTCCCCCGTTCAGATAGTAATTGGCTTTTTTAAATACATAGTTTTTGTTATACACTTAGATATATATATGATCTAGATACATAAAAAACAATGTATTACAATTTGACTAGAAATGTTTTCACGTGCATCTATTTGGTGTAATAAAGATAGATGTTATATCCTCTAAATTTGTACAAATTTAGGATGATTGATAACAAAACTATCTTTTTTGGTTACAACTATTCATTTCGTTGTGAAATTACCCCACTAGCCTTTCTATTCTAATAATTTTCAGTTGGAGGCACCTTCTTCTATGGACCGTTAGATGACAGGAGGTAACGAACGGTTCACAAAACTCGCAAACACCGTAAATTTAAGGACAATTGTCTGTTGGACATCTAAAATGATGGTTCTTTGCTGACGGACATCCACTTTGGAGCATTTTGCCAGAAAACACTCTTGTTCGGTGAAATTAGGCCACAGAACACCGCGGATCGGTTGTAGCCGGTTGAGGAGAGAGAACAACGGTGAAATGGCATTCTTGTCCCTGCCGCTTTCTTCTTCCTCTCTCTCCCTTTCTCTTCCTGTCCCCGCCACCCTCTCCGCCTCCCGCACGACGGCACGCGCGGAGCCGTCGGCGGCGAAGTCCACGAGCGTGGGCGCTGTGCCCTCGGGCACCGCGCGGCGGTGGTCTCTGGCAGCTTGCAGAGCTTGAAGAGCGCCGTGGCGGCCTCACGGTGCTCCCGTGGGCCGCCGCGGTGGAGGAGCCCCGTCAGCGCTGGGATGGCCGCGATGAAGGACGCTCCGGTCAGACTGACCGGACTCTAGACCCAGCGTCCGGTCAACCGATGTAAGCCACGTGTCATTGTCCATTCAATAGGAACCACCCGATCGCAACGGCTAAGTAGCAACCGGACGCTCCGGCACAAATGACCAGACACTAGACCCCCAGCGTCCGGTCATTTACAGTAAGGTTCCAAACTGGGTTTTCTTCGATCGGACGCGTCCGGTCCATCATGACCGAACACACCTCAGCATCCGGTGCAAAACCCTGGATATTGTGCTGACCCGTCAGTTCGACCGGACCCAGACTTCCAGCGTCCAGTTAATTTAGATCCAGCGTCCGGTCACTTACAGTGACCTCCAACTGTTCTATCTAGGGCACTCTACGGGCGGACACTCCACCGGTGAAGTATCTTACCCTTGCTCAAATGTGCCAACCACCAAGTGTATCACCTTGTGCACATGTGTTAGCATATTTTCATAAATGTTTTCAAGGGTGTTAGCACTCCACTAGATCCTAAATGCATATGCAATGAGTTAGAGCATCTAGTGGCACTTTGATAACCGCATTTCGATACGAGTTTCACTCCTCTTAATAGTATGGCTATCTATCCTAAATGTGATCACACTCACTAAGTGTCTTGATCACTAAAACAAAATGGCTCCTACATTTTATACCTTTACCTTGAGCCTTTTGTTTTTCTCTTTCTTCTTTTCCAAGTTCAAGCATTTGATCATCTTCGTCATTGCTTCATCACTTGGAGTAGTGCTACCTATCTCATGATCATCTTGATAAACTAGGTTAGCACTTAGGGTTTCATCAATTAACCAAAACCAAACTAGAGCTTTCAATCTCCCCCTTTTTAGTAATTGATGACAACCCTTATACAAAAATATAAATTAAAGTTCATTTGAATCGATGTTGCTTGCCCAAGCATATTTACCATGTGTAAAGGATATGGACAAGTTTCATGAACTCCATATGATAGCAATTGCTCCCCCTACATATGTGCTAAGAGTTTGGATTGAAGCTTTGCACATACGATTAGATAGGAAATATAGGAGACAATTTCTACCAAATGATGCTAAGGTATAAGAGATGGACCTTTGAAGCGTGATACCAATCGGAGTGCACCAATATACCATCCTTAGCACCATTAGTAACTAGACATACATAAAAACTAGAATACCCCATGAGATCAATATTACAATAGGTCTAGTTACTTTAGCCTATGCATGCTAGTTTTTCATTTCAACATTCAAACCTACAACTAGCATACACCACATAAGCATGGATATTGAAATTAAAATTTTATGCCATGTAAGCAAACATATGTAATGCACATTGAAATTTACCATACAAGTTCATGAGCTTGCTCCCCCTATTTGTATGTTCAAAATTTTAATTGATCCCCTTTCTTTGTCATATATTATCTCTCCCCCTTTGTTTCTTTGTTGTCTTTTCACTATCTTTGTACACTATTTCTCTCATTTTGTCATCAATGACCACAAAGGCTTAAAGTATAGATAGGATAGGATTATTAATGGCAACAATTTGCACAAAAGGTGACCTCAAATTATAGATGTGTTGAGGTGAAACCATGTGAAATGAGGATCATTTTTCCAATTTGGTTCAATCTAGATTACTTGCAAAAGATATTTAACTCAGTTTGATCCAAGGACAAGCTTCTTCACACCTCCAATTAAGGGTTATCTTGTACCATATTGAGTTAAACACTTATAGCCCATTTTGTAAATCAAACACTAGGTTTACAAGCCCACAAACATGTCATATGCTACCACTAGATCATTTCAAACATACAAGCAATAGTGGTACCATACAAGCATCAAATTCATTTGATTTTCATGAATGAGCCTATTCAAGTGTAAAATATGTCTAGATGCACTAATCATGTCCTTAGCAAGGATGTATGCCATGCCAATCAACTTTTACCTTGGATTGCTCAAAGGAGAGGCATGCCATATAAGTTGGAGGGGTGCATCAACACATATTGGAGAAGTCAAGTATGTTCAATTCATTCCTTAGCTTGCAAAACCTCTTCTCATCAAGTGGCTTGATGAATATGTCAGCAAGTTGATCTTCGGTGCCCACACTCTCTATGCAAATGTCCCCTTTTTGTTGGTGATCTCTTATGAAGTGATGACGGACATCTATATGCTTTGTTCTTGAGTGTTGAACCGGGTTGTTGGTGAGCTTTACGGCACTTTCATTGTCACATAGCAATGGCACTTACTTGAACTTGATTCCAAAGTCACTCAAGGTAGCCTTCATCCAAAGTAATTGAGCACAACAACTACCGGCCAAAATATACTCCGCTTTGGTGGTTGAAAGTGCTACACTATTTTGCTTCTTTGATGATCAAGATACAAGTGATCTTCCCAATAATTGACATGTGCCCGATGTGCTCTTTCTCTCAACTTTGCATCCCGCATAATCGGAATCCGAATATCCAATCAACTCAAATATTGCTCCTTTGGGATACCACAATCCAACATTTTGTGTATGCTTCAAGTACCTCAATATTCTCTTTGTTGCCTTCAAATGACTTTCTCTTGGTGAGGCTTGAAATCTAGCACACATGCATACACTAAACATCACATCCAGCCTTGATGCGGTCACATAGAGTAGGCTTCCAATCATAGACCGATACATCTTTTGATCCACCATGTTGCCACTAGCATCACTATCCAAGCTTCCACTTGTCCCCATTGGTGTACTAATAGTTTTAGCATCATCCATTCCAAACTTCTTGAGCATGTCCTTGATATACTTGCCTTGACTCACAAATGTGCCATTCTTCATTTGTTTGATTTGAAGACCAAGGAAGTAACGAAGCTCTCCAATCATAGACATCTCAAACTCACTTGCCATCATCTTGCTAAACTCCTCACAAAATTCTTGATTTGTTGATCCAAAGATGATATCATCAACATAGATTTGCATTACAAACAAGTCATTTCCAAGCTTCTTGGTGAAGAGAGTAGTGTCAACCTTTCCCATCTTGAATCCCTTAGAGAGTAGGAAATCCCTCAATCTCTCATACCATGCTCTAGGTGCTTGTTTCAATCCATACAAAGCCTTTCTCAACTTGTAGACATGGTTGGGTTTCTTCTCATCTTCAAAACCGGGAGGTTGCTCAACATACACAAGCTCATTGATGTACCCATTTAGAAATGCACTTTTCACATCCATTTGGTACAACTTGATGTTGTGGGCACAAGCATAAGCTAGCAAGATCCTAATTGCTTCCAATCTTGCAACGGGGGCATATGTTTCTCCAAAGTCAAGACCTTCAATTTGAGTGTAACCTTGAGCCACTAATCTTGCTTTGTTCCTTATTACTATCCCATCTTGATCTTGCTTGTTCCGAAAGACCTGCTTAGTTCTAATCACATTATGATCCTTAGGCCTCTCAACTAAATCCCATACTTGGTTTCTTGTGAAGTTGTTTAGCTCTTCATGCATAGCATTGATCCAATCAACATCCCTCAAAGCTTCATCTATCTTCTTAGGTTCAATGGATGACACAAATGAGAAATGTTCACAAAAAGAGGCCAATCTTGATCTTGTTTGCACACCTCTTAAAATATCACCAATGATAGTGTCCAATGGATGATCTCTTGCAACATTGGTTGGTTGAAGCACTTGCACTTGATTGCTTGCATTAGATTGATTACTTGGTTGGGATGATGAACTAGCCATTTGTTGATCTTGCACATTGCCATTACTAGTGCTTGCTTGGATTTGATCATGAGAACCACTAGCTTGCACATTTGAGTTAGAGAGCACTTGATTCTTATCATCTTCAACATCAATCACCTCTCTAGGCCTTAACTCACCAATGTCCATATTCTTCATTGCATTGACCAATTGAGTGCCTCTTACATCATCTAGATTCTCATCTTCCTCTTGGAAACCATTTGTTTCATCAAACTCCACATCATGAACCTCCTCAAGAGTGCCACTAGCCAAATTCCAAACTCTATAAGCCTTGCTAGTAGTGGAGTAACCAAGTAAGAAACCTTCATCACATTTCTTTTCAAACTTGCTCAATCTAGTGCCTTTCTTCAATATATAGCATTTACAACCAAAGACCCGAAAGTATGCTATGTTGGGCTTTCTTCCATTCAATAGCTCATAAGGTGTCTTTTCCATCATGAGGTGACAATAGAGTCGGTTGCTATAGTAGCAAGCCATGTTGATTGCTTCGGCCCAAAATGAATGACTCACATTGTACTCACTCAACATTGATCTTGCCATATCAATCAAGGTTCTATTCTTTCTTTCAACTAGCCCATTTGATTGAGGAGTGTACTTGGTCGAGAATTGATGTCTAATTCCAAATTCATCACATAACTCATCAATTCTAGTGTTCTTGAACTCACTTCCATTGTCACTTCTAACTTTCTTGATTGTTGTTTCAAACTCATTGTGAATACCCTTGACAAAAGATTTGAATGTTGCAAACACATCAATCACTCTTGTCACCAAGAAAGAATACCCATGTGTATCTAGTAAAATCATCCACAATCACAAATCCATATTTATTTCCTCCAATGCTAGTGTATGTGGTTGGTCCAAACAAGTCCATGTGCATTAACTCAAATGCCTTAGATGTGCTCATCATACTCTTCTTAGGATGTGTGTTACCAACTTGCTTTCTGGCTTGACATGCACTACATAGCTTATCTTTCTCAAAAGTGACATCTTTCAAGCCTCTAACTAAGTCATGCTTGATTAACTTGTTTAATTGTTTCATTCCAACATGACCAAGCCTTCTATGCCATAACTAACCCATGCTAGATTTAGTGATCAAACATGTTGTCAATTGAGCTTCTCTAGCATTGAAATCAACCAAGTATAGATTCTCATATCTAAATCCTTTGAATATCAAGTTAGAGCCATCTACACTTATGATCTCTACATCATCCACACCAAATATACACTTAAAACTAAGATCACATAATTGAGCTACCGACAATAGGTTGAAGTTCAAGCTCTCTACTAATAGCACATTGGAAATGCTCAAGTCATTGGATATTGCAATCTTACCAAGCCCTTTGACCTTGCCTTTGCCATTATCACCAAATGTGATACTATCAATCCCATTGCTCTTGTTTTCATTGATTGAATTGAACATTCTTGGATCACCGATCATGTGTTGTGTGCACCCACTATCAAGCACCCAATGCCTTCCTCTGGCTTTATAATTCACCTACAAAAGAAGATCAATTCCTTTTAGGTACCCAAACTTGCTTGGGTCCTTGAAGGTTAGTTACCAAGGTCTTTGGTACCCAAATGGTCTTCTTCTTTGGGCCCACAATTGGTGTACCAATAAACTTAGTCTTCACACCATTGGCACCCTTATAAAGCATGTAACAAGAATCAAATTTGATTGAGGATACATTAGGTAGCTTGTTCTTATTAGTCTTGTAATTTTGCTCTATATGCCCAACTTGCTTGTATCTATTGCAAAACCGACCATTGCCCTTCACAAAGCTAGCTTTGGGAGTGACAAAGGCCTACCTTTCTTGGGGGTATAGCCTAATCTCTCTTTGTTGAGAGAAAATCTTTGGCTACCCAAACACTTTAGCAAGTGGGCTTCTCCACCATAGGCATTGCCTAAGGCACGAGTGAGCTCATTCACCTCACCTCCTTCTTGAGGGTTTCATTTTCCACCATAAGTGAGGCATCACAAGTGAGACCATCACTCAAGGGTGAAGTGGAAGTAGTAGTGCTACAAAAAGTGTTAGTGGGAGCAACAAAAATAGATTCATCAATAAGATCACATGTTAGTCCCACATCACATGATATGATCACTTGCTCCTTCTTGGCTTCCTCCACTTTAACTTGCTCAATGAGAGAGGAGTGAGCCTTTTCAAGCTTAGAGTGAGCTTTGCCAAGCTTCTCATGGGCTTCCATTAGCCTCTCATGAGTGGCATTGAGCTCATCAAGGGATTGCTCAAGAAATTTGACTTTCTTGTTCAATTCCTTGTACTCCTTTCTCTTCATCTCAAAGCAAGTATGCACTTGCTCACACATGTCCATGAGCTTCTCCTTGGAGTACTCATCATCATCATCATCACTCCTACAAGCATCACTTTCACATTCATCATCATCACTCACATCATATTTTATCTTGGTAGGTTTTGCCATGAGGCACGTCGATGGAGTGTCGAAGATGGAGGGCTTGTTGTTGATGGCGATGCTTGCTAGTGCTCTCTTGATAGATTTCTTGTCATCATCACTAGAGCTATCACTATCCGAAGAGCCATCACTATCCCATGTGACCAAATAGCCTCCACCCTTCTTCTTTTGGAAGGTCATTCTCTTCTCCTTCTTCTCCTTCTTTTCTTTCTTATCCTCCTTGTGCTTCTTCTTCTTATCCTCATCATTGTCACTATTGTATGGACAATTTGCTACTATATGATCGGGGCTTTTGCAATTGTAGCATCTTCTCACATACTCTTTCTTCTTGGTGTGATCTCTTCTCTTTCTTGCACCATAGCCCTTCTTCTTCATGAATTTTCCCATCTTGCGCACAAAGAGAGCCATAGCTTCATTATTAATATCACTAAGATTATCATCATCACTTGATTCTTTCTTGGACTTGCCCTTGTTCTTTGATGATGATGAGCTAGCCTTGAATGCTATGCTTTTCTTCTTCTTGTCTTCTTCCTTCTTGTCATCCTTGTCATCCCCCTCCCTTTCCACATGGTATATCTCTTGTGTTATGACATCACCTAGTACTTGGTTAGGGGTAATATCCTTCAATCCTCCTCTTATGATGAGCAATCTCAACATCTCAAATCTTGGAGGTAAGCACATCAAGAATCGATGGGAGACATCATCATCCTTGATCTTTTCTCCCAAAGCCTTCAAGTCATTGACAATTACTTGTAGCCGATGGAACATCTCTAGAATGCTCTCATCATCCTTCATCTTGAAACTTGTCAACTTGTCCTTGAGGATGTACAACTTGGCACTCTTCACCACCGATATGCCCTCATATGTTTCCTCCAATCTCTTCCACACCTCATTTGCTCTTTCACAATCCTTGATTTGCTCAAACACCTTGGAATCAATGGCATTGTATATGGTGTTGAGAGCCATTGTATTGCATTGCTTGTTGATCTTATCTTGGTTGGTTGGATCATCGGGATCAATGATAGCATAGTCATTCTCGGTCACTTCCCATACTTGATCATTGATTGAACCAAGATACATCCTCATCTTTCTCTTCCAATAATCATAGCATGTGACATCAAAGAATGGTGGTTTGCCCCTCACATGGTTGAACACAACTTGAGCCATAATTTGACACCAAGGTTATTAAGCCTTCAATCAAACAGTGACCACAGCTCTGATACCACTTGAAAGGTCCTAATATGGCTAGAGGGGGGTGAATAGCCTATTTAAAATTCTACAAATCAACTAGATCAATTTGATTAGTAAGATAAATAGCAAAATGCAAACTTGCTCTAGCTCTACAAGGGTTGCAAGCCACCTATCCAACAATTCTAGTTGCAAAGCTAGCTAGACACACACCTTGCTATGATACTACTCACTAAGAGCTCTCAAACTTTCTACTCTAAAGAGCTCCACTAAGCAAACTTAAATAACAAAGCAAGCTCTCAAATCTAATTACACTAAAGAGCTTGCTACAACTAGTTTGCAAGAATATAAATGAGTGAGTAGGATGGTTATATCGTCGTGTAGTGGAATGAACAATCACAAGATGAAGATTAAGCCAATCACCGGGAGAATGCAAATGACAAGAGACAACCGATTTTTCTCCTGAGGTTCACGTGCTTGCCAACATGCTAGTCCCCGTTGTGTCGACCAACACTTGGTGGTTCGGCGGCTAAGAGGTGCTTCACAAACCTCGTCCACACGATAGGACACCGCAAGAACCGACCCACAAGTGAGGTAACTCAATGACATGAGCAATTTACTAGAGTTACCTTTCGGCACTCCGCTGGGGAAGGTACAACTCCCCTTACAATCACCGAAGGCGGTCACGAACAATCACCAACTCGTGCCAATCCTCCACCGCTGCACCGAACCATCTAGGTGGTGGCAACCACCAAGAGTAACAAGCGAAATCCGTAGCGCAACACGAATACCAAGTGCTTCTAGATGCAATCACTCAAGCAATGCACTTGGATTCTCTCCCAATCTCACAATGATGATGGATAAATGATGGAGATGAGTGGGAGGGCTTTGGCTAAGCTCACAAGGTTGCTATGTCAATGAAAATGTGCAAGAGTTAGAGCTTGAGCCGGCCATGGGGCTTTAAATAGAAGCCCCATCAAATAGAGCCGTTGTACCCCTTCACTGGGCACAACACGGGCTGACCGGATGCTCCGGTCAGACTAACCGGACTCTAGACCCAGCGTCCGGTCAACCGATGTAAGCCATGTGTCATTGTCCATTCAACAGGAACCACCCGATCGCAACGGCTAAGTAGCGACCGGACGCTCCGGCACAAATGACCGGACGCTGGACCCCCAGCGTCCGGTCATTTACAGTAAAGTTCTAAACCAGGTTTTCTTTGATCGGACGCATCTGGTCCATCACGACCGGACACACCTCAATGTCCGATGCAAAACCCTGGATACTGTGCTGACCCGTCAGTTCGACCGGACCCAGACTTCCAGCGTCCGTTCAATTTAGATCTAGCGTTCGGTCACTTACAGTGACCTCCAACTGTTCTATCTAGGGCGCCAGTGGCACCGTCGGACTGTCCGCACTCTACGGGTGGACACTCCACCGGTGAAGTATCTTACCCTTGCTCAAATGTGCCAACCACCAAGTGTATCACCTTGTGCACATGTGTTAACATATTTTCACAAATGTTTTCAAGGGTGTTAGCACTCCACTAGATCCTAAATGCATATGCAATGAGTTAGAGCATCTAGTGGCACTTTGATAACCGCATTTCGATACGAGTTTCACTCCTCTTAATAGTACAGCTATCTATCCTAAATGTGAACACACTCACTAAGTGTCTTGATTACTAAAACAAAATGGCTCCTACATTTTATACCTTTGCCTTGAGCCTTTTGTTTTTCTCTTTCTTCTTTTCCAAGTTCAAGCATTTGATCATCTTCGTCATTGCTTCATCACTTGGAGTAGTGCTACCTATCTCATGATCATCTTGATAAACTAGGTTAGCACTTAGGGTTTCATCAATTAACCAAAACCAAACTAGAGCTTTCATGGCGCTGTAAGGAAAATGGACCCTAGGCCCATTTACTTTAGATTTTGGTGTTTGATGACCAACATAACCAAATTGGACTAAAGTATTTGCAAGTGTTTGTTTTGTAGTTCAATAGGGTGCAAGATGTGACTTGGACATAGGCGACGTGGTGATCCAATAATCAACACCATAAGCAAGACCCTAGGAGCACAAGAGAAGACCTAAGGTATCTAGCAAAGTCCAAGCACGAAGATAGGAACCAAGCCGTATGCAAGATCGCGAAGAAACGAGCCACAGAAGTGACCAGATGATGGATCGGACGCTGGAGGAAAGTGACAGGACGCTCCGATCAGTGACTCAACTACAATAAGCGTCAGTAGCAATGACCGGACACTGAGAACTAAAAATGACTGGACGCACCAATGGCACTGTTCATCATCACCGGCAACATTTAGTACTGACCGAATGTTGGTGGCAAATCGACCGGACGTAGGATAGCAGCGTCTGATCGAGTACAGAGAGGTTCTAGAGCGGTGAAATTGCGACCGAACGCGTCCGGTGGCATGTGACCGGACGCTGGCAGTGTTCAATCAGTTGATCGTAGCTCTAACGGTCGGGATGACCAGACGCGTCTGGTTAGGACGTGATCAACGTCCGGTGAGTAGCAGAAAAGCGGAATTGCGACCCTAACGGCTACTTTCTCAGTAGGGCTTATAAATACAACCCCAACCGGCCAAATGGAAAGTGTGGAGCTAAAAAACATATCAAGGGTGTTTATACATCATTTTAGAGATCTCCACTTGTATAGTGTTTAGTGTTTTATTAGGTGATTAGCGTAGGTGCTTTGCGAAGTGCTTAGGTTGATTAGACCACCGCTTATGCGCTTGCTCTATGTTTAGGCCTAGTGTTTAGTGAGGTTTGCATACCTCTTACCACTCGGTGCTTGCACGCACCATTGTTGTACATTAGAGGAGCTTGTAGTCTTATGAGATCATACCAACCGCGTTTGTGGTGTGGCCACCACCGTGTACCGGAGGGAACAAGGCCCGCGGCGTTTCGGCCAGAAGCTTGATAGTGAAGACGGCAGGGAGCATTCAGGAGAGGCTTACCGAAAGGCACGTCGGAGACCCACTTGCATGTGGAAAAGGCATGAGGCTATCCATGAAGTTACTCGACCGAGAGCTTGGCCCTTATGAGAGATTCATTATGAGGGGCTCCAACGAGGACTAGGGGGAAGCTTGCGAGCTTCTTGATACCTCGGTAAAAATACTAGAGTCGTCGATAGGAATTTACATATCTCTACCTTGCTCTTTAGCTTCCGCATTTACATTGATTGTATTACTTCTTTTATGGTAGAGATAGCAACACACTAGCTAAACTGTAGTTGCACATTTAGATAGTTTATCTTTTGCATAGGTTTTGCTAGGGTTAGAAAAAGAGGCCATAGTTTAGAAGTAGATTTTTAAGCTGCCTAATTCACCCTCCCTCTTAGGCGTCACGGTCCCCTACAAGTGGTATCAGAGCCAGTTGGCTCAATTTGGATCTTTAGCTTAACCGTCATTGAGCCGACGCTATTTAGAGTGGTTAGGATGGATACCTTTAGGCCTCCGCACTTTGATGACACTAACTTCCCCTACTATAGAGCTAGAATGCCTTGCTACCTTGAGGCGGTTGATTTGGGAGTTTGGAGAGTCACTCATGATGGGATAAAACCCATTAAGAATCCCGATAAACCCACAAAGAGTGAAGAAAAGGAAATTCATTTCAATGCTAGAGCTAAAAATTGCTTGTTTGAATCATTTAGCATGGATGTGTTTAACCAAGTGTTCACTTTAAATACGGCACATAAAATTTGGTTAAAACTCCAAGAGCTCCATGACGGCACATCTAATGTCCATGAGCAAAAATATTGTCTAGCCAAACAAAATTATGATTCATTTATAATGAATGATGATGAGCTTGTTCGTGATATATATTCTTGTTTGAATCTAATTATTAATGAGCTCCATTCTATAGGATTAATAAAGCTAGATGATGCAGACATCGTGAGGAAGACCATCTCTGTGCTACCACAAAAGAAATATGCAAGCATCATCACCATCCTTCACAACATAGAGGACTTGAGCACCATGACCCTGCAAAATAGGTCAAGAAGAAGCCTCTTCATCAAACAAAGGCAAAGCTCTCGCATGTGGCGAGAAAAAGAAGATGAAGGGCAAGCAAGTTGAGACAAGCTCAAGCTCAAGCTCCTCAAGTGAAGATGAAGAAGAAGATGATGATGAAGATTCGAGTGATGATGATCAATCCTCCTCCACCTCCGACCTTGATGAAGAGTCAATCAAACTAATCAACAAGGTGGTGAAGATGATCTAAAAGCTCAATGTCAAGGGTGTGCCCATCCAAATCCAAGATCTCATTTTCACCAATCAAAGAAATGAGCAAAGAAAGAGAGGATGCTATGGATGCGGTGAGTTGGGGCACTTTATGGAAGTTTGTCCAAATAAGCCCACACCCAAGACAAAGAAGAAGGTGTGCAAGAACTAAACCCTCACATCAATAAGATCATGGGATGATTCTTCAAGTGAAGAAGAACACCATCACAAGAGGCAAGGCCGTAAGCACTCATCATCAAGCTCTTCTCGTGTGGGCCTTATGGCACGAGATAACGAAAGCTCATCCTCTAGTGAGAGTGATAGTGATGATGAAATGCCTTCTTATGATGAAATTGTGCAACAAAATCTTAATTATGCTAAAGTTTGCACTAGTCAACAAAAGAAGCTTGAAAAATTAAAAGAAAATCTAGATAGTTCATAAGAAGCATACAAAACTTTGTTTGAACAATATGAGAACTTTGCTAATCTTAATGTTGAACTATCTACTAAAATTGAGCAACTAGAGGCTAGTGCAACAACAAATGCATGCACAATCAATGATGAGCAACTTGTAAAGAAAAATGCAAAATTAAAAGAAAAGTTAGCTAGCTCACAAGATGCTTATAAAAGTTTGCTTGCTAAAATGGAAACCATGTGCAAACATTATGATGAGCTAACTAATAAAGTTGCTAATCTTGAAGCCGTTAGTGCAACCCTCACCAAGGCATCTAAAAACAAAAGTTCCATCTTTAACATGTCTAAAAAGGATGCATCTACTTCTTATAATGATTTATGTTTAGACTCATCTTTGTGCAACCAAGTTTGTGTTGAGAAAGTTATTGTAGATACACGCACACAAAAGGTTGCTAAGGAGAATGAGCAACTCAAGCAAGAAGTAGCTCGCCTCACCAAGGACTTGACTCAAGTGAAAGGCAAGGCAAAGCAAGCCCAACTTCATCAACATAACACCGTCAAGAGAGTGAAGAAGCTTGATGAAGGACAAACCATGGTTTGCTACGTGTGCCATAATGAAGGTCACAAGTCCTATGAGTGCAAGGTGAAAAATGAGGGAGGAGCAAAGAAGAAAGAGAAGAAGCAAACAAGCAAGCTCTCCAACACCTACACCAACAAGGTGGACAAGAAGGCCTCCACACCATACTTATTAAAGAAGAAGAAAAATAACAAGGTGGTGGCCATCAAGGTGAACAAGCAAGCCATCAATGGGGTCAAACGCTTTTGGGTGCCAAAGGAAATCATTTTCAACATAAAGAGCACCAAGAAGGTTTAGATCTGGAAAGGGAAGTGAGAAGTCCATTGGACTTTGAGGAATTTGGAGACTTGGCAAAGTATGGATGCATTTCATGGGGTGCATCATGATGGACAAAATCATTGCCAAGTGGGTTAGTGAATACTATGGACCCAAATTCTCCTTCCCATGTTAGGTAACTAGACTATATTTGCTTCAATTGGTATTAGATTTAACTTTCTTACAAATTGGTATCTTTAAGCATCTAGTTACTCTTCATGCCTAGGTTTGCATTTGCATTCTTATATCTTTTGTCATCTATACACTAGGTATATCATATAGTAGGCTTGCTCAGTTTTATTCTTATTTCTTGGAGCAATCCTATATGGTTTAAAATTGTTTAGGAGCATGACACATAGCTTGTCTTTTGAGTTTTTTCATCTAATATGTGCCAAAGTTCAAATTGTAGATAATTTCTCCTGAATATCGCCTTCGAAAATGACTCTCACATTCATGTGATGTCATCTTTCAAGTGGTACTTTTTACTCTAAAATCAAATGTGCATGATTCCTACAAGTATTCCATGCTTATATGCACAAATTTAGAGGGAGATTACTCTACAAGTTGGATGCTTTGAGACTAACACCTTTTCAAGCTTATCATGTGTATAGTAGTCTCCTTGCAAGCAAAATGGAGTCCCCGGAGTTAAGCATCGTACTTCAATTATCCACCACCTATTTCAAGTGGTAGAAATCAAATTGGTTTTCACATGTGGTATTTCCAAACCAATATCATCATGTTGATTTCATTTTGATATATATATATATATATATATATATATATATATATATATATATATATATATATATATATATATATATATATATATGCTTTCTCCATGCATTATATAGATTAAATTCCCTTGAGCAATAATTTGCCAATTATGCATATACTTTGCCTTCTATCATATGTATGCATATATTTAGGGGGAGCTTAGTCTATATAATGTGAGAGTCAAACTTTGTGACCTATTCCACTCTACACACAAAGGATCACAAAGTTTGACCCTCCCTTGTGCTACTAATGTCTTCCTTTTCAGTGTTTGATTCCAAAGGGGGAGAATTTAGAGGACCAAAAGCAAGCATTAATTTGTAGGACCAAAAGCTAGATCATAATAATTTACAAATGGTAATGGTCTAAGAAAGGGAGGATAGTGGATTATGGATTATCCTATCAAATGAGGAGAATTTGTAGGAAGCAAAGCTTAAATCCATAATGCCACATGGGGACATTTGCAAGGGCAAGATAAGTTTTATTGTGGTATTATTTAGTCTTACAAGTAGTATCTTTAAGCATCATATAACCTTGCCCCTTGCATTGCATCCTAGTAAGTAGATAGTTTTTTAAATTCCAAATTTTTATTATTTGCTTGCTTTGGTCGTGTTGTCATCAATCACCAAAAAGGGGGAGATTGTAAGGAAAATGGACCTTAGACCCATTTACTTTAGATTTTGGTGTTTGATGACCAACATAACCAAATTGGACTAAAGTATTTGTAAGTGTTTGTTTTGTAGTTCAATAGGGTGCAAGATGTGACTTGGACAAAGGCGATGTGGTGATCCGATGATCAACACCATAAGCAAGACCCTAAGAGCACAAGAGAAGACCCAAGATATCTAGCAAAGTCCAAGCATGAAGATAGGAACCAAGCCATACGCAAGATCACGAAGAAACGAGCTCACAGAAGTGACCAGACGCTGGACCGGATGCTGGAGAAAAGTGACCGGATGCTCCGATCAGTGACTCAACTACAACAGGCGTCAGTAGCAGTGACCAGACGCTGAGTACTAAAAACAACCGGACGCACTGATGGCACTGTTCATCATCACCGGCAACATTCAGTACTGACCGAACACTGGCGTCAAATCGACCGGACACAGGACAGCAGCGTCCGATCGAGTACAGAGAGGTTCCAGAGCGATGAAATTGTGACCGGACGTGTCCGGTGGCATGTGACCGGACGCTGGCAACGTCCGATCAATTGATCGCAGCTCTAACGGTCGGGACGACCAGACGCATCTGGTTAGGACGTGATCAGCGTCCGGTGAGTAGCAAAAAAGCGGAATTTCAACCCCAACGGCTACTTTCTCAGTAGGTCTTATAAATACAACCCCAACCGGCCAAATGGAAAGTGTGGAGCTAAGAAAACATATCAAGGGTGTTGATACACCATTTTAGAGATCTCCACTTGCATAGTGCTTAGTATTTTATTAGGTGATTAGCGTAGGTGCTTTGTGAAGTGCTTAGGTTGATTAGACCACCGCTTATGTGCTTGCTCTAGGTTTAGGCCTAGTGTTTAGTGAGGTTTGTATACCTCTTACCACTCGATGCTTGCGCGCACCATTGTTGTACATCAGAAGAGCTTGTAGTCTTACGAGATCACACCAACCACGTTTGTGGTGTGGCCGCCACCGTGTACCGGAGGGAATAAGGTCCACGGCGTTTTGGTTAGAAGCTTGATAGTGAAGACGGCGGGGAGCATCCGGGAGAGGCTTACCGGAAGGCACGTCGGAGACCCACTTGCGCGTGGGGAAGGCTTGAGGCTATCCATGGAGTTACCCGACCAGGAGCTTGGCCCTTGCGAGGGATTCATTACGAGGGGCTCTAACGAGGACTAGGGAGAAGCTTGCGAGCTTCTCGATACCTCGGTAAAAATACCAGAGTCGTCGACGGGAGTTTGCATATCTCTACCTTGATCTTTAGCTTCCGCATTTACATTGATTGTATTACTTCTTTTGCGGTAGAGATAGCAACACACTAGCTAAATCGTAGTTGCACATTGAGATAGTTTATCTTTTGCATAGGTTTTGCTAGGGTTAGAAAAAGAGGTCATAGTTTAGAAGTAGATTTTTAAGCTGCCTAATTCACCCCCCTCTTAGGCGTCACGATCCCCTACAGGCGCGACGGCGGCGCTGGAGCAGGGCACGACGGCGCGGGCGTGCTGCGGTGGCACAGGCATGGATGGCTCAGGTGCGGCGGTGTGGTAGGTGGTGAGGCACGGCTGTGCGGCGGCGGAGGTGAGCGCAGCGCCGCGAGGGTTAGGGCACAGGCGATGCGACTTGGGCGCAGCGCGGCGGCTCAGGAATCGGTGAAGTTGGCGTAGGTGGTTGCTAGATTAGGTCAACGACGCGGTTATATGGTGGCCCCCGTGATGGATGAGAAAAGAAAATAGAATAGAGACCGGAACCCACACGACTTCTACTGACCGGACGCTCCGGTGGCAATGACCAGACGCTGCCACCCGGAGTCCGGTCGACAATAGAGAGGTCCAAAACCTCCAAGTCATGACCGGGCGTGTTCGATCACCACTGACCGGACGCAGCTAGAGTCCGGTCGATCCTTAGATCTTCTTCATCGCTTGATCGGACACCGGAACGCCATCTGACCGGACGTAGGGAAAGAACTGTTTCAGCGTCCGGTCACTCCTTCGCAGCAACGGTTCACCTCCTATGAACTAATCGGACGCTGGTCTTCAGAGTCCGGTGCAGCGTCCGGTCACTCTTTTTCAGCAAATCTTCAAAGTGCCTTCGTGCTGTCTGTTCCCAATCAAGTCCCAACTTCAATAAGACCCAAATAAACACCAATTAGGACTGATGTGAGTGACCTCTCTCAAACCCTTAATTTTTTCAAAGTATTTTGCCTTAGGCTATAATTCTTTTTAAGAAAATAGACAATAAAAGGGTAATTGAAGAGAAACGACAAAACAACATACATGCATATGCAATGCAATACTTGAAAGTAATTCTAGTTGCTTGTCAAGTTTGATCTAAAGTTAAGCTTCTTCATACGCTTTTCGGCGATTATCTTAACAATGTTAGACAAGCCCTAAATGCATTATCAAATATTAAACATGTTGTATATTATAATGCAATGCAAGGGACAATACAAGCTCATTTTCTAGTGAAGTTACTAAAATCAAGCACATTGAGCTTATTCCTCAACCGATAAAATGTAGCATCATCTAGCGGTTTAGTGAAGATATCCACCAATTGATCCTCGGTCCTTACACTTTCTAGTGAAATATCATTCTTAGCAATATGATCTCTAAGAAAATGATGGTAGATATCTATATGCTTGGTGTGAGAGTGTTAAACCGGATTATTAGCAAGCTTTACCACACTCTCATTGTCACACAAAAGTGGTACCTTCTCTAGAACTACACCATAGTCTAGCAAAGTTTGCTTTATATAAAGTATTTGTGCACAACAAGCACCCGCGACAATGTATTCCACTTTGGCGGTGGACAAATCCACACTATTTTGCTTCTTGGAGGTCCAAGACACAAGTGATCTACCAAGCAAATGGCACCCTCTGGGTATGCTTTTTCTATCAACTTTGTAACCAGCATAATCCAAATCGGAATAGCCAACTAATTCAAATCTAGCTCCTTTAGGATACCAAAGACCAATGCTTGGTGTGTGCTTAAGGTACCTAAGGATTCTTTTAACGGCAATCAAGTGAGTTTCCTTAGGATGAGCTTGAAATCTAGCACACATATACACACTAAACATGATGTTGGGCCTAGATGCGGTAAAATATAATAAGCTACCAATCATAGAGCGATAGAGAGTTTGATCAGCCGTTTTACCTCCCTCATCTAGGTCGAGATGTCTATTAGATGGTATTGGTGTCTTGATTGGCTTACATTCATCCATATTGAACCTCTTGAGAAGATCCTTGGTATATTTTTCTTGAGAGATAAAAATTCCTTCTCTCATTTGCTTGACTTGAAAACCAAGAAAGAATGTAAGCTCTCCAATCATAGACATCTCAAACTCCTTCGACATCAATTCACCAAACTCTTTGCAAGAATCTTCATTTGACGATCCAAAGATGATATCATCAGCATATACATGACAAATGAAGATCTCTCTATCAAGCTTCTTGGTTAATAGTGTGGTGTCAACCTTCCCAATGGTGAAGCTCTTCTCAATAATGAAATCCCGAAGGCGCTCATACCAAGTCTTGCAACCGGTGCAAAGGTCTCTCCAAAATCCAACCCTTCAACTTGTGAGAACACCTTTGTAACTAGTCTTGCCTTGTTCCTCACAACAATGCCTTGATCATTTTGCTTGTTGCGGAACACCCACTTTATTCCAATGACTCTTGCACCTTGTGGTCGCTCTTCAAGAGTCCATACTTCATTATAGACGAAGTTGTTTAACTCTTCATGCATGACATTTATCCAATCGAAATCTTGAAGAGCTTCTTCTACATTCTTAGGTTCAACACAAGAGACAAAAGAGTGATGTTTAATAAAAGAAGCAAGTTTTTTAGATCAAGTCATTACATCCTTTGATGGACTCCCTATGATAAGATCTTGTGGATGAGCTTATAGTAGAGGTGAATTTCTTCAATCAACCACTTGAGGGGGAGGTTGTGGAGCATCAACATCTTGTGCTTGTGCCACCATTTGATCATGAGAGACATGAGTATCTTCATTTTGTACTCTCCTATCTTTATCACCATCTTGTGGCACATTTGATGAAGAAGATAGATCAATCACTTGTACATTATCATCATCATCTTTAGGCTTGATGTCTCCAACTAGAATGTTCTTTATAGCCTCCCTCAATGGTTCATCACCTACATCATCAAGATTCTCTTGTGCTCCTTGGGAGACGTTAGATTCATCAAATTTCATATCATATGTTTCTTCAACCAAGTCGGTGGCATGATTAAATACTCGATATGCTTTGGACTTTGATGAGTAACCAACAAGAAAACCAATATCACAACGTCTTTGAAACTTCCCTAGGTGTTGCCGCTTCTTGTAGATGTAGCATTTGCAACTAAGCACCCTAAAAAAAGAGACGTCCGTCTTCTTCCCATTGAGTAACTCATAAGATGTCTTGCCAAGAAACTTTTGAAGGAATAGGCGGTTGGATATATAACATGCAGTGTTGATA
Source organism: Miscanthus floridulus (assembly GCF_019320115.1). Classification (NCBI taxonomy): domain Eukaryota; kingdom Viridiplantae; phylum Streptophyta; class Magnoliopsida; order Poales; family Poaceae; genus Miscanthus; species Miscanthus floridulus. Next base: position 50,069,397 of record NC_089586.1, on the reverse strand, counting down.
GCTTTCGCCCATAGAGCTTCGAGTGTGTTGTACTCCTCAAGCATTGTTCTTGCAAGTGTAATGAGTGTCCGGTTCTTTCTTTCTACTACACCATTTTGTTGAGTATATGTTACGGAGACCTCATGCTTGATTCCAACTTTATCACAATAGACTTCAATGTTTGTGTTGTCAAACTCTTTTCCATTATCACTTCTAATCATTGTAACATATGCAACATCCAGATAAAACATTTGCAAAATACATCTGAAACGCACGAAATATACGGTTGCAACATGTGTTCATCTACTTGTTGTCCCCCAATGGACGCTCGTTGATGCGGAGCTTGACGCCAGCACCAAGCTCGATGCCACGTCGCGGAGGTCGGACCTCAGCTGTGCGGAGCGTGAGTCCGAACGAGAGACGTGAGGTACGATGGAACGTAGCACGAGACGGGGGAGGGGGGGCATGAGGCACGAGGCGCGGACGGGTCCATTCCATCCAGCTGGACGGACGATTGTTAGAGACCTTTACCATTACAACAATGCCGCGATAATTGCGTGGGCCTATTAACAAAGTTGGATCGATGACGACCCTCAAGTGCATGCATGCCTCTTCAGGTAGATGCTTTCAACATCGTCACGTTTCGAATTTCGCTCGCTTTTCTGTTTGTTTGCTTGGCCAATCAATCGACTATAAAGACCTGATCTGATTCCAATCAAAATGTAGGTAGGCCGTACGTGCATGCGTGCGTGTGCGTGTATAATTTGGACCATTGAGGGCGTACATTGTTGTATAATAATAAGATGTGATATATATGGGATGGGATTGCGACGGGCGAGGAGCAACGGAGCATGCAGCAAAATAATTCAATTCGAGAATGAGCGCGTTAGCACAAGGTTTAATTTCACTAATCACATATAGGTATCTAGTTAGGTTAGGTGCGTGCTTATATTCAATCAGCGGTTGGTACAAAAGAAAAATTCAAGACGAATGCATGCATGTGTATATATACGAATTGTCGGCAAAAGCAAGCAGGCATGTAGCTGCTGCTGCTGCTGCCACAAAATCCGAATGATGTGTCTACTATTCGCCTGATGATTGCGTGCTGCACATTAGCTTGGCCGTCGGTTCAAGTACTGTTACTGTTAGTTCACGAGAATCATTCACAACTCATTTGTAGTAAAGTAACGTAGCATGTACTCGCTCGCTCTATGCACGAACGAACTGCAATTATGGGATGCATATCGGTCAATATAGTTTAAGTTTGACTAAATTTATAATAAATATTATTAACATTTATGTCTTTAAATAAATTTATTATAAAAATATATTTTATAACGAATCTAATGGTATTGATTTTGCATCTTGAATGGGAGTACTTTTTTATATAAATTTAGTTAAAGTTCAAATTGTTTGACTTCGAGAAGCGAGAATTATATTCTTTTGTAGACGGAGGTAGTATAAATTTTGTGATGTTCATGATCACGGGGAGTTTTCCATTCATTGGAATTCTGACTGAATGGTTTATGGATGTTCAGTAGCTTGGTCGCTGGGGTAACGATAAGGAGCCTAGTAGCTACTAGTGTCGACAATTCCTTCAGTCCACACAAAATGTTGTGAAGATTAATATACATACAAATTAATGAAACAAAATGGCGACAAGACAGATCGTGAGATGGATCGATCGATGGAGACCTAGAACATGGAGTCATGTCCCTTTTGGCAGGAACAAGCCAAAGGACTGAAGCCTTTTGTCCTGCCTCTCTCTAAAATCATGGCCACATTTCTTTCTCCCACATGGACAGAGTCGATGATCCCTTGACGCAGCGACAACATTGCATCCGTCTGGACTCTGGAGACAGAATAAGTAAGGAATGAGGCGACGGTGACGAGTCCATGGCACGCAAGAATCAACCATGATTGTCTATGATGGACATACGTCATATATATATATATATATATATATATATATATATATATATATATATATATATATATATATATATATATATATATATATATATATATATATATATATATATATATAGAGAGAGAGAGAGAGAGAGAGAGAGAGAGAGAGAGAGACGTGCCAAATTGGCTCCTGTAACTGTATATATCCGTCAAACAGCGTGTTTGCTGGTTGGTGCTGGTGCTGGTGCTGGTGCTGGTTTGAGCTGGCTGGTGTTGATTTTTTGTGAGAGGAAAACACTGTTGGCTGGTTAAATAAGTCTGGCTGAAACCACCAAGCAAACAGGGTGAAAGATCGATCAGCAGCATCTATCGTTCTTCCTTTACCCACATGCTGATCGATCTGCTGAAGAATGGATAGGGACGTGCAATCTATGTTACACGGATACTCCAAAGGGGGTGACGTATCCGTATCCGATACTCGTCGGATACGTGGATAGGGATACTCGGATACACCATTTTAGTGGGTTTTCTTTTGAGAAAGTGTGTATCCGCGTATCCGATACGTATTGTATCGGATACCCGTACCCGTACTCGTGTAACGTAGCGTGCAATGCACGCCGTTCAGAGAAATGGTCTCCTCAAGGTGCATTGCTCCAAAATGCTGCCTTTTTTCTTAGAGAGAATATAAATTTTTGCCTGCTCAAGTTATACTTCTTTCATAGAAAGAATAAATGCTTGCCTCTCCTTTGCTCTGTTGTGATAAAAGACAAGTGGTAGCATCAATCAATACACATATTGACGCCAGTAAGAGAATTTGAAATTCGTATTACTAATAATTGATTCTTGGTGCATTCGTAATCTAATAATGTACAAAATGCTGCAGATGATACTTGTGGCCAATGTGGATTTTGGTTGCGTTGCATTAGTTTTGTGTACTTGCTCACTCTGGTTGGAACGTCGTGCTGTAGAGCGAAATGACCTCTGTTGGCGTGAAAGTGGTACTGTTTAAGATCAACATCAAGGATGGATATGGCGTGTATAACAAACTAGTTTGTTGTTATGGGAACATTGAACTAAATCGACCTAAGGCTTCTGGCAGAACAAGAGAAGAAAATGAACATTGTCCTCTTAGTAAAACAACGTGTTTGGTTCCTACCCTCCCATCAAAGAGGCATGCCATGTTCGCCCTTGTCTTATGAGCCGTACTATTTCAACGAACAATATTTTTCTCTCACAACAAATCAGCGAACAGTACTTTCAGCCATGGCTTTTCAGCAAAGCGAACGGAGCCAGAGATATCCACCCCAGGAGCAACTCGTAATGGTAACGACAACAATATTTCACCTTGTTTTGTATGAATTTTAAATCTAGTTTAGCAGAGATCTAGCATTTACGCCTAAACCAACTTTCTTACGTGTGTGTTTAGTTGCTAGGAGAAAATTGCACTGCTACTAAGGCGGACAAATTAAGTCGGGCTAAGCTCCCTCCACGCCACACCTTACCAAAAGCTTAATCAAGTGAACTAATCTAATAATTTCCAGGACAATTATTACGCTTATGCACTGATGCACTTGACGTAGCATTAAACAACCTTTTGGTACCGAGAATTAAAAGAACAGAGGATTGAGGAACAGTATATCAGAAATATGGATGGCAACGGGGATGTACCCGTCGGGTATCGTCGGAACGTTCTCTTCCCTGCTACGGAGAATTCATCCCGTTTCTGTCCCCGTCCCCGTTAACTGTCTCGGGTATAGATTCTTGTCCATCCCCGTACCCGTCGGGCATCGGCCGGGTAACAGATACCCGACGGGTACTGCATATCCGATAAACAAGGACACTTGGGGTCGCAGCTTTGCAATCGGAGACGTTTCTTCTTCACCCGGGTATAAGTGTCGGAGTCTCGGAGATGCCGAGGAGAAGGAGCGAGGTTGCGAGGATGACAAGCAAAGGTGGCAAAGAGACCGAACTGAGGAAGCGAGGGGCACGAGCGCTCGTGAGGCAGGCGTGCTTGTGCTGCTGGCGGAGATGGTGAGTAAAAATTGAACTAGGGTTTCTAGAACACACAAACTATATATATGATTGTTCATATTTGGGCCAAAATACCTATGTTAAGCTTCTTTGAGCCTAATACTCGCATGACAGCTCAAATAGTCGGGTTCTCCAACGGGTAACGGGGACGGGTAAACAGGGAACGTTCCCGTACCTGCTATACCCGTCGGGGATGGATTTTTGCCTATTTAGATGCCCGCGGGTAAAGATATGATCACATCCCCGTCCCCTAATGGATCAAATACCCGTCGGGTATCGGGTATCGGGTATCGGGGGCCGTTGCCATCTTTAATCAGAAATATGCTTTCTTAAACAAAAATGCAAAACAGCTTACCAATGCCAATTATATTGCAACAGAAATCAAGTGAAAACCCAATAAACACTCTCGAACTCGCACATCAATCCAATACAATATAATAAAGAATAATCCCCCAAAAACTTGCAAAACCCTGAACCCAGTTGAGCAGTGCCATAACCATTGCAGTGTGCAGTGCCTCTTCTTTATATATACTCCTAAAGAAAAGATTAACGAAGCTGCGGACGCCGGTGTACCGACAGAGGGCAGAAAGCGAGCGGTGGGAGGATCCGGCGGGACAGGGACGTTGGCAGCGGCCGCACACCCGCTCTGCCTCAACCCCAGTGGCCAGTGGCCAGTGGATCGGACGGACGGCACCTCGCTGTTGCCTCGCAGTTGAGGCGTCGCGGGCCTGTTGCAAAGCCGGCCGGGCCGGACGGCGACCCCCTAGCTAGCGTGGCGACCGGCGATGCAGCTTCTTTTCCACTCGTGAACAATGTGTGCGTCTGTCTACGGCACGTCTTGCGCTGTCGGTTCGCTTCTCGTCTCTGCGTTCCGTGTCGGCGTGCAACCATAGATTCTGCCTGCGTGGCACTGTACACACGCCGCAGATCTCAGCTTGTGTAGATGTGATATTGTGTGCCCAGCGAAATGTTCCGAGACCTGAAAACTTAAACAAACTTCCTTCCAAGCTGAAGATATCGACTAGTTGCCTTTTCCAGCCTCAGAGAAGCAACTGAGTAGATGTGTTTGCTCGCCGACAGTAGGGTTCAGGCTTCAGCAGAGGCGCACAACCTACCTATCCAAGCAACAACAATTGCATTGCAACTGCCTTGCAAGCTAGGCTGCGTCAACGAGACATAGCAGGCCAAAGTAACCAACGACAAATGCCCCCACCCCCACAAGACCATTGCATGTGTTCCCAATGCGCCGTTACAGAGGCAAACAGAACAGTTCGAACCAGAATCTAGCTCACTGGCAGTGAGATACCGGCCAATCTGGAAACTTGCAGAGAACTCAAGCTTGTGAGACTTCCCATCCGATATCTTTCGTTTTTCATCTGGTGCAACAACTTTCACTATACAGAGACAAAGATCATACAACCTTCATCTAGTGACTAGTGAAACAGCAAAAGGCAGCTTTCAGCCTTTTTTTCCCTTTATACTTGTCATCACCAAACTGTCTATGAACAAAAGGATTAAGGTGCACGAACAAAAGAAGAAGAAAAACGAAAAGGATATCTGCAGCACACAGCATTTTCCGCAGCATCACCCACGGTCGGACAAACTCAACCTCACGGCAGCACATCTATGTAGCTGTTCCGTTGCTCTAGGGTTGCTTTATCGTAAGCTCGGCTCTCAGATGCAGCATCCCATCGATGAAGAAGAGGCTGTCATCCGCCATGAACGTCTGCCATGGGATTGCAAAGAGATTCCTGTACCCAACTGCCTTTCCACCGGTGAATGTGTAGTTACCCTTGTACTTGCTCACAAACTCGCCAGATGGTCTCGTCCTTGCAGCAAACTCATAGTCCACGGTCACGCTCATTGAGCCCTTCTCTTGCATCCCCAGGAAGAGGCCAAAGCAGTAGAACGTGCTTTGCTGCTCCATGTTGCAGTGAGCTGAGAGGAAGAAGCCCTGCCCTGCGAGGTGGAACGCTTGCGAGTATATCCGGCCTGCAGGAAAGAGTCGAGAGCACTCCTCGCGCTTGAGGTCCAAGTATGCTATGCACTGTGGGTAGGGCCGATCAAACTCAACGACTTTGAGTGGTCTGTACTTGTAAGCCCGCTCAGCGAACTTCCGACAGGTTATTGTGTCCGCTGCAAGAGCTCGTTGCCGGTGTGGTGCATCAGCTTTGTACAGAAGAGCCTCGGTGACACACTTGGTTGCTTGCTCGTGGTCTATATCCGTGCATGTTAGGACCTTCCGCAGCTTCCTACATGTCATGTGACTGAATCGCACAAGAGGGAGCAACCGAGAACTAAGGATCTCACGTCTCTCTTCTGATTTCGGGTATTGTGCACGGGCCCATCTGAGCAAGAAGTCATAGATCGTATCTTCAGATGCCACCTGGAGGTCATTACTTGACAAGATGGCTTCAATTCCAGCAAGAGGGATGTTCATCACTTCATCTTGGAACCTGAAATGAGAAGAAAAAAAATCACCTTTAGTACGTTCACAACGATCTTGTCAGAACAGTCTTGGGCTAAACTTTCCATAAAGTAAAAATAGGTCTCCATCCAGTGTATATCACTCACTTAGTCAAATCCTTGTATTTTACAGCAAGGAAATCCTTAGCTGCATCTGTCAGTGGTTGAACTGCAGCTGCCATTGAAATTGAGCAGGGAAGATCTAGGTAGAGAAGTGCAGATTCTGTGGTCATCGGCAAGCTTGTGAGCAACTGGCTGCAGTACCTCATGCATGAAACAACCTCAAATTTGTCGGCAGCCATCAAGATATCCAGCAGAAGAGTGGGCTCAGTAGTTGTCAACTTTCCACTATACATAAAGCTTAAAAGCTCCATGAGGGCAGTTTCCTCTGTTCCAAGAGAATTAAGAAGAAGAAAAAAAAAGGATGACGCACAAAGCAAATATTGACTAGAGAATGATTTCTCTCTTCTTCTTTTTTTGTGTGTGTGTGCACGTGTGGCAACTGGTTCTCAGAGAACAAATGAAGAAAGTTGTAAATAAAATGTTCTTTGCATATATAAGCAGGAGGTTCTAGTTTCCCAAAGTTGTCACATTACCTGAGTCAGTAATTCTAAGGGTTGCATGTCTCTGAACCGATTCTTTCATGCCGTTTAAGAAAAGCTAAGAAAAAGACATTAAGCTTATCAGAAAGTAGCAATGACTGGAGTACATATCAAATGCATTTGAGGAGGTTACCATAACTCCATAACTACCTTGAAAAAGAAAGGACTCTTCGCAGCAAGAATCGCCGAACTGATATAAATTGTCTTGACTCGTAAAACTGGCGTATCCACCACAGTCCAAGATGAATCAATACCTTGCCCATCATCACCTGCTAATAACAAGGTCAGAGGTGTATAATGGGTAAACAGGGAAGGAAGCAAAGGGTACAAAAAAAGAGAATTAGACAGATATTCTGCAATCAGAACACTTGGAGCAAACTGTTTGTTGCATCCAGATTAGTTTTCTACCTTCAGAAAGACAGAGTAATCGTTGTGGAAAAAAAGAAAGACAGAGTAATGGGAAAATAAAGAACAAAATTCTAAAAACATGCATTCTGCAATCAAAACACTTGGAGCAAACTGTTTGTTGCATCCAGATTAGTTTGCTACCTTCAGAAAGACATGGCAATGGGAAAATAAAGGAATTTTAATTTTAAAAAACACAAATAAATACTCATTTTGTACGCTTTTAGCAATCTAAGCATGCTTATAGCTCACCAAGTAACAATCATAGATGTTTACCAACCAAGAATCAATTTATAGAACAAGTAACCACCTAGTTTGTCAATAGATTGCACCTAGCTCACCAGTGAATGTCACATTGTGCAACTAAATTTATAAGTTCTTCCTACAAACCTATCTAGTTTTTTGTTAAATATATAGAACTAGCAATCAGCAGATTTGAGGTAATGATCAAGCAGAATAATTGAACAAATTGTATGACATCTACAGCTTTTGTGCTCAGTTTGGGGCTCAAATAAAAAAAACATAGCAATTCCAGAAATAAGACAGCTTTGGGCTCCAAAACAGGGTCAGCTTAAAATTTTGGATGTTTCGATTTAAGAATTTGGTCTTTGATTTTTGGAATGTAACCTACAACTTAAAAGAAGCATATCTAGCAACAAGAATGAAGTTATCAAAATAGGGGGTGAAAACTGAAAAGGCCTCAATAGGAACTCAGGAAGTGCATTAACAAATTGCAACCAGGCTCATCCTGATTGCTCAACGATTTTTGTAAAAATCTCAATCTAACTTAACCTCCAAAAAGTTCAATTCATTAGGACAAATAAAATTTCATTAAAAATTAAACTTGCCAAAAGCCTAAATAGACAATAATTTTCAAACAGCAGGACCTTTTGCCTAACTTCACTAATAACCATAAAATATCAATATTATATTCACAAAAAAAAATTATTAGGGATGCAATTTATGGTTATACAAACCGTCTTGGCCAACATCGGGTGGAGATTCTTCTATCATTGCTACAGGTTCCTCTTGATTTTCTTCATATGCATCACACTCTTCTGCTTCAACTTCATTGCAATTTGTTTGGTCTGACATGTGAGTTGTATATTCTACAGAAGAAATTGATAATCAAAATAAATCACAAAAACGAAGACGAAACTGGCATAGCCGAAAATCAAATGAAACAACAAAGGATCGCAATAATAGAACAAACTATAGTATAATAGGAAACATTGTTGCATAGTAAAATGGTCGTATGTACACAACAGTAGCATTATTAAGGGGAAAACGGATCATAAATCAAAATTTAGCATCCCTAAGCATCACCCATGACTTATATAGCTAACGTGGAGTCGAAGTGGAGTATGGAAAATGTCATAAGCAGAAGAAAGCAATGCATTGTGACTATCAGGATCACAAGCCTACTGAATATTATCTATAAAAAAATATAGAATTTTCAGAAAATCATTTGTATCTTGATTGAAAATTAGCAAATTACACCACCCCCATTATGTCATTTCAAGAACCTCATCTTGGGGTCTATTAATCTGGGCAGTTGCTACCGGTAAAGAATATTATTTCACAAAATCAACCAGCAGGAACATGATTGCAACTCAACATTTATAACCTTCTGACCTTCAACAACTATTCATTTACCATTACAAACATCATTGGTTTAACTGTCATATATTCTTTATTGAAAATTTGCTTTTGAAGGTTAGAGTGAACATTGGCAATTAGAACGATGATTATAGGAAAAATGACAAACATTATTTTATATAACTAATCGATAACCAAATTACACACCTACAACAGGAAAGCTACCCATAAACACATGAACAAGAAGGTAGTGCAGCAATTAATTTCTTTAAGGAAGGTAAAACAAAGATTTTTTTTTCACAATTTCCCATGCTAATCCTCATATATAAATATATGGCTGAAAGGAGGAAAAGGGGACCTTTACAAATTAGAAAATAAGAAATTTTAGACACTGCCAGTTGGACTCTCGATCATCTCAATGCGCTTGTTTAGGGTACCTTATGTCTTATGAACATAGTTATCAAGGCGGTAACGCGAGATAAGGCAACTGATTACCCGCTTGGACACTTATAAGCGCTAGACGTGGTGACGCCATACTAGTATGCCAGGCGAGGGATTTTGAGCACACCAAAAAGGAAAAAGACAAAAGGGGAAAAGGAAAAATGGCACCAGGCCAAGTCACCCATAGAAGCCCAACAAATGAACAGGTCCACAAACCTAGCTGGCTAGGCTAGAGGTCAAAATAGAAGCAATTGTCTGCTTATCAACGCTGGATCACAGGCTGGAGACAACGATCCCTTTGTGCTGGAGCACAGTGGAGGCGGCGTCCCCTGCTACTGCAGCGCAAACTGGAGGCAGCATGCCCTGCTGCTGGATTGACCAGAGAAGGCAGCTGCTGCCACCAGTGCTGCTGGATCGAGGGAGGAGGACAGCAACTCCTCCTGCACAGTATCCCGCAGATCTGCCACTCTCCCTGTCTCCCACACACTTCCTCTCTGCCTCGCGCTCTATTTCTCTCATGCTTCCTCTATGATTGTCTCTCGCCAGAATCTGCCGCTGTCCCCTCCCCCCCCCCCCCCCCCCCACCCCCACCCACACACACTTTTCACCACAAGCGATTTCCTGCGATTCGGACGCTAAAGCGATGATTTTGAGACGCCACACCCATAAGGCGGACGAGATACATATGTAAGGAGAGTCACCGGGCATGGCATCGTCCTAGACCGCTCCAGCGCTTAAACTACGCCTTAATAACCATGCTTATGAAGCACAATTGCCATTCTCAGGGTATTTTATCAAGCACAGAATAACTCTTCCAAGGTTACCCTATTAACAGGCAACAAATAACCTACATTTCCCTAATCAGAAGCATCTATATGCTGTCAACCTATAGAGTACAGATGCACCACCTGCAAATGGTTTCTGAGTTGCACCCCTCTGGTTGCCCCGTAGATTCTCATCTAGATTAATTAGAATATTTCGGTGGGTGAATTCTAATTCAAAGTATGCATATCCTAAATTAGCTCATTTATTCTGGTACATACGTTTACCAATTATTATTGTGGCTCAGATCAAAATGTCAGATAATTCGTACAGGTACATCATGACAGCTCAAAATTGAAATTCCTCTCTATCATTCCCCCAATTCCTTTACCATTATAACCTATATTGTCGGGTACCTACGGAAATCTGAATTTACTCAAAGAGGCACATAAGTCCCCACCAAATTCACCACCGAATCGCATCAAACGTCACAAATCAACAGACAAAATCGCACGATCGCAAGGGGACGTCCTCAACGCAACAACGGCATGCGTAGCCAGAATCCGTCGACGTACCTTTCTCCTTGAGGAGCTCCTCGCGGCGGCGCTTGCGGTGGCGCGCCCAGTCGGCGAGGCCACCTCCTCCGGCACCGCCGCCGCTGGACCCCGGCGCGTCGTCATCCCCGGGGACGACCTCGATCCGCAATTCCCGGTCGGAGAAGTTGACCTCGTTGAAGGCGAACTCAAAGCTGGGCCCCCCGCCCCCGGGAGAGAAGTCCGGGTCCATCTCCGCCGCCGCGGTCGCGTGCGCGCCGACCAGCCTCCTCCCGCCGCCTACGGGAAGTGGGAGAGGCGTGGAAGGCGATGGCCGTAACCCTAGCCGGCGGAGGGCTCGAGGGGGAGGGCGAAATGAGAGAAGTGTGGCCGGGAGGGGAAGGAGGAGACAGAAGGGAAGACGGTGGTGGTTATAATAAGGAGGCAATGGAGGGGGCGAGATGGGAAAAGGGGCTTCAAACGTTTTGGTCGTGGTGGTGCCGCGATAGCGGCGTTGAATTCGTGCTCGGAAATGTTAGTTTGGCTGACCGTCTTTGGCGTTCCAATTCAAAAATATATTCAATTGCATGTACTGCTTTATGTAAATAATTTATCTAATAATATACAATTTTAGATGTAGAAAACATTAGAGTAGCACTAATATATTTTGTTAAGTAATGCAAACAACTACTCTCTCTGTCCATAAGGTAGATCCTAATCTTTAAAGTTCATCCATAAATATAAGGGACGTCAGTGCATTAGGACACTAATCAAAATAACTTACTTCTAGATTTAACTAGTTTTCGTGAATGAAATATCTATAATGATATACAATTTTAGCGATGTAGAAACATTAGAGTAATGCTAATATATTTTTGGTAAATAATGCAAACAATTACTCCCTCGTTCCACAAAATAGATCCTAACCTTGAATTCTATCCATGAATATAAGAGGTTGTGAGTTATTAGGTCTCAGTGGGGTTTTCATGTCTCAGAGGCTAGTCTTGGTGGGAGTTTCGTTAAAGTTTTATGGGTATTAAATAAGATATCAACTTAGCAAATATGTTGACATGACACCATATAAATGCATAGAAAGATTATCAAAGTTTGATGAGAATGAAACTAGTCTAAATTGTTTCCAACACATGAGAGTATTAGAAACTAGGACATAAAACCTCTACTAAGATTAGCCTAATACACTCACATACACTAATCAAAATAACTTGACATTTAATGACACAAATCTTATTAATGGCATGGGTAACTTGCCATTTAATACCATGACTTATGTAAATCAAAGCAAATTCCTTATGATTTAGTGAGAAGTACACGCAAATTTTTCTATCAACCTTAAATTTTTGTAGAAGTCCTAGAATCCTGAATATTCATAGAAGGGGTGAATATGTGATGAACAAAATTTGAAGTCAAATTTAGAAATAAACCATGCTGAAAAATTCATTACCGAAATAAACCAAGTGGACAATTCTAGTAACCAATATATGCACTCGCTCAACCTGATATCTGGTGCTGAATTTTCTTTTATTCAGCCACGAATATAAATGGCTTTTAAAACATTAACATGATTCAAAACAAATCTCATAATTAATGTCTTTTAGTAGTAAGCAAAAAAACATTGTGGGCTGATAAAATGTCGATGACCATACTTATTAGGATGCCATAATATTTTTTAGGGAAGGGATGCTATAAGAAATGGATACGCTGCGTTGTGCCGGTGTCCACGAATAATATCAAGGTTTTTTCTTGGCCGCTTCTTGTAGCTATGTTGAGCACTAGAAATATCCTCAAGCCCTAAAGAGAAATAAAAGAAATTATGTGTCGACCATAGTGCCGTGTCACACCCACTCAGAGGATATAGCACTCTCCACCTTTTCGTTACGTACAATTTGTTGGCAACATAAAGATCCTAACTGAGATTTTTTTCTCTCCCCTTTTTCCACATTATAAAGCCGGTAAAACAAAATTGTCCATGGAATTTTTTATCGAATGAATACACCTGCACAACGATATTTTTACTAAGATATTGAAAAGCGAACGCTTTATTCCACTAGTCCTCTTTGGAGACCCTCATATGGATGCCCTCACAAGGGTCAAGCTCTGTGTCGATAACTCTGCGGGTAGCTCACGGGCCTTCACCACATGCAAGTGGGTCTCCATCAAGTCTCTCCCAGATCGCTCCCCACCATCTCCACTGGATGACCTTCGGCCAAAATGTTGAGGGCGTCATGTCCCTTGTACGTCACCGACGACCACTCCACAAACTCAGTTTGGAAGGCCTCATAAGATTTACAAGCCCGGAGAAATAAGGGACTAGGTACGTATAAGCACCGATATCAAAGATGTATGCAAATCTCTTTAAACACTAAGTCTAAAACTAGACTAATCGCTAAAGCGGTCTCTAACTAGCCTAAGCACCAATCCTATCACTTTTGCTAATCGCCTTATCTTCTTTTAGGCACATATGATGACTAGAGCATAAGAAATGAGCCTTAACTCAACTATAGCTTCAGCAAGCTCTAACACACTCTAAATGGCCCACCGAAGAGGGCATATACATACAGCCCCACAAGTACCAACTAGACATTGGGAGTTCGGGTTGCAAAAGCAGGGTGCACCGAATAGCTTCGATGACCACATCTAAGAATTCTGGTGCCCTCTGCTGTGCAAACTAACCGCTATCGACTTTTGTATTTAACCTCTGGTGATTTGTCTGATGCCCCACAAGAGAGATCATGTGTTCAGTGGGAGTGCAATCTTCTCTAGACTGAAATTCTAGTGCATCATCTGTTGCACCCACTAGAGAACTGTGATGCCTTTCAACGAACAACCATATCTTGCTTCCGGTACTTCATCCAATGCTAGCACTAGAGAGCCCCAGTGTTCTTTCTATCTCCACCATCGTGCCACTGTCTCAAGAGGAGAGGGAAGGACGGAGAAAGAAGTCAAAAGAACCGGTTGTTAAAAATTTAGTTGCGGGCATGTTATTATTAAAATATTAGCTTTTTCGGATTAAAAGTATCGAATTTAGACATTTAGTTGCTCACTCCAACCCTAATAACAAGCTAAGTAGCTAACACCGTCCTCCCTCTTGTCCATGCTGAAGTCTGAGTTTCGTGTGTAAGGGCCTGTTTAGCCTGGCTCTCTCCGGCACTATAGCGCCATGTAGCGTGGAGCAGGAGGAGCCAGAGAAAGGCAGCTCCACAGGCTCTAGAGAGGAAGACAGGAGCCGGAGCTAGTTTATGAGTTGTACAGGAGCGCATAGTAGCACGCGGAGACGTCCTAGTGGTAACCCCAGTGGCTGAGAGAAATTTGTAGAGCCTGGGCAAGTCCAAGGAAAGACTTCACGTACTCGCTCAGTCGCTCCTAATAAGCTGTAAAGTTTGCCGCCCAGATGCACCTGGCCTACCGATGGCGAGCCTGGGCAGCTGCCCTGGGTAGCCAGGCAGTGGCTGCACCACCAGTTAACCCCTAACAACTTAGATATAAAAAGATAAGAAATAACAAAATTTGGAGGTGTCACGGATATTGTACTGTCAACCACAAAAATTTTAAGGTGCCCATGCGCCATGTACATGTACCATGTTTGCTCATACTCACTCATAGAAACTATTGAGAAATCTGAAAACTTGGCTGTTCAAATGTAGTACATCAAAAGACTTCTAAGCAAAGTATCATCAGGGAGATAACAAGACACAAGGTGTCATAACCAAAATCCTTCTGAGTCTTGAGCTATCAGCCTAAAGTGTGCTGGCATCTAACAGCCTAATTGACATGGAAGATGATTCACATATGGAACTAGGATTCATATATTCAGATTCAGATAGCTCATAACCCATGTACACGGATACTGAACCAATTGACACGGCCAAAGGAAATTCCATAGATACAAGTTAGCTATATTACACCTTCGATTTCTTCGTGTGGGCCTCAAACAGTCAAACCCCAGAATCTGCAGCACTCTCACTTTCTCCGGCTGGTTGAGGAGCCACCTGACGCCTTTAACCGGGCATGTCGACCCTCCAGCCTTGCTTGAAGTAATTTTGCCTTCAGGGTGTTCTCCATCACACCTACTGGCTGTTCAGGTGAGCATTCCGTTATCTCAGGGTCCAAAGATGTGGATTGGTATTTCAGTTGCCGCGTTGGGCTGCCAACATTACCCAAATCCCCTGAAGTAGTGCCTTCACAAAATAGACTTGTTCGGGAGAAATGATCAAATGATTCCTGCCCCAGGAAAGCAACATGATGCACATCTGGGTTGTTCTTTGTTGACCCATTGTTGGATCCTCGAATAATTTGGTTGCCTGTGCTTCCATTCTGCTCTTCCGCTGAAGTAATTCTGGCATTGCTTTGTGAGTTGATCTCTGGTATTTTACTGGCATGCTGCAGTTTGCTGCTACTGGGCCTTGCGATGCCTTTCTGTGAATAAACTGGCACACTGGACATGCGTGAACCTTCAGCAGCTATACCATGAGGATGCTCTGATCTTCTCTTATGCACATCCATGGCACCTGTGCCACTTCTGCGAGATCCCATATGGCCATGCATGTTCAGTTCAAAGCAATTCAAATCACTAGCAATAGAGTCGTCATCATCTTCAGCAAACTGAGGAGCACTGGTGGCCCCATTCAAATGGACAGACTCAAGGGATTGACGTCGCAATCTAGTACTATCATTCATATGTTTTTCATTATTCATAGAGCTACCTGCTTTTTTAGAAAGAAGAAAGGCCTGTATTTCACTGCTGAGCCTTTCTGTTATTGTGGTTTTATGAGCTAATTCCCCATTGATATCAGTATTTTGCATTTGCATTCGCTCATCAAGCCATACTTCTGAAATATGGAGCACTGAATTATCAAAGTTGAGCTCATAACTCTTGACATTTCTTTGCTTTACCACTCTGAGTTCCTCTTCATAGTTCCTGATGCCCATTGCGAACTGGTCACAGAGGTCTTCTAAGAGGCGATTTCCTTTCTTCTCCTTCTCAAGGTCCTTGACTGACTTGAGAAACGCTGACTTTATTTCAGACAACTCCATGCCTAACTTCCTGTGGAGGTCCTCAGAATGCCTCCTCAGACGTTTCTCATCCTCTAGTTCACCATGCAGGGAATGCAGAGCTGCGTCAACCTTCACGTGGTCCTTGTTTTTTCTAACAAGTTTGTTCTCGGAGAGTTGCCTCATTAATGACGAAACTTCGTGTCTGTACCTCCGTCTCTCTTGCATGAGTTCTTGGACATGTGTCTGAGCCTGCTGTAACTCAAGTTTCAATCCATTAACCACTGACAAGTTAGCAGTGTGCTGTTCTTCAAGGCTCCAAATTCGATTTAGAACCTTCAATAGTTCTGTTGATGTTTTAAGGCTATAGCCTTCCCCCATAGATCTACCCATGATACCCAAAGAACGAGTTGGACTTCTAGTTTGATTAACATTGGAATCCTGTAAAATAGAGACACAGAATTACATGTTTGAGAAATGCGCTTCACTGTTCTAACTTTTTAAGCCAGAAAACATACCTTGAACTACAGGGGAAAAAAACGCTATATAAGATAGAGCTATTTTGAACTACAAGGAAACTGCTACATTGAGATAACATTAATGGTATGTTCCTAGTAAAACGAATTTTCATATAATTCCAAAGGACAATGTCATCAGTGCAGTAACAACAACAAAACCTTTTATCCTATGATGGTCAGTGCTTGGTGGTCGAATGTGGAAGCTCTGGTGGATGGACAGGCCAGATAAGGACTGAACTCTCTCATCATCTTAGGGGCTTGGACGATTTGGAATCATCACAAAGGATGTGTATTTAATAGACAAGAGTAATAGAGCTGTGCAGAAAACTCCTAACTTGGTCATCATCAACCCAGCCACCACGTCACCCGTTCGGGTGGCACAGGTGGACCTCACCACCAGCATCGCCGGTGGCCATCCTCTCTGCCTCCCTGCTGCCGGAGCACACGCCACCTAGCCTGCACAACCGCGATGAGGATGGCAGCCAGGCTTCTTTGGCATCTATGGTTCTTATCCCGTGCCTCTCCCTCTCCTTGGCTCCGGTGGCCGCTGACAGCAGTTCCACCTTATGGATCCGGGGGCTAGTGGCTCAGATCCATGCCTCTATGAGGCAAATCTGGCAGCTGACCTCTCCTTCGTCACAGCCACGACAGCAGCTTGAGATCGCAACGGTGACCTAGTCCGATGGCCTGGCCATGGCTGCATGGGACATGGGAGCAGGACGGATGGTGACTATGGCAGCTCAGGGCGCTGTGCCGGCAGTTGTGGTGCTGTGGGCAGGCGCGTGGCTGTTGTGGCCACATTGCTCATGGAAAGATGCAAGCGCTGTGTGCGCAGATGTTCGATGGCATGCCTGCACCGGCAACAGCAATGGTTGTGGCCACGCATGGGTGATGTGGTGGTGGTGAGCCGAGTCTTATGTCATGGCATGCCCAGGAGCTCAGCTCGTGTGGCTACTTGCAGTAGGGGATGCCTGGTGATTTGGGATTGTGGATGGTTCATCACTTGTGTGGTGCATACTGCATAACTGGTAATCTTGGCTTGGACTATGGTGCTGGAGTCAGGGCTGCGTCAATATGGGGTTCATCAAAGCTCGGCAACAATGACATGCCATGGTCTCTCTTGGAGGATCAAGGATATCTATGTGGTGGCGAAGTTTGGGAGCTTCAGCTGAGGTTTGTGCGAAGTCAGAGCTGTTGTACGCTGTTGCGACTAGCTCAGCAACAGTGACACTCAGTGGGCTGCGGCGTGTGCTCCCTTCAGTGATATACCTCGGGGAAGGTCATTCCCCCAAGGGTCGAGTTTTTTTATAAAAAAAAGAGTCAAGTCTTTCTTCTTGATTGAAACGGCAGAGCTCCTGCCATTTAAAAAGAAGAAGAAGAAGATACGTCTTTGATGGTGCTTCTCCTAATCTAGCTAATGCTCTGTTGCTTGCTAGGGAGTTGTTTTGTGGCACTTGGCTGAGGCCAGGGGCATCTCCTTCCTCCTTGCTCTTGGTCCAGAGGGTGGGTCTTGCTAAGTTTAGCAGAATAAACCAGAATCAAACCTTCCAGACTATAGTATTCAGATACATGTACATGTCTACAATAGGCACTTGGGCCATGGGCCTTATGGGCCAGACTACTAGTATAGACTGCTATATAGTTGACACCCCCCTTCAAACTCAAGGTGAATGCTGATTAAGAATCAGACACATTGAGTTTGAAAAGATAAAAACGATGATGTTCCTTTGTTTGAGGCTTGGTGAAGAAGTCTGCCACTTGAAGCTCAGATGGAACATATTTGAGATCAACTGTGGACTGTTGGCAATGAGATCTAATAAATGATGCATCAACACCAATATGTTTGGTCAGCTCATGCTTGATTGGATTATTTGCAATTTGAATAGCACTCATATTATCACACAAAAGAGGTGTAGAGTTATCAGATGAAGCTCCAAGATCAGCCAGCAACCATCTAAGACAAATTATCTCAGCAGTTGTAGTAGCAAGAGCTCTAAGTTCTGCTTCAGCACTAGAGCGTGATACTGCACTTTGTTTCTTTGATTTCCATGCAATGGGAGAAGTACCAATAAAGATGCAATAACCAGTGATAGAGCGACGGTCCATAGGATCACTTGCCCATGTAGAATCAGAGTAAGCATGCAGCTGAAGTGGACTGGACTCGGCATAAAATAGTCGTTGTGTTGCTGTCCCTCGTAAATACCGTAGAACACGAAGCAAATGTGCATAGTGAACTGATGTGGGGGCACCAACAAATTGACTAAGAATATGTACAGCATGAGCAATGTCGGGCCTTGTTATAGTAAGATAAACAAGACTACCCACAATATGACGATATCGGGAAGGATCAGCAAGAGGTGTACCATCATTGGGTCGTAGCTGAAGATTAAGCTCCATAGGTGTTGCTACAGTACGAGTATCAGAGAGGCCAGATCGAGCTATTAAGTCTTGAAGATATCTCTGTTGTGACAGATAATAGCCATGAGATGTCATTGTGACTTCTATGCCAAGAAAGTACCTCTGCCTTTACAAAGGTAATATATTCAGTATCATCACTAGTAATCAGCATATCATCCACATAGAGTAAAAGTAGTGTGCGCCCACGCTCAGAAACATGGACAAACGGTGCAGGATCATGATCACTAGGAGTAAAACCAGCAGCTTTAACAACTAAAGCAAATCGTTCAAACCATGCACGAGGTGCTTGCTTTAAGCCATAAAGAGCACGACGAAGGTGACAAACATAACCATCTGGTACCTTAACACCTGGGGGTGGTTGCATATAGACTTCTTCATGTAGATCACCATGAAGAAAAGCATTTTTAACATCTAGCTGGGAGATGTTCCATGAGCAAATGGCAGCCACAGCAATGAGAGCTCGAACAGTAGTCATGTGAGCAACAGGAGCAAAGGTCTCCTCATAGTCACGTCCATAAGATTGCTGAAAACCTCAAGCAACTAGGCGAGCTTTGTATCGTTCAATTGATCCATCAGCTTTGGTCTTAACTTTAAATACCCATTTGCATGTGATGGGGACAGCATGTGCAGGTAAAGGAACCACCTCCCAAGTACCAGTACGTTCCAAAGCTGCAAGTTCTTCGGACATAGCCTGCTCCCAAACTGGATTACCTGCTGCCTCCTTATATGAAGAAGGTTCAAGTTCACTAGCAACACCAGCAATGAGAAAATCAAGCCTGTCGGGTGCATGAATGGTGGCTCGATTTCTAAGATTATAACGTGTGTCTAGACTAGAAGAAGGATCATGAGAAGGAGTATCTGTGGTACTGGCCTCAGGATCAGGAAGACTAGCAAATGGCTCGGGATTTGAAGGAGCACGAGGACGACGACTATACTGGAAATGAATGGGAGGGTGTGTAAGAATAGATTGTGAAGAAACAGGAAGATCAGAAGAAATATGAATATCAGGTGGAGGCGTGAGAGAGTCCATAGGAGAAGTAGAAGAGGAAGGTGATGATAAATCAATGTAGATAGGAGGTAATGAAAGGAAAGAAATAGAGTCATTTGAAGATGATGACTTTGAGGTGGGTGAGTGGAAATAAGGACAAGACTCAACTAAGGTGACATCACGAGAAATACGAATACGGCAAGCAGAAGGATCATAACAACGATACCCCTTATGCTCAAGGCTATAGCCTAGGAAAGCACACTCAACGGATTGAGCAGTTAGTTTAGTGCGTTCATGAGGAGAAAGAAGGACATAACATTTGCATCCAAAAACACGAAGATGATCATAGCTAGGATGGGATCCATGTAGAATTTCTCCAGGACACTTGCCCTGAAGGCGAGAGGAGGGTTGAAGATTAATTAAGTAGACAGCAGTTGAGATAGCCTCTGCCCAAAAGTGAGCAGGCACGAAAGATGCAATCAAAAGAGTACGAGCTGTTTCAATAATATGACGATGCTTTCGCTCGGCAACACCATTCTGTGCATGAGCACCAGGGCATGATAATTGGGCAAGAGTTCCTTCAGATGAAAGAACTTGACGAAAGGCATTTGACAAGTATTCTCCTCCAGAATCAGAACGAAAAATGCGAATATGTATCATACGAATAAAGGCTTGATATATAGACAATAATTGAGATCGATGTTTCATAAAATAGATCCATGTATAACGAGAGTAATCATCAATAAAGATAACATAGTATTTGTGACCACCTTTTGAAGCAAAAGGAGTCGGACCCCATACATCTGAATGAACAAGATCAAAAGGATGTTCAGTTCTAGAACTACTAGTGGGATATGGCAGTTGTATTACAACCAGTACATTCAAAAGAGGGATCTATGGACACTTTGCCAAGAACACCCTGCTTAACTAAGCTGGACAAACGAGAGCCACATAAATGGCCCAAACGGTGATGCCACTGAGGAAAGGTAACCATAGGAGAAGCAAAAGATTGTAATGATGGTGGTGGTAAAGATGTTGACGAGGACATCAGTAGATGTAGACGGTCGAGGATGTAGAGGCTAGATGAATTCTTATGGCGATGGCCAGTACCAAGAAGAGCTTGGGTTCGACGATCCTGAACAAAGCAAGAGGTATCATCAAACCCAACGAAACAATTCATGTCGGTAAGTTGACCAACAGACATAAGATTCATAGAGAGTTGGGGCACAAAGGAAACATTTGAAACAATGAAATCAGAAGTAGCAAGATTGTTAGTCGCTGAATTCTTACTCTTGGTAGTAGCAGAATTCTTACTCTCATCGAGAGAAGATGACACTAGGAGTTGAGGCAATTTTCTGGTTTATTTCTCACACAAATGTCATGCCAACCTGAGAGGTTGATGATACATATTTATAGGCTGCTAACCAGCCAAGCATATGCCAAAATGCTAATATGCTGTCCTAGATGCTAAGATGTTGTCCTAGCCAGTCAAGGATGCTGTCCTTGATGGGCAGCAAGACCACCATGCAGCCACAAGGACCATATGCTGCAGCCCCACAAAGACCAGTCAACATAGAGACTTATCCCATCATTCTCCCCTTAAGTCTTGTGGAAAAGTTGAACCATCCCGGTCCTGGAGCAGAGCTCAAGGAACTTGATCCTCCCAAGAGGCTTGGTAAGCAGGTCCGCAAGCTAGTCCTTGGTGTTGATGTAGCTTGTCTTGATGCTCCCTTCCTCCAAATAGCCTCGGATGAAGTGGTACCTCACCCGAATGTGCTTACTCCGTTCATGAAAAACGGGGTTCTTTGCTCCGGATTCCATGAACGGAGTAAGCACATCCGGGTGTCCGCTCTGGCCCTGGCAAAGAACCCCGTTTTCCATGAACGGAGTAAGCACATCCGGGTGAGGTACCACTTCATCCGAGGCTGTTTGGAGGAAGGGAGCATCAAGGCAAGCTACATCAACACCAAGGACCAGCTTGCGGACCTGCTTACCAAGCCTCTTGGGAGGATCAAGTTCCTTGAGCTCTGCTCCAGGATCGGGATGGTTCAACATTCCCACAAGACGACGCACAAAACTTAGGGGGAGAATGATGGGATAAGTCTCTGTGTTGGCTGGTCTTTGCGGGGCTGCAACATATGGTCCTTGTGGTTGCACTGCATGATGGTCTTGCTGCCTATCAAGGACAGCATCCTTGACTGGCTAAAACAGCATCTTAGCATCTAGGACAGCATCTGTTTTAGGACAGCATATTAGCATCTAGCATCTTGACATATGCTTGGCTGGCTAGCAGCCTATAAATATGTATCCCCAACCCCTCAGGTTGGCATGACATTTGTGTGAGAAATAAACCAGAAAATTGCCCCAACTCCTAGTGTCATCCTCTCTCGATGAGAGTAAAAATTCTGCTACTAACAAGAATAAGAATTCAGCGACTAACAAAGATTGCCATGATGGGTAACGATACAAGAACTACCATCAACAGTTTGAACATGTTTATTATTAGGAAGAGGGCGACAGAAATCCAACTAAGATTTATCGAAAGTCATATGAAAAGAGGCACCTGAGTCCAAGACCCAGGGTACAGGAGTACCTGAAACTGAAGCCGAAGCTATAGAGCCACCAGACATGTAGGCACCAACAGGTGTGGAGAACTGTGATGCTGCTGTAGTGGTACTTGGTGGCAACGGTGAAGGAGTGGCTGGAGAAACAGTTGTTTTAGTACCCTTATGAGATGTTGCACGCTTGGCCTTGAACTCCTTCAAGAGATGTGGGTATTTCTGAAAACAACGCTCTTCAGTATGTGTTTTTCCACCACAATGCTTGCATTTTGGTTTCTCTTTAGGTTTCTCTTTAGAAACAAGAGAGCTATCCATGACAACATACTGAGGAGGTGCTGCTAGGACAGAGTGTTGAGGAACTAGAGGAGCAACATCTATAGTGCGAAGCCTTGTCTCCTCAGCAAGTACAGCTGAAAGTGCTTCAGCCATGGTAGGAAGACTGGAGCGTCCAAGGATTTGAGCACGAATAGGCTCAAACGTGGACCGAAGGCCCATCATAAAGTGAAATATCTTATTTTGCTGCTCATACTTATCCCTGACACCACACTCCTTGCAAGCTGAATTAGGCTTTGGCACCATTGAGTCTAACTGACTAGATAGCTTCATAAAAGCAGCATGGTAGTCCTCAACCGACAGATCTTGTTGCTGTAAATGATGAAGTTGTTTGAGAGTGGAATAGCGAAGTGCAGAGCTACTTTGCTGATACCGCTCCTTTAGAAAATCCCACATTTCTTTAGCTGTACTGAGATCCTCCAGACAGTATCTTATAGTTGGATCAGCATTCATGGCTAGAATAGCCATTACTCGGTCATCAACATCCCTCCAAGCCTTTGCATCTTTGTCACTAGCATCAGGCGGGGAATCTGTAAGATGTGAAGCGAGACCGGCACCGGCAGAACGAAGAAGCATTTTGAAGGAAAAAGCCCACTCTCTATAATTCTGACCAGTCAATTTGATATCAAGAGCAGGGGCAACAAAGGTAATAGGTGCCATAGTGGAGCTAGATGCAGCGGATGAACCCATTTGCAGTTCTGACAGCCAAGCAGCAACAACGGCAGCAGGCACGAACAACTAGCTTCTCAGGGGCAGGAGGCACACACAGAAAACAAGCCGGCAACTCTGCACGAACCGGCCGGACGATGTGCAGGAGCAGGTAGGGCAGACAAACGCGCGGACTTCACGAGCACATGGGCGCGCAGGTACGATGCGGCGACGGCAGCACGGGTAGACGACGAAGGTTCGTGCAGACGGCGCGGGGACGGGCCGGGCGGATGGGCGTGCAGGTACGATGTGGCGACGGCAGCACGGGTAGACGACGAAGGTTCACGCGGACGGCGCAGGGACGGTCCGCCTGAGGACGGCGGCCTCGGATGCAGAGGATTTGGCCCGGTGGCGAAAAAAACGAGAGGCGCCGCGACCGAGGACACTTCGTCGGCGGTGACGACTAGACCAACGGCGGCGGCGGAAGACCTAGCTCGGATGCCATGCTAAGTTTAGCAGAATAAACCAGAATCAAACCTTCCAGACTATAGTATTCAGATACATGTACATGTATACAATAGGCACTTGGGCCATGGGCCTTATGGGCCAGACTACTAGTATAGACTGCTATATAGTTGACAGGTCTTAGGTAGCACCCGTGTCCAGGTCGAGGTTGCTTTTATTTTCCTAGCGGCACATTTATTTTCTTTTCTTTTTCATGGGATGTGTGTGAGTGTTTTGGGGCTTTTGCCACTCCTTAATATAGTGATACGCAACTCTCCTATGTGTTGAAGAAAAAAATTGGGGCCATGGCCAAATTTCATTATGAAGTGCAACGAAAGAATATATATACGTACCCCAACTGAGCTTGTATAACTTGCAGGAGAAAAAGGTTGTATTCTATGGCTTCTTTCTTGATTCAACTTATGATGTTTCATTGACGAGTCTGCAAGATGCCTACCGATGCCCCCTGAACTCTGTGGCTAAAATAGCAAGAAAAACATCAGCAATGAAAAAAAATATATGAAAATAAATTTCAATCAATACGGTAAATTAACTTTCAATCAATATGGAAAACAATGAAATTTAGCACACCAGTTTCATCAAAAAAAAATTATCACACATGTTAAAAATATTTGACTGTTTGTTTGCCCTGTGAAAACTGTAGTGTCATAGTGAGTTACTCTGAAAAGATATTTAAAATCTTTGACTCATTAAAATTTAGTGTCAGTAACCATCTTTTCATGTTACAGGCTTAAAGCCTTCGTGTTTTGAAGCTTGATTGCAGGTACGGTGTTGCAATCATCCAACTCGTCTCCCTTCTGTTCTGCTATTACAATTATGCCTTTTCTTTTTTCCTTCACTCTATGCGTACAGCATTTCATCACCCTATCTGTAGGCAGGAATTCAATGGTGCATAATTTGCATTAAATATCCTTGGCTGCTTCTATTACTTTGGATGTAACCTTAGTCTCCCAAACTGGCAGTGGCAAAATTTCAGATTCTCGACATTTGCAATGGCATCAGAGGACTTATTCCAGGAATATACCACCAGATGTGGAAAAACTATAGAATCTCATTTTGAGCCATAGCTGAACAGAAATAGACTGAAGGGATCAATTCCAGCAAGCAATACTATCAGTTTTCTCCTACTCCAAATATTGGGTTGGTGACTCCTAACTCCTCTTCTTTGTGGTGCTAAGAAGCATGACTAGCTGCAAGGGAGCTTAACAACTGCTTGGTAAGGGGAGCTCAACAACTGTTTGAAGAGCCAATGGGTTTTAAGAACATGGCAAAACAATGGGCACCCGTCTGTAGATACTAATGGATTGACCACTAGAGCATGATGAACTGTTTTTTGTTTTGCTGAAAATGAGCTGTTGAGCTGTCGGCTTTGTGGTTCATGTTTGATGTGTCAAGCTTTGTCATTTCTGCCATTCATCTAGACTGACAGGTGTTTGTAAATGAGTATTTTTCAGAAAAAATCAAGTTTTTACTACTTAAATATTTTTTAGGCATGAATGCGTCATTTTACATTTAAATGTTTTAGTCAACATGATCACATCATCAGCATAAAGAACATGTGTGATGCTAATGACAAGTATAATTTTCGATGGATGTGGTTTCAGGTGAATTGGGCAGCGTTTGCAGTTCTATGCTTGTGGAAAAATTAGACTGCAGCAAGATTGTCATTCCCAATTCCCATAATCCCATTGCAACGCGCAGGCGGTACCTAGTCGCTGTACATATATGCTATTTGTAGTACAAAAACGATATATTATAACTATAGTTGAGCATTGCAAGTGTGTATTTTTCTTATTTCATTTCGACCTCTAGTGATAGCAAAGACAAATGAGAAAAACAGATACACTGCGAAATTCTTGCATAACATAAGAAGAGCTCATTATATAAAATATCATTGAGAGTAGAAAATGTCAAAGCTGTAATTTAATTGTAAAATAACCACTTGTACTTGTAGTTAAAGCTAGCATAAAATAATCACTTGTAAAATAACCCTTTTGCATCATATTTTACCCGCCGAACAAATGTGGTTAAATAGCCTCCATTGAGTACATCAGTAGCACACTCTCAATCCTTCCCAATTTGTTAGGTTTGAGCCCCAGAATGCAATTATTTCTGTGAAGCAATAGGAAAAAAATCGTACTAGCATTACACCAACTGAAGGTCCACAGTACTTTGGACCTTGAGAAAACTGCATTGGGTGGTCAAAAGCGGTACCAGCAAGCAAATCAATGAACTGGGGCCAAAACCTGCGAGCCATGTAACGGACAATTCGACAGAACCACGTGCAGGAACCAATTTTGGAATTTGATTTTTTTTTTTTTTTTGCGAGTCGGAATTTTATCGATTTGCTTTCAGAATTCAGAAGAACGGAACAAGAAGGCACAGAATCCGCAGCAACACATCCGATTCTAATTCCTATGCCACGTGGGTGCAGGTTAGAGTGAACGGAAACCCTCACCTGATCCAGTTCTCCGCCGCCGCCGTGCTCCCGACCGGCGGCGACGCCCCTCCCGCCCCGTCGCCTGCTCCGGTGGACCTCCCGCGCGACGTCGTGGATCTCCCAGAGGCTGGCGCCGAGCTGGCGCGCCGACGCCGACGCCGAGCTCCTCCTCGCCGCGGCGGGCGCGGACGGCCCCTCCCGGACTCCCTCCTCGTCCTCCATCTTCCACGACGGCGTCGGTGTGGCAGGCCCCGCCCGCCGACGGGCCCTCCTGAGGCGCGGCCGCAGCGGCACCTCCCCCCGCCCCCCGCGGCTCGCCCTTCCGGAACCTTCGGGCCCCGTCTGTTGCGCCTCGACTCTGGCCCCGGCGGCCCCGGGACCGGGAGCCTGCTCCGCAGCGACAGCCTCCGCGCGCTCGGCCCCTCGTGGCGCTGCGGTTGCGGGCGGTTCCATGCCTATGTGCCTGCACCCGGGCGGACATGCACGCCGCCTAGAGCCTAGTCCATGGTAGAGGGACGGGTCGAGCTGGCAGAGGGAGGGAGGGAACACAGAGGAGTTGGGAGGGTCTGCTTGTCGTTGAGCTGGTGAGGGGAGTGGAGGAGAGAAGAGGCCGAGAAGGAAAGGTTTTTCGCCGGGCAGTCAGAGTGCGTGGTGGGCCCACTGGCCAGCATGTTGTGACTTGTGAGCGCCCTTTTTTGGTTTGTTTCGCTCCCTCGCCTCGCGCCTTTTCTCCCGCCTCGTTTTGGGGCCCTTTTTACCTCCTTTTTTCCTTCGAATTTGGCTCAAAAAAACGGCGGACCTGAATCCACACTAGAGCGACAGCAAACGTAAAAGACGATGAACACTATGCGCTAGCTCATTGGTACGGATGAAAACGGATGGGATATGAACGGATATCACTGATATTATATTTGTTTTTATATTTCTGTCCGGATTCGGATTTGAATACGGATATTGTCAACCATGACGGATAGGATACGATTGGATATCGATATCATAAATATGCGATTTGATTATTCGGATACGGATACGGTATCGGATGTTGAATATCCGAACTCGGATACGAACAAATTTGAACTCCTCTAAACGGATTCGGTCTCAAATACGGTCGAAAAATATCCGTGCCGTTTTCACCCCTACTCATTGGTGTCGATGGCATAATATTGCATATCTTCACTCTTTTTATTAGGGTTTTAGCTTTTTTTTATAAAATGGTGAAACTAGAAAAAAAAACATTTTTTATATCTTTGCCTTCTATATATCAAAATGGCTTAGGTTTCATCACTTTTTTTCTTCATTTTGGTTTCACAAGCTGTTTTTTGCGATGTTAGTATTTGCAAGGACTTCTAAAAAAACCACAGATGAAGCCCCTTTAGAAGGTCTACCCAATAGGGCCTTCGATTATTCATTTCTTGATCATCATTCATCAATCATGTTCATAATATCATGTTTCCCGGTCGGCATTTCACAGTCCAGAGATAGGGGTTACGGTTTGGGTTTCTCATAGGAACGCTTTGATCTAGGTTCTCTCTAAAAATATTTATTTTGATAATTAAGATTGCTTTTTTTAACCGTTTACCTACTGGCTGGCTAGGTTCCGATAATAACAACTAAAAATACTGCAAAAAACATCTAAAATATTGTTTCTGTCTTATATAATTAAAAATGTTCAAACGGTCTGTATAAGAAATCTTCAATTCTCATAGAAAGGTTTCTAGCTATATTGTATTTGGCATCAATTCTACCAACTGTATTTAGAAATATAATTTATTCTCTCATCTAACCGCATCTTAATCTTAAGATACATAACAAATAGCTTTCCCTCCTAGTCATAGTGGAGCTTCTTCCTCTATATTTCTGACAGAATAGTCATTTTCGCCTCCGACCCCCCATTCGCGTGCCCTTAAACCCGGCTTGATCCGTTTCTTTTTTTATCCAGAACAGTGTTTTTCTCTCACAAATTCCTCCAAACCATCCAAATTCCTCCAGAATTCCTCCAAGCGAACATGGGTTTGAAACTTATTTTGTTCTTGAACTATCAAGTGTTTGTTTCAGTTCTTAAAGTTTACTTTCAGATTTAGTTTCATCCTAAACAATTAAAGTGGTCATTTTAGTCGTCTAACTTGACCTTTAGATCTAGTTTCATCCATGAACTGTTAAAAAGGTAAGGTTCATGACAAGACATGTTTGGATACCATGGTGAGCTGCCCTAACTTTAGAGAGCTAAAGAGGCATGAAAACATGGTGTGCCGCATAGAACGAGGACCGACGATGAGCCCCAAAAAGGTTTGATGATCGAAAACATCACTTTGATAATTCATTGATGAAACTGAGATAGAAGTTAAAGTTTGAGAACTAAAATAACCAATTTAATAGTTAATGAATGATAATTCACGGACGAAAGAGAGTATAAGACAGTGGTTGAGTGACAAAAAATGTATTCCACCTACTTCTATATATATGATCATAATCATATTGAACTAGGGTCTCTTTTTGCATGGCAGTGAAACTGAGATAGATCTCAAACACTGGTTACCGTTAGGATGTATATTCGTAACATGTCGTTTAAAGTGCTACTACTTACAGAACGGTCTAATTTAAGAAGCTAGATCTATCATCATTAACCTACCCCTCAAGCATTTGCATTCCCAAGAGTATCCTAAATTTTCCTCCTAAAAGGTCTATGTTTTCCAACTCCTAAAAATGTGCTGGGAGAAAAAAAGAAGGCCATCTCCAATAGTTTTCAATAATTCACTCTAAAAAATAGAAGACAATTTTACATCAAGAATCATATACTACTTCCAAATTATTTTAACCAATTTTATATATTCTTTCTCTCATGTACATTTGCATATGAAACCCTTTCATACTCTTTATTCTTTTTTCACCCATCCACCTTTAATTGGCCGAAGAATACGCGTGTATCCGCGCGACCGCGACTCCGCGCAAAGTTACGCGCAACGGGAAAGGATTTGTCAAGTGCCTAAATTTTAGAAAGAAGGATTAGAAGTTGTTGGAGAGAGAATTTTTCACATCTTGCCAAAAACCAAGGATTGGAAAGGAAAATAGGGTACTCTTGGAGATACTCTTAACACGCTATAAACTCCAACCCTTATCTATTGTTAGAATATAGTATTTGGTACTTAGAGTTGTAACATGGTATTGCCATGTGTATGTATTCGGGGAGGTGTAGTAGCTCTAAGGCTCAGTACTCTATGTACCATCCAAGAATTTCAATGCAATATATCCACGCATATTAAACTCTATAAAGCTCCTAGAATCGCTGCGTTCTCAGCGCTCTGATTACTGTTACCCGTACGGCCATATATACCGCATAGCTTCCGCGCAATTAGCTAGTGTAGCCGTTACTTTAGACCAATTCCGTTGCGCCCGCCTGGTGTTAATGCGTGTTCAGACACTACTGTAGGCCAGTCGAGTTGCGCCTGCGCGGTGTTCGTGCGTGTCCCGACCTGATTTTGGGACCTTGTGCTTTGGTGGCCCAATGTTCAACGCAAAATGAATTGTGCTGCGGTGCGAAATCATGCTTCTACCCGTCGTTTCTTTCTCGCAGGCTCCGTCGCCTCCTCCGCCCCCACCTTTGGCACCTCCGCCGCCTAACACTGAATCCCGATCGCCGCCGCCACTGCTCCCCCAAGTTGGAAGAGGACCATACTTGTCATCGGCCTCGCCTCGCGCAATCCGCCTCCTACAGGTGTTGCCTCCCTCCACTCCTTCTGGCCATTGCCGCATCCTTGCCTTCTCCGTTCATAGCAGGGAGCCCTGCCCCCTTCTTCCCCACGGCCGATAGGGGCGCCGCAAGGCCCCTAGGCACCGCAGAACCTCTGACCTCTCGACTGCGCTTTGCCGCTTGGTGGCCAGATCCGGTCTGCCAGATGTACGCTCATCAGTCTACCATCATCGATGCGGCCGCTTTTGCTTCGCCGGTGTCGCTGCGGGTCAGACGACCATTTTCGGTGCAGTTGCCTCCTGCGCCACGCGCGATGGCTCCATGGGGGCTTCGTCGTCGGATCCAGCACAGACGTCGCCATCACCTCCTCGGTCATGCCCACTGACATGACCAGCGACAGCCGCATGGTGAGATTTCTCCTTTCTCCCCTCTTCCCTCCCCATATCCTCCACTTCCATTGGCTGGCGGAGGTCGGGGAAGGCCGCCTCTACGCGCATCAGTCTCCGTGGTGGCAAACCGGGACGGCGCGGCTGCACGCTCCGCTGTCGCATGGCCGCCTCACCGAGCTGGCCTACTTTATCTCGCTCTCTCCACCTTTCCCTTGCGTCCTTGCCCTACTCAGTGTCTCCGGAGCAGCGGTTTTCAGCGCCACCGGCCGCTGCTGAAAGAACCACGCTGGTCCATCCCCCGATCCCCGACAGCACCAAGGCCATCTTCGCGTCTAGGACGCCTCCAGCCTGTGCTGGTAAGGGCCCTCCTCACGTCATTCCAGCCTTTCATTTGAGGAGAGGTCCCTGTAGTCCCTGATGCGTTATCTTCTCTTTAATTGTTGCTTTGCTTTTCTTCTTCCCCAAATTATTGCTGCGGTACACAAGGATTTGAGACTGTTGCTTGCTGCCCATGTGACTTGCTGTCTGCGATCATAAATCAATAAATGTCCTCACCCCAGTATCCATTCCTATTAGCATGTTTCAATTTCAGTTTGGTGATTAGATATATTAGGGTTCAGTGTCATTATCACTTTTATGATTTACCTTCATAGTTTCAGGTTGAAGCCCTACCCTTTGATCCAAAGACAAGACCTTCATGAATTAATCTACACTGCTATACTGTTAGTTAGGCCAAGCTCATGGTACTGGATCCACTGCTGCGCTACCCCTACAGTCATTACTAAATCAACTACTTACAATTGTTAAAGTAGGGCTCACACCTTTATTTCTACTGAGATGTTATAAATCCTAGGTAGCCAAGAGTGTTAATTGTTCCTACTGGCACATGATAGCAATTCAAGGTTGCTGAGAGTTGGAAATTTATCTGTCCCTTTTAGTCATGGTCCATGTCTTACGAGTAACTGCCAAATTGCTTTATGTCAAGAATAAATGATTATCATACACTATTTGTTTCCATCTTTTGTTTTATTATACTATTTCTTGCAATTGTGATATGGTCAATGGCTCAATGCTCAAACAACTACACACATTTCCATCACATGCGTATTGAGGTTTCTGAATGCATTTGTATGCTTTCTGGACCAGGTACATCACCTGAGTATCCATGTTTTTTTTAGTTAATGCCCTATCTTTTTTGCTTCCAAATATGTATGACATGACAATTACTATGCTAATATAACTAAGGAGACACTATGATTCTTTTTTAGAATTGCTTCTAAAATATGTTTTTTTCTATTTTACCTTCTGTATACTCATGCCAACTGAACAATGTCAATATATTTTTTTTACCAAATGAAATAGTATGGATGACTAGGTTTACCAAATTTATTTGCAGTCCTAGAAAGGAAACTGCTGATTTCTTTTTGCCTTTGGCATTCTTCCACATTTGTCTCTGTTTACTCAACCTTAATTGTCGATCAAATCTCATATGTAGCTGATTTAGAAGACAATGGGAACAAATTTTCCATCTGTTCCATCCATCAGGTTCAGATACATCAAACCTTTTTCTCTTTCTGCACGTAGCATTTGATTGTTAGTTCAAAGAAGCTATCTGTGTTAGCTAATTTGTACTGCAGTTATTTGGAGACAGTTAATAATCGCAATAATACACCATTGGCCTGCGTGCTTCATCAGCATCAAACTGGAAGTGATAGCGAAACATCGTACTATGTACGTGTTTTCCTGAAAAAAGCAGCTCGACTTACTAACGTTATCTAATTATGAAACATTGGAAAAAAGCAGCTGCATTACTTACTGTATCATGTTATCTAACTATGAAACTATGCTATATAAATATACAAAAAGATCAGATTTAGAAAATCCTTTTTCTTTCTTTACTGAATTGCCCTTCCATGCAAATGGCATCAGGATCTTTTGAGGATGCGGCCATATCAACATACAGATTGCCAGGGCAAGCACTAGGCAACTGCATCATGTCTACAATTACCAAACCGACACAAGGTATTAAAAAAAGAAAACCATCTAATTTACCTTACCCATTATTTTTTTCCATTGCTCATTTCATAGCATGACATGGCAGTCCAATACTTTTTTTCCATTGCTCATTTCGTAGTATGACATGCCAGTCCAAGAGAAACAACTGTAATTACCTTTATCAAACCAGGATGCTGAAGCCTTCCATCCTAAACGCTATTTGACCAAGGCGCACCCCTGCTCCTTGGTCAGTGTTGTCTGGGTCAAGTACAAGTACAAGGTGATAGTAGTCATTAAATTTTGCTGATCAGATGTTATAACTTTATTCTTTCCCATATTTTTGTGTCCTAGCAAAATGGTAGTAATAAATTAGAACTACAGAGGAATGACAAATCCATGCTTCTAATGCATCTTCCTGTATTTGTTAAGATGCAACTAATAGGGTAATTAATAACCATATGTCTCCATTTGGATTTGGATAAACTCATATGTGGCTGTCTTTAAATTGTGGAATCATTTCCCGGATGTGTGAAAGTTTTCCATTCACTTCATTTTGTTATGTTACTACGTGTCTATGTTTGTTATTACGCGCCTATTAAACATATCTGACAAAAGGTCACACATTTCTTGCAGATTTTAGTCAGCCGTTTATTTGCTGGCTAGCGGCATGTCAGGTTTCTGCATCGAGATAGTCTCTAACGGATCCATTTTTACATCAAATGGAAGTACTAATGTATGAGGAAACAACCATTCCCAGTGTATTGCCCCCTTTAGGCCTTCTCTTAATATTTGAGTTTTCAGAAATTCAGAGTTGTAGTACCTGCCATATATGAGAGAAGACAAGGTTTATGTTCATAAAATGCAAATTGAAGTTGCCCACTGTTGCGTTATGCTCATACTATGAAGCTTAGTGCCTAAGGATAGCTAATTAAACAAATATATATAGGCATATGCTTCGCGAACGGGCGCAGCGGAGCGCGCCTATCTTCCTAGTTATATATAATCCTCAATGCTTACATGGTATCATGAGGTTAGGGTTTTGATTATGAGTCGAGGTCTCTGTTGCCGTGACGCTATCCTCGGGGAGATTGATCTCCACTTGAGGTGTCGGGAATCGATATTAGGGATATCCAAAGCAAGGAAGTTAGCGCCTATGCTGGCTTCCCCGGATGGCTCGAGACGTATTAAAAGGTCTCGCTCGACCCTAAAGACGCGAGCTCCATCTTGTTCGACCTCAAAGCCGCGGGCTCCGTCTCGTCCGACCCTTTGGGTATAGGCTCCGTCTCGCTCAACCCCTTGGGCATGGGCTCCGTCTCGCCTGACCCCTTGGGTGCGGGCTCCATCTCGCCTGACCTCAAGACCGCGGGCTCCGCCTCGCCCGACCCCTTGGGTGCGGGCTCCATCTCGCCTGACTCCAAGGACGCGGGTTCCGTCTCGCCCGACCCCTTGGGTGCAGGCTCCATCTCGCCTGACCTCAAGACCGCGGGCTCCGCCTCGCCCGACCCCTTGGGTGCGGGCTCCATCTCGCCTGACTCCAAGGACGCGGGTTCCGTCTCGCCCGACCCCTTGGGTGCAGGCTCCGTCTCGCTCGACCCCAAGGATGCGGATTCGATCTCGCCCAACCCCTTGGGTGCGGGCTTCGTCTCACCCGACCCTAAGGACATGGATTCTGTCTCACCTGACCTCGAGAACGCGGGTTCCATCTCGTCCGACGGGGACCCATACCATCGCCAACCACTCCAGGTCCAAGCTTATAGGCCTAGGTCAAAACTCTGACGCCAGGAAAGAGGCTGGCACGCCTCGATATAACCTGTGGCCATGACGGGCCATACCTAGGGATTCACATCAAGAACAATGTCGGACATGCCGGTGCTGTTCTGCCTAATCCTCGTACGGACGCTGACAGGCGCGTCAGTTTACCACGACGTCCACCGGGACGGAGTGGAACACCATGACCGGCAGATGACGCCTGCGCATGGCTCCAGTGATGAACAGGGCCACGACATGGAGTCGTCCCTGTTGACATCTACAGGATCAGCGGGACATGCATGAAGGAGAAGAAGGACCCAGTGACTCTGAAAGCCTTCTCTATAACCCGCGCTTTCCCTTCGCCTATAAAAGGGGAAGTAGGACGCCCCATAAAAGAGGACCACAAGATCAAAAAAATACAAGAGCATGACACGAGCACATGGCTGAGTGGCAATCGAGCTCTCAACACCCATTCACTCCTTCCACCAGAGACTTGGGATCCTTTTCCTCTCTCGCATGTTTGTAACCCCTACTGCAAACCAAGTGCCAGTAACACGAGTAGCAATGAACTGGACGTAGGGACGTTCCGCCTGAACTAGTATAAACCCGTTTGTTCTCCGAGCACACCATCTGAGCCAGACGTGCAAATACAAATTTACTCATTGGTGGTCCGAAAACATCGATAGTTGGTGCGCCAGGTAGGGGCTTTTTGTGCATCTCGACATCCACATTAGGCCTCGGATGGCTAGTCACGGCGTCAGCTGGGTCCCGGACGCGCACGTGCGCTTCGGGAACCTAGACTTCAATGCTACTTCCCGCCGCCGTCCAGCCTCTCCACTCTGCCAGCCTCGACGCGATCGCCGAGGCGCTTGAGGAGCTACAGCTACACACACCGGAGGCCCACGCCCTTGGGAGCGACCAACTCCTCGGCTTCAATTATGGGAGGCTAGAGCGCCAGCTCAACGCCATCCTAGGACCTCAACCGTCCTAGGGGGACCTACGCCGCCTCACCTTCTCGTTCGCTAACATCATGATGCAGCTTGCTGGAGGAGAGTCGCTCTCCCTTGAATACCTTATCTGGAGTGTCCCGATAGTGCTCCTGTTCGGTCTACGCCACGCCACAGAGACTGTTGGCCACCTTGTGGCGCAGTGCACGCCCCCATCCCCTACGAATGACAAGTTCGTGGGGATGAATGAATACGTCGTGAAATCTTTCCACGACATTCTCGTGGGAGAATTAGAGTCGCCCTCCGACTCTGACTCCAGCAGGGGGAGCCATCACCCCTCGTGAGAATGTTTCATGGCAGGAACCCCTGAGGGATACATCAAAAGCATCCATGAGGGAGGGGCTACCCCAACAGACGACCTCGACGATGAGGTCGAGGGGGATGCAGGGGCCCCACCTTGCCTAAGGGTATATTAGCTGAGGACGCGACACCAAGAGCTTGAAGAAGCACGACTCTAGCTCGAGCAGAAATGCGCGGAGCTCGAGTGAGAGATCGAGCGCCATGGATATGGTGGGCGTGCACGCGTCGTGGCCCATGACATGAATCAGAGGATCATCGAGGACGACGGAGCCCTCCCGCACTTCACCCGGGCAAGCTAGAACGTCGCTGTCGTGGTGGCCTTGCTCTATGGGCTTTCGAAGCCCGCGACACTAGAGGATCATCGGACCCATCGTGAGATTTGCACACTACTTGAGCGTGCGATGGTGCAACTGGCCAAGAGCTCGCTATCCCGATGACGCGAGCTCGATGCTAGCCAGCACGCGCCCTCAGAGCGAGTCGACAGGGACGTGTCAATCCACTAGGCGCAGCGAGGCGGCAGGCCGCATGCTGTGGCCCCGTTGCATGAGTGTCTCGGCCTCCACCGTGACGCACGCGACACCCTAGATGCCCGCAGGTGTCCCCATGGCCATGAGAGGAAGGAGGCTAGCCGCAGCTACCACCCTCATTGAGGTGGACGCTACGACAACGGCGAGGACCGATGCCCAAGTCTTGACTTGCCAGGACCTCAGGCCTTTGGGTGACACATCCTCAATGTCATTTTCTCACTGTGGTACCGACCGCCAACCAATATCCTGAAATACTCCAGGGAAATAAACCCCGAACTGTGGCTCAAGGATTATCGGCTTACTTGCCAAGCCGGTGGAGCGGATAGTGATAATTTCATTATCTGCAACCTTCCACCTAACCGAATCCAAAATTGGGCTGACCTAAAAGAAATCTTCTTGGGAAACTTCAAGGGCACATACGCGCGTCCTAGGAACCCATGGGATCTCAAAAATTGCTGATAGAAGTCTGGGGAAACTCTTTATGGGTACATCCAATGCTTCTCTCGGCAGTGCAACGAGCTGCCCGATGTCGCCGACGTTGGCATCATAGGAGCTTTCATGTCCAGAACAACCTATGAGTCCCTAGTTCACAAGCTAGAATGTAAGCGCCCGCAAACCAACAAGGAGCTCCTCGACATCGCCACCAGCCATGCCTCGGGCGAGGAGGTAGTCGGGGCGATTTTCAACCGCCCCAAGGGCAAGGCAAAGCGGGACAAGGATGTCGGCAAAGGTGCCTCTAACCGTCCCAACAAGAAGAACAAGTAGCAGCGTGAGGGCTCGCTAGTGGCCTCTATCGACCGTAAGGGGGGGTCGGAAGCCCGTCGAGGGTACCCCGGACCACTTCGAGAAGCTGCTCGAAGGATCATGCCTAAACCATGCTTTCCTCGTCAAGCACCTATACAAGGACTGCGTCCTCATGAAGCGGTTCTTGTCTGGAGGCTCCAACAAGGAAGAACATAGCAAGGAGCCCAAGCCAGTCGTAGATGACGCCGAGGGGAAGGATGGTAAATTTCCGACGCTGGATGGCTGCCTCATGATCTTTGGAGGGTCGGTGGCCTATGATTTCAAACGCCGCCAGAAGCTTGCATGCCGTGAGGTCTATACGGCCGAGCCGACCGCGCCTTCCTTCCTCTGATGGTTGGAGTCTGCCATAACCTTTGATCGGACCGACCACCTAGAAAAGCATCCTATAGTTGGGAGGATACTCGCTCGTGGTTGACCTGATCATCAGCATGAAGCGGCTCACCAAGGTGCTGATGGATGGAGGTAGCGGCCTCAACATCATGTATGCTAAAATGCTCGATACCATGGGCATCGACCGATCACACATCCGGCCGATCGGGGCACCTTTCCATGACATCTTGCCTAGAAAAGCAGGACGTGCCCCTTGGGCAGATTGATCTGCCCGTCACATTCGAGAATCCAACCAATTATAGGACGAGGACCCTTACCTTTGATGTGGTCGGGTTTCATGGGACCTACCACACCATCCTAGGACGTCCATGCTACGTGAAGTTCATGGCCGTTCCCAACTACACCTATCTGAAGTTGAAGATGCCAGCCCATGTGAGGTCGAGTGCTGCGAACACGCCACGACAATTGTCGTCTCCAAAGAGCTTGTGCCCATTAGGGAGGAGGTCGTCAAAGAAGCGCCAGAACCCAAGTGGTCGACCGGGTCTTTCGAGCCTGTAGAGGGCACCAAGGAGGTCCTCATAGACCCTAGTGGCTCCAAGGGTAAAGTGGTGTGCATCCGCACCATGCTTTCCTCCAAATACGAAAGCGTGCTCGCCGTCTTTCTCCACGCCAATAGAGACATCTTTGCATGGAAATCTTTGGACATGCTAGGCATTTTGAGGGAAGTCACCGAGCATGCCTTGAAGATCAGGCCAGGCTCCAAGCCAGTGAAGCAGCGCCTGCATCGCTTCGACGAGGAGAAATGCAGGGCCATCGGCGAGGAGATCACAAAGCTTTTGGTGGCCGGGTTCATCAAGGAAGTATACCACTCCGAGTGGTTAGCCAGTCTCGTTCTTATACAAAAAAGTGGGAAATGGAGAATGTGTGTTGACTACATGGGTCTCAACAAAGCATGTCCAAAGGATCTATTATCTTTGCCACGCATAGACCAAGTAGTCGACTCGACCTTAGGGTGCGAAATCCTTTGCTTCCTTGATGCGTACTCTGGGTACCATCAAATCGTGATGAAGGGGTACAGCAAGTTACAGGGTACCTCGTCGCGCTTAGCCGTTTTATCTCGTGCCTCGGTGAAGGAGGCCTCCCCCTCTATCTGCTTCTGAAGAAGGCCGACTGCTTCGAATGGACGCCCGAGGCCTAGGAGGCACTTGACAAGGTCAAGCAGCTCTAGACGAAGGCCTCGATCCTGGTTTCCCGATCGATAGGGAACCGCTTCTGCTCTACATTGTAGCCACCATGCAAGTTGTCCGCGCCGCCCTGGTGGTAGAATGAGAAGAAGAGGGACATGCCCTCAAAGTGTGGCATCCCATGTACTTCATTAGCGAGGTCTTGTCTGAATCCAAGACTCGCTACCCACAAATCTAGAAAACCCTATACGCCATCCTTATCGCCAAGAGGAAGTTGCGTCACTACTTCAAGTCGTATCCGATGATGGTCATGACGCCCTTCCCTCTTGGCAAGGTCGTCCAAAACCGGGATGCCACATGAAGAATCGTGAAGTGGGCACTCGAGCTAATGGGTCAAGGCATTTCATATGCCCCTTGGACCGCCATCAAGTCCCAAGTGCTGGCTGATTTTGTTGCAGAGTGGACCGAGATCCAAATGCCACCAGCAGTCGTCGATCAAGAGTACTAGATGATGTACTTCGATGGATCACTGATGAAGAAAGGCGCCGACGCGGGGCAAGTCTTTGTTTCACCCCTCGGGGTACGCATGAGGTACATGGTTCGCATCCATTTCCCCTCCTCCAACAATGTGGCCGAGTATGAGGCACTCATGAATGGCCTACGCATCACCATCGAGTTGGGTATCCGATGGCTTGAGGGCCAGGGCGACTCCCAGCTAGACATTGACCAAGCCATGAAGGAATCAAGCTGCCACAACACCAAGATGGTTGCGTATTGCTGAGAAGTCCGCCAGATGGAGGACAAGTTCAACAGTCTCGAGCTCAATCACATCCCGAGGCATCTCAATGAGACGGCCAACACACTAGCAAAAATAGTGTTCGGCCGAGAGCCGGTGCCGACGAGCGTCTTTGCCTGCGATCAGTACAAGCATTTGGTCCGCTACGAGGAGCCGGAATAGACCAGTGATGGGCCACCTGCCCTAGGCTCAGGGGCTAACTAGCCGGCGGACCCATCTGACCCTGAAGTCATGGAGCTTGATGAGTATAAAGCGACATAGCCTGACCCTCTGGCTGACTGGAGGACATCTTACCTCGACTACCTCCTCCGTGAGGAGTTGTTGATAGACAAAACGGAGGCTCAGCGGCTCACGCGTCGCGCCAAGTCCTTTGTCGTTATTGAGGGCGAGCTCTACAGGCAAAGCCACACTAGGGTCCTGCAGCGCTGCATCCTCATTGAACAAGGGAAGAAGTTGCTGAGTGATATCCACGGTGGGATCTGCGGGCACCACACCACGCATAGGACCCTGGTCAGAAACATGTAATGACAAGGCTTCTACTGGTTGACCATAGTAGCCGATGCTGAATAGATTATGCGCACCTGTGAAGGGTGTCAATACTACACTCAGCAGACCCACCTACCGGGCTAAGCACTCCAAATAATCCCCATCACGTGGCCATTTGTGGTCTTGGGGCTCGATCTGGTCGAACCTCTCAAGAGGGTGCCCAGGGGATATACGCACTTGCTTGTCGATGTAGACAAGTTTACAAAGTGGATAGAAGCTCGACTGATCTCTACGATCAAGTCCGAGCAAGCCGTGTTATTCTTTCTTGACATCATCCATCACTTTGGAGTCTCAAACTCCATTATCATGGAAAATGACACGCAGTTCACCGAGAAGAAGTTCCTCTGATTCTGTGATGAGTACCACATCCATGTTGATTGGACCATCGTGGTGCACCCCCGCACGAACGGGCAGGTCGAGTGCGCGAACGGCATGGTCCTACAAGGCCTTAAGCCAAGGATCTTCAACCGGTTGAACAAGTTTGGTAGATGATGGGTCATGGAGTTTCCTGTGGTGCTCTAGAGCCCGAGGACGACTCCTAGCCGAACCACCAGCTACACGCCATTCTTCATGTCCTACGGTTCCGAGGCTATGCTCCCGACCGACCTCGATTATGGAGCGCTGAGGGTTAGGGCGTACGACAAACAGGGAGCCGAGGTGTCCCTTGAGGATGCCATGGACCAGCTAGATGAAGCGCGTGACATTGCCATCCTCCCTTCGGCCAAGTACCAGCAAGCGTTGCGCTGATACCACAGCCATCGAGTGCGGGGTTGGGCCTTCAACGTCGGGGACATGGTGCTCCGCCTCGTCTAGAGCAACAAGAACTGCCACAAGCTCTCTCCACCGTAGGAGGGACCGTACATCACTACGGAGGTGCTCCGACCAGGCACCTATAAGCTCAGGACCATGGATGGTGAAGCCTTCGTCAACGCCTGGAACATCGAACAGCTATGTCGCTTTTACCCTTAATTTACGCATGCTTTCTCTTATTGGTTTCACTATCGACTCCTCGATCTTTGGTGACACC
Organism: Miscanthus floridulus; assembly: GCF_019320115.1. NCBI lineage: Eukaryota > Viridiplantae > Streptophyta > Magnoliopsida > Poales > Poaceae > Miscanthus > Miscanthus floridulus. Next base: position 50,028,885 of record NC_089586.1, on the reverse strand, counting down.
CGACCCCTACAATGGTAGGGGGCTCAGGACCATCGACGACAAAGTCTTCATCAATGCCTAGAACATCGAACAACTACGTTGCTTTTACCCTTAATTTATGCATGCTTTCTCTTATCAGTTTCGCTATCGACTCCTCGATCTTTAGTGACACCCGACCCCAGCAACGGCAAGGGGCCGGGCCTCACTCTGGGGCTAATAAGAGCATATCTATCCAGTAGACATTCTCTATGTCTAACCCTTTCTCATGTTAAGATCTAGAAGCAAGGGTTGTGGAAACGAACGCTGAGTAAAACTGGTCGGACCGCAAGAAACCTACGCCCCAGCGGCTATGGCGTTTTCGCTCACCAGCATGATCAGAGTTTTTTGCCCGCACCCTGAGCTTTTTGGCCTTAACTACGAAAAGAGTAGGAACACATTAAAGAATATATCTACCTGACAAACATTCTCTGTGCCTGACCCTTTCTCATGTTAAGATCTGAGAAGCAAGGATTGTAGAAACGAACGCTGAGTAAAATTGGTCGGACTGCAAGAAACCAACGCCCCAACGGCTACGACGTTTTTGCTCACCAGCATGATCAGAGTTTTTTCACCCGCACCCCGAGCTTTATAGCCTTAACGACGGAAAGGGTCGAAACACATTAACCTTTTTATACAAAAAGGGGAGAAGAGCTAAAAATCTGTTTGGCCATAACGAAATTTAAGAGCTTATCCACTTATTACAAGTTCGCCGCCTGGCTTATCTATCTAACTAATTTCTTGGGGGATGATCTCATCCTCTATCTCTGTAGATAAGTCCTATGCCAGAGGGGCAACCTCCTTCTCGATGTCGTCTAGTTTAGCGTTGGTGTAGACAGGCGCGAGAACTGTCACAGGTAAGGTGGGAAACAGAGCTGAAAACGCTCCTACGGCCTGTTCGGGGCCATGTTCGAGTCTTGGTTGGTTCCTAGTCTATGTTTTTTCCTCAAAGAAAGGCAATGAGCCCTCGGGACCGGTTGAACGGACCCAAGAACTATATGGATTGGCTAGTAAGAATCTGGAGTCGGTCACCAGCTGACCCATGCTAGACCTCCATGAATGGGAAGCCGGGGCCCCACTTGGACTAGCTTATTTATAGCTCACTGAGCACCATGTTTTGTCCATCGAGGAAAAATGTGGCATGGCTCAGCCCCTCCATTTTATCAAAAAAACGCTTGAGGGATGACGATCACAAAGATGAGTTGACCCCTCGACCGGATCCTAGCAACGCGCGAGGGCTCGAGGGAAGTTGGACTCGCAAGGAGACCGAATGCGTGGTCATAGGATAATGGCTCGGATCCTAGGGAGGCGGTACGTACAAAAACTAAGAATAACATTTTTGAAACAAAAATGCTTCCTCTTACCAGTTTCACTATCGTCTCCTCGATCTTGGCCTCGACAATGGTAAGGGGTCGGGCCTCACTCGGGGGCTGATAAGGGTATATACATATCCTTTCTAAAACAGTTGCCATGCCTGACCCTTTCTTATGTTAAAAACATAGAGGCAAGGTTTGCAGAAATGAACGCTGAGTAAAACTGGTTGGACTGCAAGAAATCGACGCCCCAGCGGCTACGACACTCTTGCTTACTAGCGTGATCAGAGTTTATCACCCACACCTCAAGCTCTATGGTCTTAACAACAGGAAGGGTCGAAACACATTAACCCCTTTTTACACATAAAAAGGGAGAAAGAACAAATTTGTTCAACCAAAATAAAAGAACAAGCTTGTTTAAACGAAACAGGAGGGATGAAACTTGTCCGCTTATTACAAATGTGTCGCTTGACCTATCTGACTAAACTAACCCCTTGGGGGATGATTTCATCTTCTATCTTGGTAGAAAGGTCATGCGCCAGGGGGGCCACCTCCTTCTCGATGTCGTCTAGCTCGGCGTTGGTATACACGGGCACGAAGCCTTGGCTCATCGTCGCTAGATCGATGTTCTCATAATGAGAACAGGCGATCATGAACGATCAGTGAACGCCAAAGTGGAGCATGCCCCTTGCCTTATCATGTGCCCCATCCGTGATCTAGTGGCGCGAACCACGAATGAGCTTGTCTCCTGCTCTAGGGCTAGCTCGAGCTCGTCGTAGACTAGCTGGATGGCGACGCGCAGGTTGTCATGATCGTCGCTCTCCTTCTGGAGGGTGTCCTTCACCTCACTGAGCTTCTTCTCTAGGCCGTGGCTCTTCACCACCTCTGCCTCGAGCTTGTCATCGAGACCTACCCAAGTCACGTATCGACCGTGTTAAAAGGCTTACCATGGATTCCAGGGAGAAATACAACAAGGGAAACCAGAGACTTACCGTCCACGTCTGCCCGAAGCTTGCGCAGCTCATCGCGCTACTGGGTCACCTTGGCTTCTAGGCACTGGACCTCTTCTTAGCGCTGACCGACCTTCACGATGAGCCTGGTGGACACACCCTTAGCTACAACCTTCAGGTACCTCTCCCTCTGAAACTCATCCTCGAGGTGGTCGATCCGCTACTGAGCGTCGACACGCTCCTAGCGAGCCTGGTCAATCCTCGTGTGGAGCTCCTCTATGGCCCAGAGCAAATCGTCCCGCTTGGCCTCCACGACGTCCATGCACGTGTCCTTCTCCCTGACTAGGGCTGTGAGCTTCTCCTTGGCCTCGCGGGCGTCATCGCGAGCGTCCTTCTCCCTGACTCAGAGGTCGGCCACCTCTTGGGTGGTAGGGGCAATCTCAGCCACCTCCTGATGGGCGGCAGTGAACTATGCGGCCAGCCCCTCACTCTGCCATGTCTCCTCAGCAAGGAACTAGGACTTCTCTCGGCTATGGGCCATAAGGATCTGTGAAGAAAACAAGACTTAGAGGCATGGAAAGAGAACATGGGGCTCGGAAGCACGGTCATATCATACCTGGCCAACCGAAGCGACAATGTCACGCATCGAGCTTAGCATGGTGGTCAGGACGCAAACCGCGTCCCCAACCTCCATGTGGACGCTCCCCTATTCCCTCTCCTCAGAAGCTTCATTGAGGGCAGCCACCCAGACCAGAGACCAGGATGTCCCTGCACCGACCTCAAGCGGCGTTGACCTCTCTTGCAGTGGCAGCTCCTCTAGCGATAGAGGGGGTGGGTGACACGAACACGAAGGCCTGCCCTATCACCACATCTATGAAGGATGCCTTAAGTGCGCCCCTTTCTGTCCGCCCTACCATGGACATGGCCACCTACACAGACGGTGGCTCTAGCCATGCCTTCTCCACCTATGACATCAAGGACACAACCGGCCTTGCTGCGCCCGCCATGGGTGCCCCAGACGCGCCCTCCTTCTCCTGCTCTCTCGTGGACGCAGCCAACGGCTGTGCCTCCCCGGTCGATGCCATGGCCGTCCCAACACCACTCGTGCTCACCACCAACGTGGCGCTAGCCGGCTCCTAGAGTGTTTGCAAGAGGAGGATCTTTTTTAGAGCGAGCCATAGGAGAGTCCCACATCCTTCGACACTGCAAGGGACATGGCGGTCAGTTCATGGCAAAAATTCATTAAGACAAAAGGACGAAAAAACTCTTAACTCACCATAATGCCATCATGTGAGGACGTTTTGGGGCTAGCTTGCTCGAGACGGGCTGCTCCTCGTCGGCACGTTGCAGCTTTGAGCCCTCCCTTGGCTTAGAGGGCTCAAATGAATCAGAACGACCGCCTCCCGCCGACTCTAGAGATGCTACTGAGGGCTCGGAAGGAGTAGGGTGACCTATTTTTGTCGGCTCCAGGGCCGCTGTCGAAGGCCTAGATGAGGCGAAGTGGCCTGATTCTGTCGGTTCTGAGGCCGCCATCGAAGGACTAGACGGGGCAGGATGTTTTGATTTCGCCGGCTCTTGGGGCGCATCCGTCCCCTCCTGCCCCGTGGCATGCCATAGGAAGGGCCCCACCCTACGGCGAAGGTGGGTCCTCATCCTCGGTGGCCAGATCGTCCCATGGTATGGGCGATAGGTAGCCATCCTCCTCCTCCTCCTCTTCTTCTTCCTCCTCTTCTTCTGATGAACCTTCATGCCGCTTTCCTCGCTACAGCTTCGCTCGCTGCTTTGACCACCATTTCCTATCCTCGTCGTCCTTCTTCTTCTTCCTTTGTTCATCCATGGCATGGTTCGTCGCCCTCATGGCCGCATGCTCTGGCAGCGGCGCGACAGAGTCCCTAAAGACTAACCCTGCCGGTAACTCAATGAAGCCCGCGTCCTGCCACATCACGGGATGCCCTAGGATTAGGAACACGACATCGGCCTCCCCCATGGCCTCCTTGATCCGCTGCATGATCTCGCTGTCGTGGAGCAACCCTTGGGTGAGCATCGTCCCGATGAGCTGCATGCCAGGCATCATCCCGTACAGCGGGTGGACGCGCGACATCAGTGGCGCCACCCTCCTCATGTGATACCCCCCGATGATGCTAGCCCCACGGAGGCCATGGGTCTTTAGGAATGTGATGGCCTCAAGGAGGTCATGCATCCTCTTCTTCTCCTTGACGGGTGGCCCCCATGGCCATGATGACGGTACCTCTTTGACCAGGCGCTCGGAGAAGACCGGCAAGGAGCGGCAGGGTCATCCTTTAGGTAGAACCAATGCGAGTGCCACCTCTTGTTGGATCTGGAGAGCTGGCAGGGCATGTACTCGGCCACCCGCTGCCCTCGGAGGTGGATGCCCGCGCATCCCATCGGCATCGGGGTCTCCTGATGAGGACATGGCACCTTCGGATACGAACAATGATTATAAGGTGCGCTCGTTCCTACATTTGCATAGTGGCTTTGGTTATAATTCACTTGGTTCCACATGTACATGTCACTATTTGATTGTAGGTTCAAATGTGTTTCATAATGGAAGTTCATCAAAGTTGAATTTTCGGTTCGTCGGCAGCCCGACAGTGCCTCATTGGGAAGGCCATAACTCATCCATCCGGAGTGCGATCGAGGTCAATGAGCACTTTATGGAAAGCTTATTTGATAAGTTTCAAATAGATCTGGTTCCATCTCAATATCACGTCGGCAAGGCCTCCAAATCACTAATATATTCTGCCGCTATTTCTGGCAGGAGCTACACTGTCGTCATGGGCTTGTTAGACATCCTTGGGACCCAGGCCTAAGTTGGAGCACGCCCCAAGAAGATGGAGAACTCCTAAGAGATGGCCTTGGACGTCCTCCTCCTTGGCCACCACCTTAGGAGGCCAGCAAGGACGTCCAAGCCAAACCAGAGGCCCAGTCCAATCCGAGTTCGAGTCTGCCTCGGCCGTCAGGACCAGTCTGCAATAAAATGGACGCCCAGGACGCATCTGAACTTCATTTTTGATGATCCACATATGGATGGAAAGATAATTTCATAAGGAAACCAATGGAAGTGGTTCCACATCAAAATTCTGTCAGAATCAATGGGAATCGTCGAAACAAGTTGACATCCAGAATCTATCACGGCGCTGCGTCGTCGTCTTTTGGGCCGTTGGGCCTTGTAACGTGTTGGGACACCTTTAGGACGTGAAGAGGGATCCTTGGACGTCCCTTAGGCTATATAATCAGTAGCTACCACCTACATTAGGTTTTGGGTTTTGCTTAGATTAATCTGTTAAGAACAGTTTCGCCGTTCATCGGTTTGTGAGACCCCAACTTCGTGAGTTTAATCATTCATCTGCAATTTGGTTGTGATCTTTCTTGTTCTTGCTTGTGTTCTTTGTTGCGCATGTAGAGATTAGCCTTCTTGGTGAGGTCAACCTGGTCCATGACTCGGTTGATAACCAGAGGAGCTATGGTGCTAAGATTGCAGGATTCGATCTTTCGATCTGAAGCCGGATCGGTGTGTCATTCTCCGCCACAACGATAGTTACCATCACCTGATGGAAGATCGGGTCCCTGTCTCCATTATCTCCTGGCCTCTCTCCTTCTTCTTGATCAAGGAGATAGAGAAGAAATATCTCCACAGCTTGAAGTGGGGCTCGATCCCTAGGTACCCCTCGCACATCATGATGAAGGCCACGATGTGCTAGATCCTATTGGGCTTCAAGTGCTGTAGCTCAATCTGATAGTGGTGCAACAGACCTTGGAGGAATGGGTGGGGAGGAACCGTGAGTCCACGCTCATGGAAGGGCGCGAAGGAGACAACATAGCCATCGAGCGGTGCTGGCGCCTCCTCACGGCTAGGCACAAGCCACTCCACCGCATCGGTCCTCCTACGGAGAAGACCACGCTTGATGAGTCCCTCCATGCATGCTTGGGTAACATCGGAGCGGTACCATGAATCCATGGAGGATGGAGGCGGCTGTGGAGAAGCAAAGGCGGTGGCGAAGAAGCAGAAGCTACAGATCTAGGACTCCGGTGGTGGATGAGCAATCATGATAGATCCAAATGGCGGCACTGGAGAAACGAAGATGGTAAGGCTACGGTTTTGATGTGTAGAAACATGAAGGGGGAGGCCGCTATATATAGGACGGAGCAGGGCGAGAAGGCGAATCGTCCGCCTAGATTCACGTGCTCACTGTGCCACGTTATGTCACCTCCCTTCAAAGATCGCGCACATGCTATCTCTGGCCACACCCTCGAAGGATATGTCGGATGATGGTTCGCTCGGTCGATGGGCCAAGAACCATCGTAGGTAAGGAGGGATACAGAGCTGAAAATGCTCCTATGGCCCATACAAGACTAGGAGTTTGAAGGCTGGCCCTCCGATGGGCTGATAGCTGCTCTGAGGCGCCCTTAGAGTGAGGGGTGGAATGGGATGGGCCCACTAGTAGCCAATACCTGGGCGCATGGGCACCACGGGCATCCCAACCTTGGTTCGAGTCTTGGTCGGTTCCCAGTCTATGGTTTTTTCTTGAAGAAAGGCAACAAGCCCTTAGGACCGGTCAAACGGACTCGAGAACTATATGGATTGGCCACTGAGAATCTAGAGTCGGTAACCAGCTGACCCATGCGGACCCTCGTGAACAGGAAGTCGTGGTCCCACTTGGACTAGCCCGTTAACAGCTCATCGAGCACCATGTTTCGTCCATCAAGGAAAACCATGGCATGGCTCAGCCCCTCTATTTTATCGAAAAAATGCTTGAGGGATGACGATCACAAAGACGAGCCGACCCTCGACTGGACCCCCGCTATGCGTAGGGGCTCGAGGGAAGTTGGACTCGCAAGGAGACCAAACACGCGGTCACAGTACGATGATAGAACGATCGGATCCTAGGGGACCGGAATCAAGAACAATCTTTTCAACCTCCCGAATCCTACAGTTACATGCCCCATAGAAGATTGATCGTGATAAAATGGAATTGTCATCCTACTAGGACACGCCGTGGGCTACAAAAAGAAGGCCAAGGCCCTAAGAGTCCTCCCGTCCAGAAAAGCCTCCAAAGGAGTATTCTACTCGTTCGTAGGTTCGGGGGCTACTGTTGGGTATCAATATTAGGGATACCTAAAGCAAGGAAGTTAGCGCTCATGTTGACTTCCCCAGATGGCTCGAGACATATTAAAAGGTCTTGCTCGACCCCAAGGACGCGGGCTCCGTCTCTCCCGACCTCAAGGCCATCGGCTCCGTCTCACCTGACCCTTTGGGTACGGGCTCCATCTCGCCCGACCCCTTAGGTGCGGGCTCTGTCTTGCCCGACCTCAAGGCCGCGGGCTCCGTCTCGCCTGATCTCTTCGGTGCAGGCTCCTACTCGCCCGACCCTGAGGACGTAGTTTCAGCCTCGCCCGACCTCGAGAATGCGAGTTTCATCTCGTCCGACAAGGACCTATACCGCCGCCAACCTCTCTAGGTCTAAGCGTATGGGCCTGGGTGAAAACTCTAAAGCAAGGGAAGAGGCTGGCATGCCTCGATGTAACCCATGGCCATGACGGGCCATACCTGGGGATTCGCATAAGAACAGTGTTGGACATGCCGGTGCTGTTCTGCCTAATTCTCTCACGGGCGCTGACAGGCGCATCAGTTCACCACGACGTTCACCGGGACAGAGTGGAATGCCATGACTGGCAGATGACGCTGGCTCATGGCACTAGTGACGAACAGGGCCGTGACATGGAGCCATCCCTGTTGACATCTACAGGATCAACGGGACACGCATAAAGGAGAAGAAGGACAAGACGACTCTAGAAGCCTTCTACTCTCTCGTTCTTCTATTTTTTGCCGATCAGCAGGACGCCCCATAAAAGGGGACCACGGGATAAAAAAAACACAAGAGCACGACACGAGCACATGGCTGAGCGGCAATTGAGCTCTTAGGACCCGTTCACTCCTTCCACCAGAGACTTGGGATCATTTCCCTCTCTCGCCTGTTTGTAACACCTACTGCAAACCAAGTGCTGGTAACACAAGCAGCAGCAGCGAACCAGTATAAACCCTTGTGTCCTTAGAGCACACCATGCGAGCCAGACACGCAAATACAAATTTACTCGTCGGTGGTCCAAAAACACCGACAGTTGGCACGCCAGGTAGGGGCTTTTTACGCGTCTCGACGTCCATATCAGACCTCGGATGGCTAGTCATGGCATTGGCTGGGTCCCGGGTGCACACGTGCGCTTTGGAAACCTAGACTTCATCGTTACTTTTTGCCACCATCTAGCCTCTCCACTCTACTAGCCTCGACGCGATCGCCGTGGCGCTTGAGGAGCTACAGCTGCACGCACCGGAGGCCCACGCCCCTAGGAGCGACAGCTCCTCGGCTTCGATTTCGGGAGGCTAGAGCGCCAGCTCGGTGCCTCCTGGGAACCCGACCGTCCTAGGAGGACCTATGCCGCCTCACCTGCGTCAGCTTGGCTAATAAGTCATGACTGAAAATACTATTGACTGATTAGTTATGAGAGAAAATACTGTTTGTTGATTGAAAAAGTATGACTTATAAGCCAAGCGAATAAGGCAAGTGAAAAAAATACTTGTTATCATCCGCTTTTGAGGTCCTCGTTAGTCATGACCTACTTGAACACTTTGTACTTTGTATGTGGTAGGGGTATGAAAAAAAATAAAGTTGTTAGCTAAGGGCGTCCTCAATGGTGTCCAAATCAACCCTGCTTTTTCTATATTTTATTGTTTCCAATCTTCAGCTCAGTCGGCCCTAAGCACGTACGCACGCAGAAGTATATACCACATGTTTGAGCCCCGGTCCCTTAATCGTTTTGGTGGCTTATAAGTCGACTGGTGTTGTTTTATTGTAAGAGAAAAACACTATATCATAACTGATAAGCATGGCTGATATGATCAAATGAACAGGGTGTAAGTGCGTCATAGATGCTTGCTCATTATTTTTGTATTAAAACATGCTCACTGAGTCACAATAATGGGCCTGTTCGACTGGTATTAAAGCCGACTGATAAATCGGCTGAAGCTGTTTTGTTGTGAGAGAAAATACTGTATATTCTAGCTGATAAGTCGGCTAATAAGTTTAAGCGAATAGGCCCAATGTCATTCGAGTTGATCTACGAGGCCTGTATGTAGGGGAACTATAGGGTAATGTGTTAATCACTTGCTTAGACTGTCTCCAACGGCTTACCTATATGGATACCCAAACCTAAAATATGTATTGGATAGTACTGTTTTGACCTCCAACAGATTACCTATGGCCCTATTCGCTTCTCTTATAATCCATCTTTTTCAGCTTGTTTTTTCAGCCAAAACAATGTTTTTCTCTCACAATAAATCAGCCAAAATAGTGTTTTGGCTTGTTTTTTCAGCGAAGCAAACGGGGCCTATATACGAGACGCATTTTGGGTTGCAACAGACTCACAACCCAAATATGAGTATTCTCTCTCCTGTAGATTCATTTGTATAAAGGGTTCTTCTTTGGGTCCTGTTGTTGGAGAAGACCAAAAATAGGTATTGAACCATTTACCTGTAGCACTACCCAAACGTGAAATAGGTCTTGTATTTTATGTGATATTGTTGAAGATAGTCTTACAACCTAGTTGCATGCTCTATATGTATTTAAATCTTTGTCTAGTGTGTTGGATTTAGGGGTGAAGCCTCATGGAAACGATGTTGGGCTCTTCCCTCTTGATAAGTTGATTTGGAAGGAAATTTTAATACGAGTGCCCATCCATCATTCTCCAAACTCTCCTGTCCGTCCTATCCCATCAATCTCTCTTGAGAAGGCCATTGATGAGTTGATCTAAAAGAAAATTTCAATACATGTGTCCATTTATCAATCTCCAAGCCCTCCTATCAATCAATATTCTCTTGAGAAACCAAAAGGCCCTCACCCTTGATTTTACCTCATGCTCCGCCATTGCTTGGATCAGTGGTGTGTCCATGATTTTCTACTACTATAGAATCGATTTTTAGGGGCGGCTCGTAACCCTTTGTAGGGACGGTTTGGCCAGCCACCCCTACCAAACCGTCTTTACAAATCATGCATTTGTAGGGACGGTTCCCAGGCCGCCCATACAAATCGATTTATAGGAGCGGCTGTAATACCAGCCGCCCCTATAAATACCTGTTTGTAGGGGTGGCTCAATCTAGAACCGCCCCTACAGTATGTTTTCTCGCAAAAAAAATTCAAATTTATAATTCAAAATCACGTTGCCGAACACTCCGCGACCAACGTTTCGAACCACGTTCGCGTTGCCGAACGCCCCACGACCAACATTCTGAACCGCATTTGCGTTGCCAAACACCCCACGACCAATGTTCTGAACCGCGTTCGCGTTGCTGAAAGCCCCACGACCAGCATTCCAAACCATGTTCGCGTTGCCGAACGCCCCGCGACCAACGTTCCAAACCGCGTTCGCGTTGCTGAACGCCCCGCTACCGCGACTACAAGCACAAGAGTATTATATAAACTACAATTACAAGTCAAATTCACAAGAATATATACAATCCATCATTAAATATACAAATTCCATACACATTGTTATCAACGTCCTAGAGCTAGCCTTTCAGTCTCACGAAGGTGTTGGTACTGAGGATTTCTACCTAAGTCAGACTCTCGGTCATGGTAGGCGCCTCTGACATGTACAATTTGGTCCAATATGAAGTTACAAAGGTCGCCGACGAGCTCTAAGAGTTGGTCATCCTTGTATGGGTCTCTTTTCATTCCTTTCTCTTCTTTCCACTACAAGAGAACAAGTTTCGGTTTAGTATTTTATACCATATACGAAGTTTTTATACTACGGGTGAAGAGGTTCAAACTTACCCTTAAGGGGTGTCTCCTGTAGGCACCGGTGTTACTCATCATAGAACATATATAGTATCCACAATGTACACTCCCAGACTTCTGCTTGGGGCACTGTTTGTTTTGCATATAAAAATGTTAAGTAATTCTTTTGACAGCCATGTAATAGAGTACTGAAGAAGTAAGTTACACTAACCGCACATAGTGTTTTTATAGCCAGCTTTTCCTTCCTTGCTAGATCATGCCTTCCATGATGATTAGTGACATAGAACCTAAATGCCCTGTTCGAATTATTTTAGCAAATACAACTTGTTAGTATCCAAAAGTGAACATTACAAGTATGTATACAAACATATAAACTAATGAGGATTGTCGATATGTATACGTCTTGAGAATTGATATGAAGTCTTTGTATGTCATTGGGTCCCTATCTATTGAATCAAAGACCCATGCCATGCTCCTCCTGACATCGACGGCTATACAAATCCAGTGGTTGCTGCATGGATTTAATCATAGAACTAGATAAGCTCTTTTGCATCGAATAAAATATATCAAACAAAGCTTTAAGAATAGAGTTGAACTTACTCGAAGTTGTATGGTAGTGTTAACACTGGATTTTGGTCGACTTTGGAAGATGACAGGTGGGCCCGCATGTGGGAAGAAGGACATTCGGCAAACAAAACGAGCGGTCGGCTAAATGCTTGTGCGGTCGGTTACTTCAGAAGGTGGTGACTCCATTCGAGAAAGCAGAAGATGGCAAGCAAAGCCGATCGAAAAGATGAAAGTTGTAATAATAAAGGACTCTGAGAGTTTAGGGCAAGGAATCGTGGTTTCCAAGTTTGTTTAAGAGTTCCTTTGTAAATCGTAGTCTTTTAGGACTCGTGTTTTGTCTAGGGTATAAATATTGACCCTCGACCCTTGTAATAGGCGTTCACAACCAAATCAATACAACCGGCCCCGTGCCAACTTTCGAGTCCTTTTGTCGTGTCGTCGAGTTCTTCGAGAGGAGTCATCGATCCGTCGACCTCCGTAAGTTCCGACAACCTTGTTATCATGTTTAGTATCATGCGGTGGATTTAGACGTGATGCAAGTAGTCTTGTTTGTTTTCAATGATCGTGCGGCGGATCTTTGCTTGACAATCAAGAAGTCTTTGCTTATGCTTTGTTATTGAGTAGATACCGTGCGGCAGGTGTTTGCTCAATATGCTTAGTGAAGGCAAGACAGTTATCGGCTCTATTAGATACGGCAAAATCTAAATAGATTCATTAAGTTATCCTGTGTTGCATGTTTTAAATATTTTATATATTTGTAACACACTTTTGCCCAATCTAGATTAATATTGTTCGGCCCTCTCTTATGGTTTTATTCGTGCTTCAATGGTCATTACTTTCGTATTACCTTTGCAAATAGATAACATGCTCGTAATGGCTGAATTATTTTAATCTAGATTGTCACATGTCGTGGGTTCATGCATGTTAATTACGTTTAAGCTTTGACGAAACTAGGTGTCGTGCGGCAGATGCAGGTTTTAGATTAGTTTAATCGTGTTTATTTGCACGTTCCTTCTTCATGGACCCCAACTCGGCTGGATTGCTGAGCTTGGTTATGCATTAACTCATGATTAATTTCACTTGTTCAAACATGTCTTCCCATGCACATGCATTCGGCAATCGAATCTTTACGTGTGTTCATCTTACGATTAGCCAAATGGTTTATAAACTTGTTGGCAGATAGCTTCCTATAGCTGTATGTCGTTGTAAGTGGCTTCAGGGCCGTATATATGGAACTGTCTGGTCTCACCCGACATGTTCCGGTTTGGCATTTAACTATTTTATCCCTTGTTAGTTTTTTTCAGGTCAAACTGACTAGCATGTTTCCGGATCACGAAGCACCCGGCATCCAATTGAAGCCACGCTTTCCGGCTTGCTATGTGTGAGGCACAGCGCGTCACATTTTGTGTCAACACACTTTTTAGCACGCCCGGTGGGACAATCTGTTAGTTCAAGATGGCGTCTGAGATCAACAATGATCATGTTCTGGATGTGAGCATGGCAGAATTGCCAGATAATTACAGGGATTTAGTGCTACAAGCATGTGAGCAATACCAACGGAAGTGTTTGATGTCTTTTTCCAAAAACAAGAGCAATAAAGTGTTTCAAAAGCAGTCAATGCCAAGGGTTCTTCTTCCACATCAAACTGATTACACTGAAGAGGAGGATGCTCAGAAGATGGCAGCCCTGGTTTATAAAGCTATGGGAGAAACCATGACAAACCATCACACAGCTTTTCTGAATACTTTTCGGGCAATCATGATCAGTACTTTTGGTCCAATGGTTGATAAGTACTTTGAAGAAAATGTTGGCCCACTCAGTGGACCGACACTTTTCAATGTTCCAAAGCATCAAGAGAAGCCTGTTGGAAAAGAAGGACCATCGACTTCAAATATAGGTGGATTGACTCACACTGAAAAGCAATCACATCCCACCTATGGCCAGGTAACATTTGGTACCACAGGAGAAGTGCCACCTTCAGCTTATAGAGTTTCTCCAGCATCAAACAGATTACAGAAGAATATATATGGAGATGGGTATCAAGAATTTACTGATTACAATGCTATCAATGCTGTGCCAAATCCAGGGTATAGGAGTGTTTCAGGATTACCTTCTGGAGTACAAGTACAAGGAAATCAGGATTCAGGCATTGATGTTTTGATGCACAGGATGGCTGATATGATGCAGAATCAGTTCGGCTTGAAGCCAAAAAATCAATCCTATTCATACAAGTCTCCTTACCCAGAGTGGTACAACAGAGTGGCATTACCTCCAAGGGTGAAGCCTCCAACAGATTTGACCAAGTTTTCTGGTCAAGATGATACTAGTACCATAGAGCACGTCAGTCGGTACTTAATGCAGCTTGGAGAAGCTGCTTCAGATGAAGCCTGGAGGATTCGATATTTTCCTTTGTCTCTTACAGGACCAGCTTTCACGTGGTTCACGTCTTTGCCAGCTCATTCCATTGGTACGTGGGCAGAGCTAGAGCAGAAGTTTCATTCATATTTCTACACGGGTACTAATGAGAAGAAGTTGGTCGATCTCATGAGTCTGAGGATGAGAACAAATGAGACACCATTGGAATATCTTCGCAGATTTAGGGAGACCAAGAATATGTGTTACTCTCTGAATTTACCAGATGATCAACTACCTGGAATAGCTATAGCAGGAATGTTGCCGAATATCAAGGAGAAGTTGTTCGGCATGGAGTTTGATGATCTTGGCCAACTTGCACAGCGTTTAGCAGCTATGAGTAATCAGGCCCAAGGATTCAGGAGAGATAATCGCTTTCAGAAGAACAATGCCACTAATGAGGTGTATCAAGGTTTTCTGGAGGAAGCGATTGAGTATATTGATAAAGATGAGATAGCTGCAGCTGAGTTGAATTGGGCAAAGGAGCCTACTCAAATTAGTCAACGCTGGTTGAAACAACAAAAGGGAACCTATGATTTTGATGTTACTAAGGCAGACAAGCTTTTTGCATTATTGATGAAGGAAGGACGCATCAAGCTGCCAGAAGGACATCCCATGCTACGTCCTGAGGGAGTGAAAGACAAAAAGTATTATGGCTTCCATAACACTAATTCTCACTCTATCAATGATTGCCGAGTGTTCAGAATACGAATCCAGAAAGCTATCCAAGAGGGACATTTGAAGTTTGATGGCAAGATGAAAATTGATGATCAGCCTTTTCCACAAAATATGATTTCTTTCTCTGTGAATATGGTCTCTGCCAATGATCTCAAAGGTAAAGGCAAGATGAAGGTGTTGACTTCTGATAGAGCAAAGAAAAATGGTGCTGTTGACCCGGATCGGCAAGTCACCAGTAGAGAGCTGCAGCAACGAGTTCGGTTTCAGAATAGCCGAACCGAGAAAGGTCAAACTTCCAAACCCAGAGTTACATCACGTATTTTGCTAAACAAGTGGCAGAGAGAGCAAGAGAAGGAATACTATAATAAGCAATGGTTTATGGAAGAATGCCGGAGGTATGAGGAAGAGGTATACCGAAGGGAGCAAGAAGAGTACATGACAGAACAGGAGCAGTCTCATTGGGGTTGTTCATTCTTTAGGCATTGTTGGAATGAAGGCTTGAGGTTGCCTGCTAGAAATAATTGTCCAGAGTGTAGTGCTCAGTACTCCGAGTATAGGCAATCTCGAGTCAACCGCCGTCCCGTCTATGAAAGACTTGGAACGAAGGTTCCTGAAGATGATCGGCGCTTAAAAACAGATGATTTTAAGAATCAGCAAAGGAAAAGATTTGCAGGTCAAGGTTGGATTCATGATAGAGTGCATGATGAAGAAGCTGATTCCTATAGATACGTATGGCAAAAAGGATAGTGGTGTCCTCCAGGCCTGAGGAAAAGTCAGAAAAGAAGAGTTCAACGGTTGAGGAATAGGGAGTTGAAACAGGAAGTTACCGAAACAAAGCAAATATGGCGTCCTAAGAAGAAGCCTGATGAATGTGGTCCTTCGGCTGATGCTTGCATGGCTTTCTTCCTCCCATCAGAGTTTATAGCTCCCGAAAGCCAATATGTCCAAGAAGAGGTGTACTCTGATTTTGATGAAAGTGAATGTCAGGATTTGATGGCCAGCTTGTATTAACACAGCAGACTGTTTTTGACAAACCAATCAAGAATCGTCACTTGAGACCACTCTATTTAAAGGGATATGTCAATGGCAAGCCTTTAACTAAGATGTTTGTTGATGGAGGGGCTGCTATCAATATCATGCCTTATACTACCTTCAAAAAGCTTGGGATGACTAATGAAGAATTGTTGAAAACTGACATGGTGCTTAGGGACTTTGCTGGCAACCCTTCCGATAGCCGAGGTGCTATCCATGTCGAGCTGACTATTAGGTCGAAAACTCTGATTACTACCTTTTTTGTCATTGATGGCAAGGGGGCATATAGTCTACTCTTGGGCAGAGATTGGATCCATGCTAATTGCTGCATTCCTTCGACCATGCATCAAATTCTCATTCAATGGATTGGAGATGATGTTGAAGTTGTACATGCTGACGATTCGGTAAGTGTTGCTGCCACAGAATCTACCTACTGGGAATATGAAGGCGTCGATTGTTTCTCTGGAAAACTGTGGAAAGAAGGTCCTGTAAATGTTTTCAGCGAGGGCCAACAGCCGATCCAAGCAGTCGGCTCTCATAGTAATTTTTAATGGGAAATCCTGTCGATGGCAACAAAGGAAAGTTGGGACATGGTTTTATGTCGGCTGATAAGTTGGAAGAAATTGATGTTGGTGATGGTTCTAAGCCAAGGCCGATGTATATTAGTGCAAAGTTAGACCCAGAATATAAATCAAAGTTGATAGATCTGTTGAAAGAGTTTAAAGATTGTTTTGCTTGGGATTACACGAAAATGCCTAGATTGGATCGTTCCATTGTTGAGCATCGATTACCCATTAAACCTGGATTTCGTCCTTACAAACAACCTCCACGGAAGATATACAAAGAGGAGGTATTGGCCAATGTGAAGAAGGAGGTTGAAAGATTAATAGAAGCAAACTTCATTCGGCCCTGCAAGTATGCAGAGTGGATTTCAAATATAGTACCGGTATACAAGAAAAATGGAAAAATGAGGGTTTGCATAGATTTCAGAAATCTTAATAAGGCCACTCCCATGGATGGTTACCCAATGCTAGTTGCCGATTTACTAGTAGATGCAGCAGCAGGTTATGAAGTCATTAGTTTTATGGATGGTAATGCTGGCTATAATCAAATTTTTATGGCAATGGAAGATATTTCAAAAACAGCCTTCAGATGTCCTGGTCATATTGGTTTGTTTGAATGGATAGTCATGACATTTGGGTTAAAGAATGCCGGTGCAACTTATCAAAGAGCTATGAATTATATTTTTCACGAGCTGATCGGCAAGATTGTAGAGATCTACATCGATGATGTAGTGGTCAAGTCTAGAAATCATGAAGGACATTTAGCCGATTTAAGAAAGACTCTGGAGTGCACAAGAAAGCATGGCTTGAAGATGAATCCAAACAAATGTGCCTTTGGAGTTTCGGCTGGTGAGTTTTTGGGATTTTTAGTTCATAAAGGAGGAATTGAAGTTGGGAAAAAGAGCATGGAAGCAATAGACAAAGTTGTGCCGCCAACCAATCTCACAAAATTACAATCATTGTTAGGCAAAATCAACTTTGTAAGAAGATTCATATCCAATCTATCAGAGAGAGTTTTACCCTTTTCTCCTTTATTAAAGCTCAAGAAGGATCAAAAATTTGTATGGGGTGACATACAACAAAAGGCTTTTGATGAGATCAAGCAATATATGAAGGCACCACCTGTGCTGGTACCTCCACAACTTGACAAGCCTTTTAAGTTGTATGTGGCGACTGATAGCCTAACGATAGGATCGGCCCTTATGCAAGAATTTGAAGGAAAAGAAAGAGTCATAGCTTATCTTAGCCGAAAGCTGCTAGACCCGGAAACAAGGTATTCGGCTACAGAAAAACTTTACTTGTGTGTGTATTACTCATGTACCAAATTTCGGCACTATTTGTTGAATGCCGAATGCGTGGTAGTTTCTAGTTTTGATGTAATCAAACATATGCTATCAATGCTAATTTTGAATGGAAGAATTGGCAAATGGATTTTAGCATTGTCAGAATTTAATTTAAGGTACGAATCAGCAAAGGCGGTAAAGGGTCAAATTATTGCCGATTTTATTACCCAACATCGGGATCTTTCTGTTGAGGCGATAAGCATTGTGCCTTGGGCCTTGTTCTTCGATGGATCATCTTGTAACAAAGGTGGTGGTGCTGGTATTCTCTTGATTTCCCCACAAGGAAAAACTTTTGAGTATGCGGTTCCTATTGAATTTCATGTTACTAATAATCAGGCAGAGTATGAAGCGTTGCTTAGAGGGCTTCAGCTTCTTATAGAAGTAAAGGCCGTTGCTGTTGAAATCTTTGGGGATTCTGAGTTGGTGATTAATCAACTGAGTGGTCAGTATGAATGCAAGAACAATGTGTTAAGAGAATATTATGAGGAGTGTAGAGAACTTTTGAAGAATTTTCTGGTAGTAACCTTGCATCATATCTCTAGAGAGTATAATGAAGAAGCAAATAAGTTAGCTCAAGCTGCTTCTAGATATCGAGAGAGTCGGGAAGTTTTTGCTATAGAAGAAGCTGTTTTAAATACTGATCAAGTAGATGGTGATTGGAGATACGAAATTACCAATTATCTGAAAGGTCCATCTCAAAAAGTTTCCCGAAAACTCAGATACAAAGCTCTCAAATTTGTGTTCCTTGATGATCAGTTATATTACAAGTCCATCGATGGAGTATTGCTCAAATGTTTAAGTCAAGAAGAGGCCAAGAAAGTGATGTATGAGGTTCACGAAGGATTGTGTGGTGCACACCAGTCAGCTTATCGGATGAAGTGGATAATTAGGAGAACCGGTTATTTTTGGCTGACTATGTTGGAGGATTGTTTTGAATATTACAAAGGGTGTCACAATTGTCAAAAATTCGGCAATATTCAAAAAGTTCCAACATCTGCTATGAATCCCATAATCGAGCCTTGGCCGTTCAGAGGATGGGGTATAGATTTAATTGGTTAGATCAATCCTCCTTCTAGTAAGGGACACAAATTTGTACTCTTGGCCATGGATTATTTCACCAAGTGGGTTGAAGTAATCCCTTTGAAGAAGGTAACGTCAGAGAATATGATCAGTTTTGTTAAGGAACATATAATTCACAGATTCGGGATTCCTCAAACTATAACAACTGATCAAGGAACTCAGTTTACTTCTTCAGAATTCTGTGATTTTGCCAAAGATATGGGGATTAAGTTGTATAATTCTTCTCCTTATTATGCACAAGCTAATGGTCAGGCAGAAGCATCAAATAAGATTATGATTAAAATCATCCAGAAGAAGATTGATGAAAAACCAAGGAGATGGCACTTGGTTCTTAATGAAGCATTGTGGGCTTACCGAATGGCTTGTCATGGGTCCACTCAAACGTCTCCCTATGAACTGGTTTATGGGCATCATGCTGTACTACCATGGGAATTACGGTTAGGTTCAAGGCGAGTTGTGTTACAGAAAGAATTGGTAGAAGAAGATTATAAGAATCTGATGATGGATGAATTGGAAGATTTACATTTGATTCGTCTCAAGGCATTGGAAAATATTGAAAAAAATAAAATACGCGTTGCCAAGTATTATAACAAAAGGGTTAGGCTGAGGCAATTCGCAGAAGGAGACTTGGTTTGGAAAACTATATTGCTAGTTGGAACAAAGGATAGAGCATTCGGCAAATGGTCTCCAAATTGGGAAGGTCCTTTCCGAATAGTAGAGTGTGTACCTGGCAATGCATACATATTGAAGACTTTATTTGGGGAGGAGTTTACCAGAGCTATCAATGGAAGATTTCTTAAGAAATATTACCCCAGTGTTGAGGTTGGTTCATGAACGTAGATCAGAAAAGCTGATAAAAGGAAAATCGCCTTTAGCCTAAAAAGAAATAAAACTGAGAATAGCCGATATTGTTCATATCGCCTTTAGCACAAAATAGCCGATGCAGTTTGCATCGCCTCTAGCACAAGAATGTTTATGCAAGACCGGGGTGTTTTCAGCATTTTTCTGACAGTCGCAGGCAGAATTTTATCGAAAAGAATCAAAGAAATAAGCATTCTTCCAAAAGACAAGTTTATTTACAGAAGTCCATCCTAATACAAACTACTCCTCAAATAACCTGTTGAGGAAGGACTAGGGATGTGTGGACTCGGCAAGGGCGACGGCATGATCATCGTAGACCTCCAGACGCTCATCGATGTCGTCGATCTCGTCCGGGCGTCCTCGAGCGAAGCCGACTGGCTAGAAGGAGTAGTCTTCGTTGGTTCGGGAGGTCATTGCCGCCAACCCGAGAGAAACACCAAGGTGCACACCTTGGATGACGGCCTGATCAACACGGCCATCCACAGCATCAAGGCGTGCCTCGGATGTCTCCCCCTGGGCATTCACCTTGTTGGCAACCTTGTTCGCCGCCGCCTTCAGGCGATCGTTCTCCGCAGAAAGAGCTGGGCAGAAAGAAAAAAAATGGGTCAGCAAGCAGGGGAAGCCAGAATGATAAAACCAAATGAAGATATCAAACCGGTGATGGCGTCACAGAGTTGCTTCCGCTGGTCCTCCCATTCGGCTTGCTCGATGCCAAATTTCTTGGAGACGTCGCCTAGCTCCTCTCGGGCCTCGTCTCTCTCCTTGCGAAATTTGAGCGCTTCCTCGTGAGAATATGGATGGTGTGCATCTGCTAGTTCTGCCGGGCCCCAAGGATTGGAATGATAGGAGCTTGAAGAGCCGGAGGATCCGGAGGAGCCGGATGATGGAGTTCCCGGTTGAGCTGCTATCGCCGGAGGAAGGAGATGATATTGGCTAGAGCTGATGACCCTTATCCTGATGAATGAGGAAGAAAAAATCGAAACTAAGAGATGAACAAGAAAATCGCAAGGGGGCAAAAAGCCGATTCGTACCCACGGCGCCGGCAGCGCGATGCTCTGCTTCCTTCCGCCTCTCCGTCGGTAGGTCGCTTGCCACGGTCGCCACTGTTCGCCATTTGCTTTGGTGGAGGTTAGGGTTTTCTTCTGGAATGAATCGAACAAAGGAAGTGGAGGAGACGGATATGAGAACGCTAAAACGGAGATGACGATGAAGGCTAACGGAAGGGTCTATTTATAAGCCGAAGCAAAGAATCGTGGCAAATTCCACGGAGTCGTGGGGTGGGAATGCCGAACGATGGAGTAGGGTTTTTCCTTTCAGCTGGGCCGCTACTGGGCTGGGCTAGGCATGGATTAAGTCGGGCGTCGTTTGACTATCTCCCTGATTTGTTGGAGCCAGCATTGTTTGGCTATACCCTCACAACATTTAAATTAGGATTCGTTCGGCTATCGGAAGAATGGAGACAATTGGCTACATTCTAATTGAGAAATTTAAGGGAAAATGGCCGATTGCTTTTTCAAACGAATAAAATATGTAAACATAAAGTTGGTTGATCAAGGGACAGAGGATATCACACTTAAGTTTATTACAAGCTCAATGTCTACTTGTTCAGAAGCTGATTGATTGCCTCTATGGCTTCAGTCCTGATTCGGCTAACATTATCTAGCACTTTCTGATCCTCATCTTCAGAACTCTGGATGCTGGATAACTTAGTTTTGATTTGCTGATCTTCTTTGATGGCCGAAGTTATCTTTAGTGAAGCTGCTTCTATGTTCTTCGGCAAATTAGCTATATGGGCCCTGTGAGACTGAATCTTAGCATTCAGTTCGGCTAGTTGAGCTTCTAGTCTGCTTTTTTCGTCCTCCATGGCTTTCAGTTCAGGCTCCAAGGTTGTCAAGGAATTTCTTGTAGTCTGGATATGAGAGTGAAGATCTTTAATCTCCAGCTTCTTCAAAGATCTATCTTTCTGCAAAGCAGCCCTCGAAGATATGTTCTTGGTTGCCCTTCTCACCATGGCAAAGTGGTCATCAAGATGGGCTACAGATTCTAGGGGGGCCTTGAGAGCAGAAGGGATATCTTCATCAATGAGTTCAAGGAGGTCTCTTATCTGATCTGCATCCTGAACCAGACTAATGGTATCCTTGTTCAGCAGAATGATCACCTCTTTTAGCCGAGCCTGATTTTCCAGCGATAAGGTTTGTTGAGAAGTAATTTCTTCACCTTTCTCAATGATGTAGTCCTCAATAGAGAAGGAGTAGCTGGTGGTCGGTTTAGTGATGTTCTTCTAAAAGAAAAGAGAAGAAAGGAGGTGTTAGCCGATTGGGTGAATTTGCTAAAATATAGTGTAAGACAAGGCATTACTTGCTGAACTGATTGATCATCAGGATGGATTATACCCTGGCTTGCTGGAGGACTTGGCTGAATGTTCAGAAGGAACGGGTTTGGAGCTTGATCCGGAGAAGTTTCCCTTACCAGTTCATCTAAGATTTCATCTATTCTCAATAAAGTAAATGATAATGAGCATAAGGGATAGATGTTATTTAAAAAAAAAGAAAAAAGAAAAAAGAGAATTGGTTGAACGATGTTACCTATAGTCTCATCAGATTTATGAGCCTTTGAACCTTCAGCTTCATGAGTCTCTAAAGCTTCACTGTCATGGATTTCTTCATTTTCGGTAGAAACTTCAGGAGTTGGTTTTACAGCTGCTGAGGCGCTGCCTAGTCTGGGAATTTCGACTTGTGGCTGCAATGGAAGTAATAAATATAGAGGTGGTCAGGTTTACTGCTAAGTGGGGTTGTTAACCTGATAGAGAATAAAAGGTTCATACCTCAAGAGATAATTTGGCTTTCTTGGTCCTTGGTTTCTTGGGTAAGAGAAAACTTTCAGGTGTTTTCCTTTTGCTTTTTCCTCTTGAAGATGCAGCAGCTGAAGTAGCAGGAGTTCTCATGAGTGCCTTTAAAGGTACTGAATCCAAAGTTGCAGGAATTTTCATGAATTCCTTTAATTTTGGAGCATCAAACCCTAGAGCAGGCTTGGGACCAGCCGAATAGTACTGGATTGCTTTGGCAGGGGGAGTAGACTCAAGATCCTGTGCATAACCAGATGTTAAAATAAGAAGTGAATTCAAGAGCAGGAAATGATGAGCCTAATGAAATTACCTCACTATCAGAAGCAAAATCGGGCTGCAAGTTTTTGCATGAAGGATGAACTGATATATTGAAGATATGAGCAGGCCATTCTTGCCACCAAGAGACAAAGAAGGGATGAGCAACATCTATTAGCCCAAATGGAGATGGTTCGTATGTTGGCAATTCCCATCCTAATTCAAAGATTTTCTTGGCTTCCATTCTTTCTGTTATTACTTCCCTTGGCTTTATGATTGTTGAGAAGAGGAATCTTGGGGGCAGCTGGCCACATCCTAATTGTCTGGCCACCATATTTGGATAGTAGAATTCATAGGTGGACTGCACTAACCTCCCATGATGAAATTCGGCTGGCAGAGTGCAAGGTTTAATAAAGGAGTTGAAGATCTCCGTGGATTCTTGACCTGAACAACCAATTTCATAGCTAAACTTGCAGGGCAAAGTCAAATTTTCATTTTCTCTGTAAGGGAACCAGAGCACATTGCCGAATCCTTTGAAAAATAGCTTGAAGAAATGACCAATGTCTATGTCAATGCTGATAGATGATGCTGCTTCCCCATAAGTCTGACAAGCCTTAACTTTTGCTGTACTGCCTTCAGCATAGTTAACTGAAGGAAAACTTAGATTGAAGAGGCTCACAGAGGTTATCTGATGCATGTATAGCTGGAGCCACATCTGAATTAGCCACCAGGGACCATTCACACAAGAGATTTCTCCACCTTGGCGCATCTGAAGAGTAATCTGATGCATCATATGATAAACAGACCCTAAGAGATATTTGCCTAGTGGGATCTGAGTGCCTGCAGCTAAGTCTTCAGCCATCACCATGTGATTTAGAGTTGGTTCATTAGATTTTCCACAGAAAATGAATCTGCATAGCCACATATTCATGAAGGCTTTCAATTCTTTGTCAGAAATGGTGCCAGATGCATTCATGTAGTTCTAGATGTATTTGACCCATCCACATCCAGAGCTGACGGCTCTTTGATTACTTTTGCTCTTGTACTTATGAGGGTATACTGGTAGTGACACGTTCAAGCCAGTCATCATGAACACGTCGGCTAGAGTGATGGTCATCATACCATGACCAAAGATGAAGGCATTAATGGTGTCAGACCAAAAATGGGAAGCTGCTATCAAAAGGGAATCGTTTCTGGGTGTTTCTGCTAAGGATAATTCCAGACAATGACTGATGTCTTGACTTTCCCAGTGGCTGCTGCTTTTCTCCAGCATTCTCCTATACCAATTCCGCCATCCAGCGATTGGGGGAAATGGCCAATTCTTGAACGTGTTTGGCCATCGGTTTGGCAAGGTGATCCCAGATTTGAAAGGGATTCTTTGGGTTTCCTTCTCGATAATTTCAAAAGGGTCAGGATTTCCCATTGGGCCAAGGAAATAGGAATCGAGGTTGGCAGCATAAGGGATCAAAATCTGATTCTTGTATTCCTTTAAAGGGTGATTGAAATCAAAGAGGAATAAGCCAAAAGAAGAACGGGAAGATCAAGTGGAAATTGCCGAATATAAGTGAAGTTTACCTCTGGAATTTCATCCTGGGTCGCCATTGAAGATTCGAAGTGGGTCCGAGGTTGCGCTGAAAGCTTGAATTTTTGGACAGCGGCTGCGGTGTTGAACGGTGCTGACCTAGGAGGAAGAAGGAGCTTGTGGTCAATTTCAGAATAAAACAACTTTTATCCCGAAATTGAGGGGGCATGTGTTAACACTGGATTTTGGTCGACTTTGGAAGATGACAGGTGGGCCCGCATGTGGGAAGAAGGACATTCGGCAAACAAAACGAGCGGTCGGCTAAATGCTTGTGCGGTCGGTTACTTCAGAAGGTGGTGACTCCATTCGGGAAAGCAGAAGATGGCAAGCAAAGCCGATCGAAAAGATGAAAGTTGTAATAATAAAGGACTCTGAGAGTTTAGGGCAAGGAATCGTGGTTTCCAAGTTTGTTTAAGAGTTCCTTTGTAAATCGTAGTCTTTTAGGACTCGTGTTTTGTCTAGGGTATAAATATTGACCCTCGACCCTTGTAATAGGCGTTCACAACCAAATCAATACAACCGGCCCCGTGCCAACTTTCGAGTCCTTTTGTCGTGTCGTCGAGTTCTTCAAGAGGAGTCATCGATCCGTCGACCTTCGTAAGTTCCGACAACCTTGTTATCATGTTTAGTATCATGCGGTGGATTTAGACGTGATGCAAGTAGTCTTGTTTGTTTTCAATGATCGTGCGGCGGATCTTTGCTTGACAATCAAGAAGTCTTTGCTTATGCTTTGTTATTGAGTAGATACCGTGCGGCAGGTGTTTGCTCAATATGCTTAGTGAAGGCAAGACAGTTATCGGCTCTATTAGATACGGCAAAATCTAAATAGATTCATTAAGTTATCCTGTGTTGCATGTTTTAAATATTTTATATATTTGTAACACACTTTTGCCCAATCTAGATTAATATTGTTCGGCCCTCTCTTATGGTTTTATTCGTGCTTCAATGGTCATTACTTTCGTATTACCTTTGCAAATAGATAACATGCTCGTAATGGCTGAATTATTTTAATCTAGATTGTCACATGTCGTGGGTTCATGCATGTTAATTACGTTTAAGCTTTGACGAAACTAGGTGTCGTGCGGCAGATGCAGGTTTTAGATTAGTTTAATCGTGTTTATTTGCACGTTCCATCTTCATGGACCCCAACTCGACTGGATTGCTGAGCTTGGTTATGCATTAACTCATGATTAATTTCACTTGTTCAAATATGTCTTCCCATGCACATGCATTCGGCAATCGAATCTTTACGTGTGTTCATCTTACGATTAGCCAAATGGTTTATAAACTTGTTGGCAGATAGCTTCCTATAGCTGTATGTCGTTGTAAGTGGCTTTAGGGCCGTATATATGGAACTGTCTGGTCTCACCTGACATGTTCCGGTTTGGCATTTAACTGTTTTATCCCTTGTTAGTTTTTTTCAGGTCAAACTGACTGGCACGTTTCCGGATCACGAAGCACCCGGCATCCAATTGAAGCCACGCTTTCTGGCTTGCTGTGTGTGAGGCACAGTGCGTCACATTTTGTGTCAACAGGTAGCCATATAGTAGAGTGTTGTTGGAGATTTTTGAAAGCCAGGGCAATGTATGCCGCAACCTTAAGGGACTCTTCCCTTAGTTTCGCCATACGGGTCCGCTCTTTCTCCCGAAGAGTCTTTACAATAGCTAGCTCTTTGGCATCTAGTGTCCACTGTTTAGGGTAATTAAAATTTATTTGGGCTATAGCTTGAGGGTCTAGATACCCGGCTTTCACACTTGGCATTTGTTTGATAATGTGCACTTGCATTCTATAAATCACGGCGTGGGTTAGTTACAACAAAATTCAAAGATTACATTCATATCATATCGGGAGGACAAGGACTTATAGGCACCACGTGCGAATTAGATTCATCTCCATTTCTCCCAGGTGAAAGCATGTGTGCATGCCATTGAAGTCAAAGACAATTTTCTCGGCTGGGCTTCCAAATGTGCTGGTGGGGAAGCATGCTTGTATGAGATCTATGCTCATTGGGAGAACACGCAAGTACCAATCATGGAACCTTCTCATTCCAAGTGGTAGGCGCTGGATGTCCCGATTTGGTAGGAAGGGCTTGCCTCTTTTATATGTTTTTGGGCAATCCTTTGACCATTTGATGGCATCGACATTTGGATACTGCTTTGTAATTTGGTGGAGTTTGCTAGTGATGGACTCCTCAGAACCCTGTGATGGGACTTTTTTAACTTGGTTCTTAGGCTTGAACTGGTCATGGGAAAACCACTTGGACATCGATGAGACATCTTTGATCGAAACATAAACTGGCCTTATGGTGATTGGATGCTTCTTTCGAAGATCCCATTCAGGCATGTCCTCATCTTCTTGTGCATCACCTTCTTTAGGAGGCACTCGTTGTTCATGTATCGTCTGTGCTTATTGAGAAGATTGTGGTATCTCATCATGCACTTGCTCGGTATGAGCTGGAGGAGGTTGTGGCATCTCATCAGGCACATGCTCGCTAGGAGATAGGGAAGAATGTGGCATCTCAGGAATGTGGTTGTCACGAGATGGTGAAAATATCTTCCCGACCTCAACAACTCGCTACAAATTTGGGAGAGGGGAGGCGACGAAGAAGCAGTCAATATAATATCCCATTTGTGCCAGAGGATGAACTGTCCCATAACGTCTTCGAGTAACACCAGCCCCTCGGGAGTTGTGTAGTCTATCCTCCACTACATGAAGTTGGGCTTCACTATATGCACCTCGACCCTAGTGTAGTCCAGCGGTATCTTATTATTGTGGTGTAAGCCACCGGGAGGATGTGCCACACCCGTTGCCACCTCCATCACAATGTTCTACCGGCCACTAAGAAACACCAAGGTTCAACTAGTTGGTTCCCATATGCGATCGACGAGGGTTGTGGCTACAGTGGATCCTTGGCTGCTAGGAACTTTCAGAGGACTGCCAACTAATGCCAGTTCTCCCGGCGGCGTCACTAATATCCATGGCTCCATAGACTGTCCTTGCTCTTCCAGCGCCTTTGCAACTAGAGCCTTCACTTGGAGTTCAAGACTAGTCTCCCGATCTCTGCCATGTTTCTTGTACATGTGCCTGTCCTCTTTAAATCCTTGCTTCCAGGTCATCCTTTTCCCTAGCCCCCTGGTGCGGCCTGTGTGCTCCTTGTTTCCCAAGCCAAGGCTAAGCTCGTCCCTCTCTCTAGAAGGATTGAATGAGCTATTCTCCTTGTCTTTAGCATATTTCAGTATCCTTGATACTGTCTCTTGGGTCTCCAATTTATCAAACTTAAGATTACCGCCGGATGATTCTGTACTCCTCGCATATATCCAATTCCTTGAGCGTACTTTCAAATTCGTCACATCGATATTTCCAGCAGCTGTGGCCTCTTCATCCATCTTCCTAAACTGCTCTTCCTTAGCATAGTAGCCATCGGGGCCTAGATGATGGTGGTGTTTGTTCCTCTTCGCCAGCTCGGTGTTACGGGCACTGAGCTCCAATGCCTCTAGTGAAGTCTTTTGAGCCACGAGCTCCTCCCATTGACTAGGGGTTATTTTGCCGAACTTGTTGAAGGGAGTTAACCCCTTTTGGATATACTTCATGTTGAGCTCCGACCTCCAACGTCAGAATGACTCTCCCATCATCCTGAAAGCATTTTTTTACCAATTCGTGCTTACCCTCCAAAAATCTAAAATTGAGCTTCAGCTGCCTATCCCATAGTGCATTCTTTGTGTTCTCTGGTACCTCTTTCTAGTTAGGGATTGCTGGGTTCAATTTATCTCTTACTAGGGCCGCGATCGCATTACCGAATCGTCCTCTTAATTCCTTTGGCTCAAGGATCTCCCCTGCTGTCCCAACCTCCGTTATCACATAGCATGCCTTATCTGGATATAGATTTCCTTTTCTATCCCCTCATTTCCTCTTAGGCTTAGTAGTCGTGGTTATGTCTTGAGGTTGTGGAGTAGAGGCATCGTGATCCGTATCCGTGGCTGTTGCCTCTGCTCTCCTTTCCTCTACTCTGTCTTGTCCAGCGAGATGTCGCGGACATTGACGTTGTCTTTTTTGAGTTTCAGGAGGGACTTGTATATACAACAGGTCAAAGTGTTAGCAGAGGTAACACAACCAAAGCTTTAGCAAAATTTATAAGCTAAGGCTTTTTCCCTACCTCCTAGTTCGGGTCAAAATCCTTGTCCAAATCTTCCTCCGTTGGCCTCCTTCTGGCTTCACGTGGGAAAGGATCCTCGGGACTTACATATCCCTCTTCTGAGTCCTCATCATCATCATCATCAACTTCTTTGCCTTCAGCATCCTCTCCTGCTCTTCCTTCCGCTCCCCCTTCCTCCTCATCACACTGCTCCTGAGTAAGCATTACTTCTAGATCCTTTTCTACCTCGTTATCGAACTGTTCCTGAGTAAGTTGGTCCTCTAGTGCTTGCTCCTCATAGGTTGGCTGCTCATCATGCTCGGGGCATCGGGCTGCACTGTCTGGTGTCCACGACATTATTTTGCGCTTTGTTCTAATAGATGCAAGAAAGTGTGCTTTAGGTACGCGAGAAGGTATAAGAAATAAAAAAAGGTCTATAAACCAAAGTAGTCCTATAAAACAACAATATATCAAAAAATGAGAAGTAGCAGTAGTAGAGGCCTCAGAAACATGTCAATCATCATCTGATCTTGAACTTGGAGCATCAAGGCATCATAACAGAGAAGAGAGGAGAAGGTAATGTAGGGACGGCTGCTAATGATGCCAAGTTCCTCACAAGTTCTTCATCATTAGCTCATATTCCATATAATGTATAGACTTGGACAATTTCATCATCGACAAAACAAAGGAGAGGAGAGGAGAGGGGAGATTTGGCAAAAAAAGCAACAACTGCTTAACAAACATAGAGAGGAAAAGGTGTAAAAAAAGCAGCAACTGCTTCCCAAACATAGAGGATAGGAAAGGTGGCAAAAATAGAGGAGAGGGGAGATTTGGCAAAAAAAGCAGGTGCTGCTTCCCAAAAGAAGCAACAGCTGCCATACTGACTTTGCTCGATCACACATGAACATCATATGCTTAATATCTTCCGAACCTGATAGGCAGATCGGACAATCAGAAGTAGACAGTAGTAGTAGGGAAGTAGTAGAAGTAGTTGATAGAAGTACAAGTAGTTGATAGAAGACAAAAGTAGAAGTAGTAAACAGTAGTAGTAGGGAAGTAGTAAACAGTAGTAGGGAAGTAGTAGAAATAGTAGAAGTAGCAAAAAAACAACAGCTGCTTAGGAGAGGAGAGGAGTAGAGTGGAGTAGAGGAGAGTAGTAGTAGAAGAGGAGTGGTAGAGTAGTAGGAGAAGAGCAGGAGGACAATATAGTAGTAGAGTAGTAGTAGGAGTATCAAGTAGTAGTAATAAGAGTTGTAGGAGACCAACCAGTAGCCACTAATAGTAAGAGTAGTACATGAAAGTAAGGCACATACAAGCTAAATACTGTGAAACATACATAAGAGATAAAAGTTCATATAAAACACAAGCCATTTCTACACATGAAAAACAGCAAGCAAGGAGCAACCAACATAAGGAGGACGTCGTGCACTAACTAAATAAAGACAACATGACTCTCCTTTTTCCTTTCATCACAATTTGTTTGGTGAAGGTGTAAGAGAAAGTCAATAGAACCTATACAACTCCAGTACAACAATCATGTTCTATAGGTGCCATCCAGTTAATCAAAACCAACTATCAAAGTGTCAGAATTTTTAAGACAGCAGCAGTACAGATGGTTAGAAAAATCATAACTAGAGTTCTGGACAACGAAAAAGAATTATCCTTTAATAATCCGGAAAGCCTATGCAATTCTCTACATCTGTCTAGTTATTACTAGAATCAGACTCTGCAGTTATCAAGGTCGAAAATAAGAAAGACCCACTGCTGCGCAAAGCAAGGTCAAAACCTGCCAGGCTACATCTAAAAATCATAACCAGAGTTCTATCCATCCAAAAAGTATGTTCTTTAGCAATCCAAAAAGCATGGGAAATACTCTACATCTTTCTAGTTATATTAGGGAGCTAATTTGGCAGTTAAAGTGGTAAAAAAATCAAACTGATCTATGGTTGTACAGAACATGGTCAGAATCTGTCAATAAACTTCTAAAATCTATATCTCCCAAACCTTAATAGCTAAAATCATGAAATTTCATGACAGCAATGGTATGTAAATTCCCTACAACTTTTGTATTTCCATGTTCTATAGGAAGCTCCATTTAGTAAACGAAATCATCACCCAACTTAGAACTGCTGAACTGAAATTTCAGAACATATTGCTAAAGAGTTTTCAGCCTTTTCTTTATTTGTTTCCAATTCAAAGCGCAGCACCTACCAATCTACTAAATCCAGTATGCTCCTAATCATATAAGTGAGTAATCTCAACTAGAACAATGACAGAAAATTAGTAATTGCAAAGAACATAAATCTATCTTCAGAAACTATAATCTACAATCTCAACCTCCCAAGAACTTGGTATTTCTTCCAACTCTAATAGATCTTGTAGATTATCAAAATGGGGCATAAAGAATCTATCCATTGTGCTCAACAATTATAAGAGCATCACCACAAGATTTAATTAGCGAGAGAGGCAGACCTAAGGATTAACACTTATCAAACATGAAACAACCATACCATGAGCTTTGCTTATCAACCAAAAATACAAACCACAAGGGCTCTACTGGCACCTTCACAAACACAATCCATGAAGGCATGACCATACTACACTAGAACAATGACACAAACACACAGCCAAGAATAATTATCCATCACATGCACATACTCAATGCGAATTGCAGGAAAGGGGAATTACCACCGCTGCAATGTACTAGCAGATGAATAGCCAAGTGAGGACTCCACAGTTAGGGTTGATGATGAGGACTAGCAAATTAGTGCAGCTCAGGGCATATGTCACCAGGGGAAATGAGACATACCTACACGATGGCCGTCAGTAGGAGGCGACAGACGACGGTCCCTCGCTGTTCCGGCGCAGCTCCGGCGTAGGGCTTTTGAGCTCTGCTGCCGACGTAGGCTCCGCTCCCTCGCAACACAAATCCACCGAGCTCAAATTCGATGTTTGCTGATCGACGCCGGTGGAGGTGCACGGACGCCGGAGAGCACGGGAAGGAGTGCGAACGCCAGTAGAGGTGCGTGGAGGCCGGTGAGGGGGCACGGACGCCGGTGGAAGGGGCACGGGTGTAGGTGGAGGGGGCGCAGACGCCAGTGGAGGTGCGTGGACACCGGTGGAGGGGGGCAGGTGTGGGAAGGGGGCACGCGGGTGCGCCGCCAGCCGGGTGTGCCGCGGCACCTCAAGGTCAGAAACCCTAGCGCCGCTGGCCAGTCGGAAACCCTAGGGCGGGTAGCAGGCGCGCGGGTGCAGGGAGAGGGTGCGCGGGTGCGGAGATGGGGCGTGCGGGTGCGGGGAGGGGGTGCGGGCGTCGGGACAGGTCCGGGAGGTGGCATCGGTGGGGCAGCCTGACGGTGTCGGAGGAAGAAGACAGCGCCCAACAGGCTAACACTCGTGCGCCCTTGTATTTATACTCGAGATGATTTCTAGGGGCGGTTTCTGATCCAGCCGGGGTGATTCTTGATCCAGCCGCCCCTACAAATGCATTTGTCGGGGCGATTTCTGATCCAACCGCCCCTACAAATATTTTCTATTTTTTTAATTATTAATTTTATATTTTTTATATCATAAAAACACAAAGTAATATAAAAACAATTGTGTATATGCACAAATATAATATTTTGTATTATTCTATATATGAAGAAATATATATATATATATATATATATAAACAATTGTAGTAAAAACAATATAGAAAACAAAATTAAAAATTTGAATTTTAAAACTTCGACTACAATTTTATGACATTAAATGAAATAAAATGAAAATGTTGTAAACATAAAAGTTGTATAACTCATCAACATGTATAACTTTTATTTTAGTCATCTTGTCATGTGACTTTGTTTGAATGATTCAAATTTTGAAATTCAAACAATTTCAACTTAAAACAATATTTTGAAAGAGTAAATGATTTCAGATGAAAAACTCATGAATACCAAAGTTTTAGAACTCATCAATATCTACAACTTTTATTTTGATCATATTTTTATTTGACCAAATTTAAATAGTTGAAATTTTAAATTTCAATAAATAGCAACTTCAAACAAGATTTTGAAACCTTAAATGATTTCAACAATAAAAGTCGTGAACATAAAAGTTGTTGAACTCATCACTATATACAACTTTTATTTTGGTCACTTCTTCATGAGACAAAGTATTAGTAAACATTGTTCATAAATTCATATATAACTCATAGTTTCATGAACTATACGAGAAACATGTTGATTTGTGAACAATGTTGCAAAGGGTAGTCATCTGGATGTTGCAAAGGGTAGTCTCACACACATACATAAATGTAGTCTCACACACATACAAAAATATATAGTCTTACACACGTACATAAATATATAGTCTCACACGCATGCATAAATGAAGTCTTACAAACACACACTTATACAAACACTCCACGTTCAACAACTAGCTAGCCCGTTGTAACGACTTTCCCCTTGACACCTTTTCGTTCTCATGGCAATATGTCTTTGGGGAGGTTCTTTTCCACAACACTGATCTTCTTAGGAAAGTCTGTGAATAGCGGCATCTCATCGTAGTTATTGTAAGCTTCAACATCATCCACGCCATCAACTCCAATAATGTGCTGTTTCCCAGAGGCAACCACGTACTTTGTCTTCTTCTTCGGGGGAAGGTTACTTTGTGGGTCAGACATATAGAAAACTTGTGTGACACGTGAAGCGAGCACCCAAGGGTCATCTTGGTAGCCTAGATTCTCGAGGTCAAGGACTCTCAATCCGATCTCGTTTAGTTGGTGTTGTTTGATCCAGTGGCATCGAAACAGGGCCACCGTTATATCCCTTCTATAGTCAATTTCTCATATCTCTTCAATGATGCCAAAGTATTGGATCTTTCGCCCCAATCCATCGAGAGCCTCTATTCGAACGCCGCTGTTTTAGTTCATATATTTACTATCCTTTGCGTGGGTATAGTACGTATACCCATTGATGTCATAAGCATTCTAAGATGTCACTTGTCTCGATGGCCCCTCCGTCAACCTACTGATGGTAATAGAGTCTATGGTTTCTCTAGGCGGTATGTTTTGGTCCTTCAACCATGTAGTTAGTCGTTGCTTATGTTGTTTCATGACCCAATCATTCGAACAACCATTTCTCTCCACCATAATGATAGCCAAGTGTTCATCAATGTACGGTTGCATCAGTTGTGTACTCTGTAAGACACTGTATAGTGCCCGACTCACCTCTTTGCAATCATGGTCGATGAACACTTTTCTACCACTGATGCTCTTCCCAGCCAGCCTACCCTTGTGACAAGAATCGGGTTTACCAATCCCTTTCTGTACTTTTAGGTACTCTTGACAGCATTTGACGACTTCTTCAGTACTGTAACCCTCTATCATGGAGCCCTCTGGGTATGCTCGATTATGCACGTATCGACTTAGAACCGATATGAACCGCTCGTAGGACCACATTTCATGCAAGTAGCAAGGGCCCAGCGCCTGTATCTGATGAACCATGTGAATTATGAGATGTGGCATTATATAAAAAAGC
The DNA here is from genome assembly GCF_019320115.1 of Miscanthus floridulus. NCBI lineage: Eukaryota > Viridiplantae > Streptophyta > Magnoliopsida > Poales > Poaceae > Miscanthus > Miscanthus floridulus. The sequence continues at coordinate 49,994,925 of NC_089586.1, read as the reverse complement.
AGGAGGTAAACACATCTCTAGTTGGTTTCGTGTCTCCACCACAAATTCATGTAGGTCACTCAGCTCTTGCTTGTCAATCGTCTTCTGTGAGATCTTCTAAAAGAAGTAGCACATGCGGGTGATGGTCATTTTCAAGAACTCTAGCTTTATAGCCCTGATTGCAATAGGTAGAAACACTGTCAGCATCACATGGCAATCATGAGCCTTGTAGTGTGTTATTGACAAGTCATTCATCGACACTAGCTTCTTCACATTTGCTAAAAACCCAGTTGGGACTTTGACCCCCCTCAGGAAAGTGCATATAGCTCTCTTCTTGTCTGGTGTTAGGTTGAAGTACGCCACGGGCAGAGTGTATTTTCCATTAGCCTCAGGTACCGGGTGAAGCTGTGGCATCACATTTAGCTGCATCATGTCTTTCCATGCTTTCAGATCATCCTTTGACTTGCCTGTGTCCATCAAGGTAGCAATGAGACTCTCAAAGACATTCTTCTGCACGTGCATAGCATCAATGGCATGGGGGACCTCTAAGTCTGGCCAATAAGGCAGATACTGAAAGAAGATCGATTGTTTCTTGAAAGGTACGCCTTCGACATGAGATGTGCTTCTATCTCTATTAGTCCTATCTGAATTCTTCTTTCCATAGACGACGCGTATGTTTTTCACCATTCTGTATACGTGTTCTCTGTTATGACGTCTCTTCGGAGGGGGTTCAATCTCCGGGGTGTTGTCATAAAATCTAAAGAACAATTTGCTGCGGTACTTGTGACTTGTCTTTAAGAAGCGTCGGTTCCTTAGGTAAACAATTTTCTTGGATGCATCCAGGTACACTTATGTAGTACCATCTAAGCAACCCAAGCATCTCGTCTTCCCTTTGATCTATCTAGATAAAGCAAACAACGCGGGGTAATCATTGGTAGTAACAAATATTATTGCTCTACATATGAAGTCCTCCTTTCAGAATGCATCATACATCTGCTCCCCATGCCTCCATAGCCTCTCCATTTCTGCATCAGAGGCTCGAGGAACACGTCTATATCAATGTCTGGTTGTTTAGGGCCAGAAATAAGAATAGTGAGGAGAATGTACTTTCTCTTCTGATACAACCATGTTGGGATGTTGTACATGGTCAAGATCACTGGCTAAGTGCTGTGGTCGCTCATCTTCTCATTGAAGGGATTCGTTCCATCGGTGCTCAAGCCAAACCGTATATTTCTTGGGTCATCGCTGAATTCTTTGTGCTTCTCATCAAACCTTTGTCACTGACTACAATCAGCCGGGTGTGCAATCTTATCATCATCCACCTTGCGCTCATTATCCCACCATGTCATGAGTGCGGCTTCTTTAGGGTTTAGGAAGATACATCTCAAGCGGTCGGTCACTGGCAGGTACCACATTACCAAGGCAGGAATTCTTCTCTGCTTTGCATCGTTGCCTAATGGAGTGTCCTCTGGGGGCTGAGATTCTTGTACCACCTTTTTTGTACCTTTCTTATTCCTTTTTTCCCCGTGGAGGCTTCGTCCCTACCGTAAAGGTCATTATTCTTGTACCGGCTGGCCCCACACCGGGGACATTATCCAGTGACTTGAACGTTTTGCCACGAAAAAGTATACAGTGGTTGGAGCATGCATGGATTTTTTCAACCCCCATTGTTAATGGACTTATGACCTTCTTCGCTTGGTATGTGTTAGCGGGAACTGAGTTTGGTTGTGGCAGCATCCATGACAGGAGATGCAACAGATCATTGAAACTATAGTCTGACCAGCCGTACTTAGCCTTCAGGATGAGCAGCTCAAGCACAAAACGTAGCAATGTCCAATGTGTCGGACAACCATTTTCAACACCATACACAGTATCCTTCGATGCTTTTGTCATTCTTTTCAAATTTTCTAGACTTTTTGGGCTATTTAGTAAAATATCTGGTCCAAGGACTCGAATCATGTCCTCCAAATCATCTTTATCCCCGACACATGCTCCACCATCATTATTGGCACCACCTTTGTCGTTACCATCCCAACCACTAGCATCACCACCTTGTTCATTATCAAACTCGAAATCCATTCGTGCATCAAGCTCTGCTGAATATTGGGACAAGGATTCTATGGTTTCGTCATTGTATTCCTCCTCATCCTCGTCGTTAACAATAACCGTTTTACCATGATGAATCCACACTGTGTAGTCTTCAACAAATCCTCGCATAATCAAATATGATCTGATGATAGTCACATCTGTCCATGTCATACAGTTCTTGCAATCTTTACAGGGGCAAATAATTCTATCCTTATCCTCTTTTAATGTCGTTGCATGCTTCTTTGCGGCTTCAATAAATTTATCCACCTCTTAACGGAAACCTGCCTTGAACCTGAACGAATCATACATCTAAGAGTTCATGTACTCCATCTTTTACAACAACAACAAAACAAACATTAAAGGACTACTTATTCAGATATATATAAAAATGAATCAAATTAATAATTACTTGAGAATAATTGTATATACTTCAGATATATATGAATATAAATCTAATATAATTATACGAAGCATACAAACACATCATGATAGAGGAAAATTAATTAATGGCCCATTTATTCATAAATAATTAAAATACATATTTATTGATTACAATAAATAATTTTAAAGACAACAATTAGCAACAATTATACTCCCCAATATCTTTCATACAAACCCTAGTCTAATTTTATCAAACATAAATTTACAAAAACGAAATTAATAAAAAAACCCAAACCCTAGATCTAGATCTATATGCACATGAAATATGCATAAAACTAACTAATTGTTCACTAAAATTAAGAAATATGGACCAAATAAGGGTATGATCTTGTTCTCCTCCCTAATTTATCTTAGTACATTTAAAACTTAGATCTAATTTGCTTCATAAGTAGCTCAAGCACTATAGAAGATAGAGAAAAATAAAACTCTAATTACTCACTAACCAACCATTAAAACTTCAAAAAAATGTGGAATAGCATTTTCTTACCTTCTACAACCTCTCCACCAAAGGATTTAAGACCAAAACCTTCCCCCTTAGTAGAGTAATTTTTGGGAGGTGCACAAGGCCTCTCCACCTTTCTTTCATGGGTTGAAGTAAGTGACCCGAGGAGAAAGAAGGTGCTGCAACTGTTTTATATGTAGGTCATTTGTAGGGGTGGCTGATAATTGAGCCGCCCTTACCAATCGAAACTATTTATACGGGGGCATTTGTAGGGGCGGCTCAATTACCAGCCGCCCCTACAAATAGCAACTCCGGGGGCGGCTGGTGATTGAGCTGCCCCTATAAATCAGACCTCATTTGTAGGGGCGGCTCGTATCACCAGCTGCCCCTGCTACTCCATTTATAGGAGCGGCTGGTGTCTGGGCACCCGAGCACGTTACTATAGGCATGGCTCCATCACCAGCCGTCCCTACAAAAAATTCAAACTGTTGCTAAAAATCGTTTTTTATGTAGTATTCGGAATGCTTCCCGGAGGTCGGACTTCATGTTAGATTTCCTCGAGCCATTCCGTAGGAAACTTGTAAGATTTTAGGATGCTCAATCCTTTGTTCCAAAAGACCATATAGGTAAATTTTCTTGTACAAAATTTCTTCATCAATCCTTTAATCTGCCGTGATAATAATCTTTTCGTCGCCCAATGGGATCATCGATAAACCTCTTTGTATAATATACATAAATAAACATATATACAAAAGTAGATTTCGTTATTTATCCCTCCTTCCGAATTGCTTTAGCGTTGGTTCCGGCTCCATTGGCGCTCGGTTGTCTTATAACAAACGCTCAAAGTGCAAAAGAAAAAGTAGAAAAAAAGAGATGGCCGAGAAAAAAAAAAAGAGATTCGGTGCCTGCCTGCCTGTTGTGTGTGTACTGAAGCACGAGGAAGCTTTGAATATAGAAGCACGCGCGGGCGCCGGGCGACGAACATTCGATGGACGAGGAAATCTCTACTATGGCATTTTATAAATTTAAGGTATAAAGTTTTGAGACGTCACATCAAATATCATATGTGGATATCGTATGTGGTGTTCGAATACTAATAAAAAAATAAATTATTAAGCCTAATTAATTCATCATTAGTACATGTGTTACCGTAGCACCACGTTGTCAAATCATAGACTAATTAGGTTTAAAAGGATTCGTCTCCCAAATTAGTCACAAACTATACAATTAGTTATTTTTTAGTCTATATTTAATACTCCATACATGTATCTAAATATTCGATGAGATAAAGAGTAAACTTTAGGAGATGAACTAAACAAGACCTATAATGATCCAAATTAAAATTATATTAGGTCCTCCCGTAAAAACATTCCCAGCTAAAAATCTTTAACCATCGTATACCTAAAAATATACATATAGAAATTCGTTTTTATTAAATGATAGCCACGGTTCGCCGTGTGTCAACCGCCTTCTCACCCCGCACGTCCTCCTTCCCCGCATGCCCGCCGCCAGGGATCGAATCCCAAAGGCACCCAGCGCCTGCGTTGTTTTTCATCAGGAAAAAAATAACACCAACGCTTTCAGCAATTCCCTCAATTACGCAGCAACACAAGCCCAATTTGTCCTTCCCGCTAACCCCCCACCGCATCCCCGGCCGTGCCGCTGCTCCTCCGCCGCCGCCTCGCCACCACTCGCTCCGTGGCCACAGCGCGGGACTGCGTCATAGCCAGCTATGAGAATAGGATCCCCGTCCCCCATTTCCGTCGCCTACTACTTCCGCCGTGGGGACGCCGTCATCCTACTCCACGTGTGTCCTCTGCTCCCTCCTAAACCCTAGCTGAGGCGCCGCCGCCGCCTTCAACTACAAGGCCAGCATCGACGGCGACGACTTCGAGGCCGCTGCGCGAAGGATGGAGGGCAACTACGATGCCTTCACGACCTCCAAGACTGACGACATCGCCAGGCTACTCACGGTCGCGGGTTGGCTCCGGCCGGGACGGTGTCGATCGCGCGGTGCCGCAGGCCGGGAGGGTCGTGCGCGTGCCGGTCGGCAGTCGTCCTGGCTGAGCTGCCGCCAGACCACCACTTGCTAGCGCCGCCGGATCCGCCAGTCGCAAGTGCCGCTGGGCCACCGTGCGCGGCGCCGCTGGATCCGCAGTCCAGTCGCGGGCGCCGCCGGGCAGGCACAGGCACCGTCGGGCCCCTCACATGCGGTCGAGCGAGGAGCGTCTCTCGAAAGGTCACCCTTCCGCTTCTGTTTCGGTTGATAAAAAGATTTATTAAATTTCGGAGTGTTTTATCCCAATCAATGACAACCAATTTTGGTGCTGCTTTTGTTGATGCCAAATTTGATTGCTGAGCCAGGTGTCTTCTCTCATGCAGAGACTGTGGGTGCACAGGTTTCTTACCAGCGACATGATGCTCTGGAAGAGTTGGAAGAGGCTTCTGACCCTCATAAAGAAGAGTTAAACGAGGTGGACAAACTGAAACAAGACCAAGATGAAGGTGAGACATGCACATGGTGTGTCTGTTTCCATTTATTTTCTGAAGCAGCTGCACGTTATAGCCATTTTTTTAACTTTTGTTTTTGTATTGAATTTTCAGACGTCGTTGAGGATGAGAAGCTAATGGAAGAGACCTCAGCAGAAGAGCCATCTGTGACCAATCAAGAGTGTACGGATAAATCGGAAATGCAAGAACACCAAGTGGACGATGAGGAGTGTCATGCTCCCTTGGCAACCCCCGAGGTATCTGAGGACGATGAAGGTGCCAATTTTCACGATGATGGAGGCTCCAGTTCAGGTCTGTTGGACAAAGGAGTGTGTGAGGAGATCTATGATGCAGGTGAAGAGATGGGATTGGTGCTCGGCGTTCCGGCTCTGCAGCCCCATTGACAGCCGATGAAAGTGATACCAGCCATGTAAGTGAAATTGGAAATGTCAGAGAAGAAATTAGTGAGGTTGATACAAAAGATGATGAGATCTGTAAAGAGAAGGAACATACGGATATTGCTGAGTTGCAGGCTGACATTGTGGATGAGGCATTGCTCGGGTAACATCAGACAAGGTTGCTGCAGAAAGATCTTCTCTGTTTTCATGCTTGCTTTTTGACAGCAAAAAAGCAGAGGACACCGAGGTACATCAAGATTGATATCCAGCAGGTTAGGTTCGATCCAAAGTCCAACTGAATTAATAAGCAATTACAGAATCAAGTTAGATGAAACTTTTTTCTTCAACCTTAGAAATAAGATAACTTCCTGTTTTATTAGTATTATATATTTTAGTTTGATGTTAGTGAATTTTCAGGCCTTTAATATGTGACAGGCCATTAGTGACAATTAGGGTGGAGGTGGATGTAGAGTACGTGCCGGAGAGGGCCAATAAGAAGAAGGATGGAGGTCTCTCCAATAAGAAGAAGCTGGAGGGCAGGATGAAGATTGTAGACCTCAAACAGATATGCAACATACCTGACGTCGTAGAGGTGCACTCTTCATTCTAATCAAGTGACCCGTAGCAATTTCATTTTTGCTGATAAAAAACCACTACGTATAGATCATCTATCTTCATCTCATTTTTTAAGAACCGAATCAAGTGTTATTAAATAGCACAACTGTGTTTGTTCTGAATGTCTTGTCTATGTATTTGGATAGACAGTTGATTCACCAATTTTTTCTCACCAATGTTGCAGATCAGTAGACGCTTGAGGGAAATTGGTCGTCTTAGAACATTGTTCCAGCAGCAGCAGCAATAACAACATGTGCCACAGCTGCAGGCTTCTACCCATAGCCATAGTAACAACAGACCTGGATTCACAATTTGCAAACCTGTCTCTAAAACACAGCGATCCCAGGCCTTGATTAGATTGCAAATTTTTGCAATCTGGATACTGCAGCACGTTTCGTTTGTATTTGACAAACTTTGTCCGATCATGGACTAACTAGGCTTAAAAGATTCGTCTCGTGATTTACAACCAAACTGTGTAATTAGTTATTTTTTTTACTTACATTTAATGCTTTATGCATGCGTCTAAAAATTGATGTGATGGAGAGAGTGAAAAAACTTTGAATTTGGAGATGATCTAAACAAGGCCCCAGTTCAGGGCGCGATGTTGTCTCTGGCATTTGCATTTAAGATTCCTTTGCTCCAGCCTTTGGTTCTATGAGCTTCGTAAAACTTGCTATCCCCTTTATGCCACTCTTTGTGGTTGTTAGTAGCTACAGCACAGGTGAACCACGAATTTCATCCCGTGGTGAATAAAGCTGTAATACTGTAGATCTGGTCCTTAGGCCTTGTTTAGTTTGCAAAATTTTTGGCGAAATGTACTGTAGTACTTTTGTTGTTATTTAGCAATTAGTGTCCAATCATAATCTAATTGGGCTTAAAAGATTCGTCTCGTGAATTTCGTCTAAACTGTGTAATTAGTTTTATTTTTTATTTATATTTAATGCTTTATGCATGCGTCCAAAGATTCGATGTGACGAGAAATCTTGAAATTTTTTGCAAAATGAAGTGCAACTAAACAGGCACTTAGTTCTTTCATAATGTGCATTTGACGGTCATCCTTAGCTTCTGTCTATTGTTTGCAGATTATATAACATGTTAATCAATTTTAGTAGCGTTGTGTGGGCTGTCTATTTTTTACGAGTGAGAAATGACCAATCTCTGCAAGATAGTGAATTTGTATTTGTTTCATCAGTTGTTTATTTTTGGTTTTTTATTTATAATAGTTTTTTTTGGTTTTTTATTTATAATAGTTTTTTTTGGTAGATGTTAACGTTAGCACGGTAATATCCTGGTAGCCGAAAAGGGAACAAGGAAAGCATGACAGTATGATATGGGCAGAAGAGCAGAACAAGCAGCATGTTCGCTGGTTGGTTTTTGGGCTGGTTTGGACTGGCTGGGACTGGTTTTATGTGAGAGAAAAATACTGTTGGTTGACTGATTTGGGCTGGTTAAAACCAACAAGCGAACAGGGTAAAGGCAGAGAGAGCAGGCAGCCACGGACATGTCGTCAGCATGCAGAGGGAGAGGGGCGACCGGGCGAGTCGTGGTTGCAATTTCCATGCATGATGAGGTTAGCATTGAATTTTGAATGCTTCTCCTCGCCTCTGAGCTCTGACCTCTGAAGTCTGACCCGGGCGGGCAGCTAGAGCTGTCAAAGACTGATGAACACAGTGTCGTTTTGTTTTTATTTTGTAATAATTATCCAATCGTTGACTAATTAGGCTCAAAATATTCGTCTCGCAAAGTACAACCAAACTGTGTAATTAGTTTTTAATTTCGTTAACATTTATTACTCCATGCATGTACTGCAAATTTGATGTGACGGAGAATCTTCTTTTTGCATAGTGCCAAATTCTAGAATTTAGGGACTAAGCGCGTATTTAGTTCCCACCCCAACTTCCAAAAAAGTGCTACAGTACCCATCACATAAAATCTTACGGTACGCGCATGGAGCATTAAATGTAGACGAAAAAAAAACTAATTACACAGTTTGGTTGTAAATTGCGAAATAAAAACGAAAGTGCTACAGTAGCCCAAATTCCAAAGCTTGGACAACTAAACACGCTCTAAACACCCCCACGAAAGCAAAGCACCACCTCTCTCTCGCGCGCGCTCTGCCTTCTTCCCTGCGTGGAGACAGACCGGGTAGCAAACGGTGGCGTGAGCAGTTGCAGGAGTAGCAGGCAAGGCTAGCAGCGGCATACGGCATCGCATGGGGGAGCGAGCGGAGCATACATGAATTCAGATGCAGCTGACGGCGGAGAGCGACATGTCTGCTTGCTTGCGATTGGGAGTTGGAACGCAGAAATGAGAAATGGAGCTGCATGAGGAATAGATCCGGCGAAATTTGATGATTTGTGTTGAGCCTCTCAGCCAGCATATAGAGTTTATACATGACTTGATTTCGAGCCGGTACTTAGGATCTCAATCTACTAATGATTTATGCGGTGAGTGAGCCTCTCCGTGGTATATATAGAGAGTTTGCATGACTTGAGGACCAATCCAATACACAGGATCGTATTTTTATCATATCTAAAGATATTCCAATACACTCATTGGCGTGCCTAAAGAAATCTTGCCATTCTTTTTTTACTCAATGATACACGGAGGCCAAATGAATCTTGCTTAAGTTTAGCCGTAAACCAAACACTTACTAATTTAGTCAAACTTGCCTAAGGTAAAGTGTAATAAGTGTGGCTAACAACCAAACAATCCCAATATTTCCTAACCATACTTTTTTTTTGGCTTGCCACATTTTTTTGCGGGGTACGGCTTGCCACACTTGTCCAAGGTTAGCTGTGGTATATTATGGCTTAGGCCCCTTTTGATTGAGCATTTGGTTGTGGCTTTTGCCTCCCAAAAGCTAAAAGCACAACTAGATGACCAAAAGTCACATCTGCTTTTTATCCAAAAGCAATTTTCACTGTAGTACAAATCCAAAAGCACCTCCCCTGCTCGCACTGGCTTTTGAGCCAAAAAAAAAATTATCCACCTGCCACTGGTTATAAGGAGAAAATAATGATTTGCTCGGTTCTATTCACTCCTCCCGTCGCCCCTTTCGCATCCACGAGTGGACCGCGACACGCCTCTATGGTCGGCATCCGGCGTATCTCCTCCTTCTCCTCCATGGGCGGCGCACCTCCTCCTCCATGGCCGGCGTCTGGCACACCACCTCCTCCTCCATGGCCAGCGTCCGATGCACCTCCTCCTCCTCCATGGCCGGCGTCTAACTATGATGAGGTTGGTTATTTTTGTGGTAAAAATGAAATCATATTTTGTTTCTTTTGTTAAGACATATATGATATAATTTTTTGTTTGAACAGAGCACTAGGAAATGCAGGTGGGAATGTTATGATGGTCTTTTTATTTTCGTTGCCTGCTTTTAAATGTAATATAATCGTGTTGCTAACTTATTGCATTTCATACATGAAGGGATTGGATGTAGCGAGAACCATGCCGTAGAGGTGGCCCGTGCAAGATTTGAGGAAAAGAAGTTACATGAGCACAGAACGCGAGCTGGTCGCACCGTTCAATATCCGATTGTGTTGTCTGATGAGGGGGATGAGGATGAGGACGACACTGCCCTTGCCTACCTTCTTCTTCCTTGAGTCGCTTCTTCTTCCTCTTACCCTTGCCTACCTTCATTAGATCCGGATGCGATATGTAGTCATAACCATGATAAGGTGGCCACTGTGTCGGGTCAAGGTATGGCTCGAAGCTCCTCTCCCAAATACTAACGGTGTTCGAACGGAGATACAAGGGTGACATATATGGCCGATCCTCATAGTTATACCCGTGAACCCTGCAGGCCGTGATCATATGAGTGCAAGGGGCATGCATGATCTGAGGGACGTTGCAACTACACTCTACTTTTTCAAGATCAACTCGGTAGTTTCGTCCACCATAACGTTCATTGCCCAATCTTGTGTCACCCTTGCCCCGTACATTAAAGATATGGCGACGGGGTCCATACAGCTCGGCATTGTGTTGCTTGGCCAATTCCTCGGCCTCCTTCAAATATTCTGCACTGGTCTTTACAAAACATCCCTGCTCAGCTATATTCCTCTACGCAAGTTCCCACCTCTTTCCAAAACAATCTGAATATTTCCTAACCACTTTTTTTTGGCTTGCCACACTTTTTTTGTGGGGTATGGCTTGCCACACTTGTCCAAGGTTAGTTGTGGCATATTATGGCTTAGGCCCCTTTTGGTTGGGCATTTGGTTATGGCTTTAGCCCCCCAAAAGCTAAAAGCACAACTAGATGGCCAAAAGTTACATCTGCTTTTTACCCAAAAGCAGTTTTCACTGTGGTACAAATCCAAAAGCACCTTCCCTGCTCGCACTGTCTTTTGAGCCAAAAAAATTACCCACCTGCTACTGGTTATAAGGAGAAAATAATGATTCGCTCAGTTCTATTCACTCCTCCCGTCGCCCCTTTTACATCCACGAGTGTTCCGCGACACGCCTCTATGGCCGGCGTCTGGCGCATCTCCTCCTTCTCCTCCATGGCCGGCGCACCTCCTCCTCCTCCTCCATGGTCGGAGTCTGGCACACCTCCTCCTCCTCCATGGCCAGCGTCTGATGCACCTCCTCCTCCATGGATCCAGCGTTGGTCGAGCTTTCACGAGTGGTTCTAGTCGACGTGACCGCATGCTCCACTAGATCCGGCGCAGGTCGACCGCGGGCAGCTCCTCGTCCTCCGCTCCGGCGAGCACAACACGGTCCCATCCCCATCTCTGGTGTGGGCAAGACCTACGGCCTACAACGCACGCTGCCCATAGGCCAAGTCGCCGCCCACCAGACAGGCAAGCTCAGGCCAGCGAGTGCTAAGCCAGTGTTGGTGTTTTGTAAACCAGACTAGTAAATTTATACAAATACCACGCTGCTCTAGGAAGATGATGGAAGCATACAAAAGACACGAGGATTTATACTGGTTCAGGCCAGAGCCCTACATCCAGTCTTAGAGATGATTGAGTGCATGTTCCTCGCTTGAATGCTCTAAAGTTCTTACAATGGGGGGTGCAAGAATGGTGGAAGAGATAGGAGAGCTAGAGCTAGGAGAAGGGCTGCCCGAAGGAAAGCTTCAAGAGCCCGGTGTGAATGAGAATGATTGGATTAGTGTGAGTCTCCCAAAAGGAGGCCCTGGTTGCCCTTATATAGAGTCTAGAGCCAGGTCTCGTACAGAGAGGGGGTTTCTCCCGACCGAAGAGTCATGAGCCTGAGGGAGGAGGCCTAGCTAACTTCGCTTACAAGTAACGCCATCTTGTCGTCATGGTCTTGTGCTCACGTCGTAGCATGGCGTGACATGGTGCCATAGTGTCCGTCATGGCGACACTATGGGCATGGCGGTGTTTCGCCAGCTGTCCTACATGATGTGGTCCCACTGTGGCCTTTGTCATCATCTCCTGGTCATCCTGCATTGGGTTCTGAGGTCATGTCCCGCGTAGGTTTGGATGGCCTCTAAATCAAGGGCACCATCGTGGATGCCATACTATAGCAGATGGGATCATACAAATGTCTTGTTGGGTCGTATTTGGATGGTGATTCTCTGTACCTACCATCACTGCTTGGCGGTGTTGTCTTTTCTCTGTTGCATGGCGCGAGGATGGTGTCTGACCGGATTGAGGAGACTGTTGTCCCCTCAGTCCTTGTGGGGTCAGTGTGGCGGGCTTGCTCCTATTGGAGCAGGCGTGCTTGGCTGGACTCGGTCTCTCCCGTCCCTTTCCAAAGGTCGGGATAGCAAGAGTTCATGTGTTGTTGTATGGCGGGCGGGCGGCCAAGGCTAGAGGGAGGGGTCATGGCCGACCCTAACCTCAGCGCTTGGCCTGGTTCATCTAGCTTGGCTAAGCCTCGGTCATTTGGGCTCAAGACAACTTTTGTATCATGGGCCACTCGGCCTACTGGTTAGTCGATGCCTTGAGACACCCAGGGATCGTAACCCCGATAGCCAATGAGCCCCCAGGCTGTCACGCCTTGACCGATGAGCCCCCATGCGCCAAACTCTGCTACATGCTCTGTCAAGAGGAAGAAGATGGATGTGGTGAGGCTAACAAGCGGGGTTCGCTCGTAAGTGAGAGAAGCTGGCAGTAGCTTTTCCAAAACCCGTAGTTGTTGAACCAAACGGGCTTTTAACTATGCGACAATAGCTTTTCCATAGCAGCTTTTGCAAAAGTCATAGCTCACAGTAGCTTTTGCAAAAGCCACAGATCAACTAAACAAGGCCTTAGAACCAAACAACCTCGCTCCTAGTCTTAAGTGCTACCGGTGTTCTTAGTTGGATTTTTTCAAGTTGGAGTTGAAGACTTGTTACTATTGGTGATTGGCATCGCCTAGACAACTTGATGGAGGACTTGGTAACATTCCTCTCTTTTTTTGCGAGTAGATAACATTCCTCAGTTGAGTTCTTGTTCAGGAGGCTCTAACTGACGTTCATGGTTTGGATATAGCCATTCATGGTTTGAAAATAGCCATTCCAAAGTGAAGAAGGTATATTAAATAGTGAAGCAGAGCTCAACCGAGTCTTGATGACTCTTTGGTGCTCCAATGTAGACTAGGGTTTGTGGCAACGACCTGATAATATGAAAAAAATTTGGTTATCTCCTTGTCTCACTTTCTTTCTTACATTACTTGTTGCTTATCTTTGTTGTGTGCAAGCTTCATTAAGTGATAACTAGGATTGTTTCATAACTCATAAGGGTGCTTAGCATAGGTTTACTTTTTGTATCTTAGTGTGATCATGAGTTTTCTTTTAGTTGTACATCGTATGTTATATCAAACAGTGCATGTAGTTCTTGGATAATGATTGGTGTATGACTGCATATGCACACTACTATATTCCTAAGGCGAGTCTTGCATGCTTGGATTAAGGGGCTAAAGTTTAGCCGTATCACATCGAACGTTCGGATGCTAACTAGGATGACTAAACATGAGCTAATTATAAAACTAATTGTGCAAGAGTAGACTAATTAATGAGACAGATCTATTAAGCCTAATTAATCCATCATTAGCAAATGTTTACTATAGCACCATATTATCAAATCATGGACTAATTAGACTTAATAGATTCGTTTCGCAAATTAGCCTCCATCTGTGTAACTAGTTTTGAAATTAACCAATGTTTAATACTCTTAATTGATATCAAAAGATTTGATGTGACAGTGCTAAACTTTTATCCAAAGAAACAAACACAGAATCCACAGAGTAATTGCAAAAGGGAGTATGTCTAGATCATACAAGGATCACTCAGGCCATTTGATGATAGGGATTTTTTTAATTTTTAACACATTTAAAAACTATTTTTAATTCTAACACTGTTTTTTCTTCAAAAGTAACACTTTTGATCGCGCCTATTTCTAGGGCGCGATGAGACAACTCTATCGCGCCATGCATGGCGGTGCGGCAGGGGTGCGTACGTGGCAACATCCCGCCCCGCTGGTCGCTGACATGGCAGGCCTTGCCGCGCCACCGATAGGGCACGGCTATGACGCGCCACCCGTTAGGGCACGACAGAGCCAAATAGGGGCTCGCGGCCTAATCCCTTTCCTCCCTCTCTGTTCCACTCCACGCCGCACAACAGCCACCTCTGTGCCGCCCAGCCCCTGCCACCGTGCCTCCCAGACCGCACCGCCACGCCATTGCCTCCCGGCTCCCCCATGGCCGGCCGCCGAATTTCCCTCCCTTGCCGGCCCCCTCCCTACCTTCCCCAAAGCTCCTCCTCAGCCTTGTCAAGGTAATGAAGCTCCTCCTCGGCCTCCATGGTGGATCAAAGGATTTGAATGAGTAGTTAGGGTATGGAGGAAAATATGAGTTCGTTAGAACGTTGGATTGAAGGATTATGATTAGGATTGCCAATGTTAAGGTTAATTGGTTAGTTAGTATTATAATTACCATGTATTCTAAGGTCAATTTTTATATGAATTTTGCTTGTTTGAGTTTGCATCTCAACTTTTATATGTGAATAAATATATGGACACACTGTTGATGTACCAAATTTTATTTTTACTGACCAAAGTATAGTTTTTATATAGTTTTTATGTTTGCATCTAAGATAGAGTTTGCACCAAAGTGTATGTTATATTTTATTTGTTGTAATGCAAATGGTTCTCATTGACATTAATTTGTGATGTTTTGATTTCTGTTTGTTAAATTACAACCGTTTTATTTAGATGCAAGAAATGTATCGGGAGGAGTTTTGGTGAAAACAGGGTCATCCTCGAGAATTATACCCCGACGTGTCTAGCAAAGATGCCCCGTCCCTCCTGATCTCCCTATCTCTAACTGTCACTGTGGTTTCTCAGCCGACGTGTTTCAATCGAGACATCCAGACACAGCGGCGCGTTGCTTCTACACATGCAGTCGTTTGAATGTAAGTAATTATTTCCACTATCTTTTTTTCTTCATTTGTGTAAGTAGGCTACTAATATTTTGTTGGAATCTTGTTGTGTAGGCCCATAAGAGGTGCTTTTTCTTTCAGTGGATCGATGGTGCAGATAAGTTTGACCCTAGGTACCTCTTTTTCGACGATTGGTGTAGAGGGAGACATCCTATGGTAGAACCGCCCGAAATAGCACACTTACAGAGTTGCTCGTCTTCCACCAGACACTAAACACACCGAAAGCAAGCTACAACGGGCGATATCCATCGGGTACACCCTAAGGGAGAACCCAAAAGATCCACATTTTCTCCAATGATCCAATAATGAGAATGAGTTATAATACTTAATCCATTTCATACATCCAAAGTTCATAAAAAGTACATTATTATATTTCCAAAGTTAGAGTGCGGAATATTAAACAACAGAATTAAAAATAAACAACTAGCGATAAAGAACGAGGATCCGTCTGTGCCCACCAGAAGAATCCTCCACACAAATAGTATTCCTCAAGCATTACCTGTAATAGGGGTAAATAAATCCTAAGTACACAATGTACTCGCAAGACTTATCCGACTAGTGGGAATAATTTCCCGACTCGAAGGGATATGATAAACTTTATGGTTTGCTGATTTCCTTTTTAGCAGAAAGCAATACTATTAGTGAGTCCTTATTTATGATATTATTAATAGCTGTATTAATTCATTATCTAGCCATTCTATGTAAGCACATGTTCTACTTTCAAGCAAGAGTTGAGCAATCAATTCCATTTCATCACCTTCCATCTCTCGGTTCTTACTACGATGCTAGAGTTAAGACAAGTCGTACCGACTCGATGGTGATTCACGAATTAATGTCCCCAGCTGGGTACCCCGAAAATACACTCCCCGCTTGTACCCCCAGCACAAGCAAGACCAATCCATCACCCTCCTATCAAGCGGTCTAGGTCCCCGTCCAAACTTGGAATCCAAGCCCCCGCTTCTAAGTCCTAGACTTAGTACGGTGCAAGGACCTCCACCATCCCCTCCTCCAATCAGTCAGTCCGAAAAGAGCTGGAACCTACGACAAGACAACAACAAGTCTTCCCTGCGCCCATACCCAAGTATGTGCTCGGGATAATAAATCTATGACTTGCCTAGCGTCCATTGCAATGACCGGTCCTTAACCAACACAGACAGGGAAAAAGTGTAACCAAGCTATGCCCTGTTGGCTGTGGGACACAACCCCATATATCCACTAGTACCCAAACCACATCCCTACCCGATCACCATTTTCCTTTCCACCATTTTATCATGAGTGATCATAGTTATCACCTATTGTGAGTAACGGTAGGTTACTCACGCTACCGAAACCCTGAGCATAGTAACTACTCGACCTATACTAGTAGGACTCATGGGTAGATATATTTATGTATGTAGTTTCCATAAAATACCTGTAACATAAATGCACATCATATATATATTCAGTGATCATAAAATATGGGTTATGCACCGGGGCTTGCCTTGGGCAGGCGATGGGTCAACAAAGTCAGCACCAAACGGCTCAGGGGCTTCTTCCTACACGGGGATCTCCTCCTAATACTCCTTAATAACCTCTTCGTAATCCTGTTCGTCCACGGGCACGAACTCTACCAACTCATGATTTACATGCATGAAATGATGATGCAACACTTAGTAATACAACAATAACAGCTCTTAAAATAAAATATATCTATCAATCTACTAAGTGAGTTCTACCAACTAAGGTGCTAAGCTTCCTACTATTACCACTAACAAGTATGAAGCATGCCATCTATTGTCTTAGCAACTAAAGGTATTCTAACTCCTAGTACCGATTTATTTTATATGTGATCAAACAAGGGGTACTAGCTACTCTATTTATCAACCAACTCTAGGGCTACAAAAAATATAGTGAGTACATAATAATCTAATGATCCTACTATAAAAATTTCATGGCTAAAGCTATCATCAATTTGCCACAACAATTCCTACAAATATTGATCTACAAAATGCTAAGCTGTCTAATTTGAATTTATGAACCTATCATTATCATAGCTAACTATAAACTAACTACACTAACCGATAGGTGGCATTTTTGTGAACCCAACAAATTTTGTTTCACTATTTTTGGACACCTATAAGATTTACTACAAATTATCAAAGTGCAGCTCTCAACTAAATTGAATAAGCATTTGTTAATTCACTGGAAAAGAAGAAACTAAACTTCATCGCGTGGCCCACTTCACGGCTCGACCCATTCCCACAATGCCTGTGCACGCACCCACGCAGCGCACCGACGCGGCCCAGCCCACGCGCGACAACAGCCCATGGAGGAAAGACCCGCACGCGTCGTATTATGCAAAAGAGCCCTCGACTTCCAATCAAATGGAACCACGATCCATTCCACTATTCCCCTCTCTCGCTGACTCTCGCACTTAACCCCCTGGTTTATTTCGAATTCGCGTTACAACATCCCTGGCCGAAACTCACCCGAGGCCGCGGCATCTCCAGCCAAACGCCGGTGAGCACGGGCCTCCTCGACCTCAACCAACACCTCCCTAGCATTCTACGAGCGAAGCGCCATCAATAGAGGTATCATACACTAACAACGGTGCAGCGCATAGGTGTGGCCAAGCACCATGGTGGGGTCTGACCATGGCAACAGCGGCGCCGGCGAATGTACCTAGCCCAACACCTCTACAGCTACCCGGTATCCATCTATAGACTACGAGCAACAATGTAGAAGTCCTAATTGAATCACTACATCTCCCGATCGCGCTGGCCACAGGAATGACATCCACACCTGTTCATCGGTGGCAGCGAACTCGTCCTAGCGACCTAGACCTCAAGCGGTTCAACCACCTACCCTTGGAGCAAGCGGGTCTCACTAGAGATGCATAGGGCAGATAGGACAAAGTCATGGAGCTCGGCAAGGTGGTTGGCCACAAGCACGGCGACGACGTCACCTGCGACCTACTGCTCCATCGGCAAAATCGCTGCACGGGCGAGGCAAACCAGTCAAGGAGGCGCAAAAGCCCTGCTCAATTGAGACAAAGGAGCAAGGGGCGACATCCTGGCCGAGCGCCCGACTCGACGGCCATGGCAGATCGCCGCGAGGAGAAAGCGCCGTATTACCTCACTATAGAATGGAAGCTTGCCGGAATGACTCCAATCGCTGGCCAACTAACAGGTCTAGTTGGGTGCACGGTGAATTGGAAAGAGGTGGACTACACACGGCCAATTTGATGGACGACGACGTTCGGGCTTAATGGGGTCAACGACAGGAAAACTCCAATTGAAGCCTCGACTTCGTACGGCAGCAGCATCGACAAGTTTGCCATGAAGCTGGACTCCACTCGACCTCTAGGCGTGTGCAATTATGAGGCTAGGGCCAGCTCTGCGGTTACTACCTTAGCGTAGCTTGGCCGGCATGACGCCAATGAAGGAGATGTGACAGCGGGCTCGGTGTGGCGTAATTTCAAATTGGAGAAGGAGGACAGCGTGGTGGTGAAGACTCCATGTGCGCGTATGGGTCTAGCATGATGACGCATGACCGTAGCGCCATGACCCACAAGGCGACAATGGCATGGCACAGCGCGCCGCAGAGGCAGACGCCGGTTCAGGGGCAGTAGCGTGGCGACGCAGCGCGCGCGACTGTGGTGGCGAGGGCAAGCAGGTCGGCCCACGCGCTTGCAGTCGCAAGGGTCAATGGTAGCAGTGAACAGGCGGCACCGATGATCGAGGCACAGCACGGTCGTGGACACAGTTCGACGCGACGGCGATGGTGATGGCGGGCAGAATGGCCAGGCTCGCTGGACCCCGCGTGCGCGTGTGCGTGTGGGTTGTGTGCCAGAGCGCGGTAGCAGGTGGCTGTGGCTGGTAGCGCGAAGCCACGCGTGCAGGCATGCATGCGTGTCGGCGGCCGGCGCAGCAACGCCGAGCATCGAGAGGGTGACCACGACCAAACGCTGGCACCGTTCAAAAATGTGACTTGCACGCTTTTTAAAGCTACTAAAAAAACCCAACTCGATGATCCAGTAGCTAAACCAACTATTTTACGTTTGAGATGGTGTATCAAGCTACTAAAACCAACCTTAAGACCATGTCATCGCTTAACCCGATTCCCCTATAAAAATTATCGAACTTAGCTCCGTCGAACCATTTTCTGAGTTAAGAAACGACTAAGTTATTTGTTCGGATTCGCGTCACTTTCGATTTCTAAGCTACCAACTATGCTATCTAGCGAACCCCATTCCCAACCGCAAGTATTTCACCGCCACGTACAAAGTTTGTACTACCAACTTTATCAAAGTTTCGTCTATGCGTTCTATAGCATTCTTGTTTAATAAAAAATTCATTTAGAACACTAAGTGATACACGTGGCATGAAATGTAACATTCATTTCATGTTTTTGATGAACGGTTCAAGTTTCGTATATTGTTTTACACCCTATATTACACACATTTACACATAAGTATGATGCTCATATAGAGTTTTAACAAAAACTGCACAATGTAACATCGAGGGTGTAACACATTCACGTGAGCACTTCCAGTGGTGGGTTCCACCCCCCTAACCTCCCACCAACGATGGCTAAGGAGAAGCACCTAGCCACAGTTAGACGACTCGAGGAACCTCCTTTGTGCAAATGCAGAGATCGAGCTATGATAATATAACACCTCTGTTGTTATGAGCTCGTTGAGCACTGAGATTTAGGCCTAAGAAAAATTTCCAGAACGAGTTTCTCAGATTTTAAAATTTAAAATATTTGAGCTTATATTAAAATGCCATTTTTGGCAAACTATATTGAGCAAAATAATTAAATATTGCTTAAAAATTTTGTCTCTATGGGTTAGTACGAAGTGCGAACTTTTGCGTGAAATAATTATTGGTGGAAGTTAATCAGGTTAAAACTTAAAATAAAATAAATAGGAATGAGAGTGATATGTGGAGGAAATATTTTGTACGTAAGGTAGGGCCTCCTTCTTGGCTTTTTGCTTGGCTCAGGAACGCCTGGCAGCCTCGCCTGCTGCTGTACTTGCCTCACTGTCTTCTAGCCGCTTGAATACGGTGGTGCGCCCCTGTTCTGAATCCGTCAGTCATCCAATTTATTTACGTCGTGCCACATTGTCGAGTCGTTGTTTGCTCTTTCTTTTTCTCTATTTGCCTGCGTTGGCTTGTCTCATCTCTATGTACGAGACGAGCGCAGTAACTTCATTTACTTTTCCTGGCGCGGCGTGCAGCATAATCGTCCGGCATTGCAATTTTTCACCGTCTCGTCTTTCGTCGTGGCTCTGCTCCTACCATGCCGTGTCCACTCCCTGCCTTTACATGCACTGGCACCAGCCATGCTGTGTCACGTGTGGCCCTACCCCATGCCCTGTTCTTAACATCGCCGTGGCCCGCTGCCGCTGCTGTCTCGCATGCTCGGGCCCTCCTCTCTCTCCCTTTCTTTTTCTACAGCTGTGAGGTGGCGTCCTAGCTTTAGTCCATCTGCCGTGTGCCACAGACCGCGTTGGTCCTGCTGCCCCACAACCGTCACCGCAGCTACCCGAGCCTGCGTTGTCGGTTCGTCCGCGCCTCGCCATGGCAGGCCATCTCTCTCGGCCGGGACCGGCATGCCAATTCCCTGCTCCCTGTTGTCTCGCGCGAGTACTCGCTTGACTGCGCCGCCATCGTCGGACCTCGCCTCACCTTCCTCTACTACCCTCGGGCGGGTCGGTGCCATCATGACGCTGTCCTGTCGCACCTACCAAGGCTGCGCCCATCGACGCTCGACCACCGCGCGCGAGCCCCACGATCGCGCTGGAGCGCCGCCCCTTCCGCACTCCTTCCCTGCTCCCGCTATGCCCCATAGCGCCGCAGTTGCTGCCGCTACATAGTCGCTCACGCGCCTTTCCGCACTGCTCCATCGCCCATGGCGCTGCCCCTCCCACGTCCGCGTCGGTACTGCTTTGCCGCGCTCAGCTCCGTCTCACCTCGAGCCCCCACTACGCCGCCGTTGCCCTGCCCCCTCGCGTGTGCGTGCGTGCGTGCCCTCAGCCACGTGTCTGGGTCTGTGTTGTCGTGCCCTCCTCCCCGTGAGCCCATAACACCTTGCTGCCTCTCCCACGCTAGTGTAGCAGCCCCCATACCAATGGGCCATGGCGCCTGGTCCGCTCGGTGCCGAAGGGGCCTGCCCATCGTCCGCTGTCGCGTGTAGGTGCGCTCGGATCCCACGCATGCGTCCCCGCTCTGGACCGCTGTCGGGTCACCATGCTGCTGGCGCCTGCGTTGCCTTGGCCTACTTCCCGCACCTTGGCCATGCCGTGCACCGTAGGCTCCCGTGCACCTCACGCCTAGCTCCGCACCGCCTCGCCTTCACGCCATGCCGCCTACTATCGAGGAGCCACTCTGTTGGCCCCACCATAGCCGACTCGCCGATGCCATGGTTTGTTCGGGCAGGCTACTAGGGATAGGCTCAGGTCTCACTATGGCTAGCCCGAGGCCGCGCGGGTTCCCGTGCAACTCCCGGTGGGCCTCCCACCGCCGCCGTGTCTTCCCTAGCCAGGATTGGTTGCCGACCGGTGCTCCTCTACCCTGTACTCTGTTTTTGAAGAAGAAGAGAAGGGTAAGAAGTAAGGTAGAAACTAATACAGGGTGCTTATTGCAAAAATACATGACTCGTGTTAATAGGGTTAAATAGTGTCTAGAGTATCGTAGGTTAATTTAACAAAAGTATAGGGGCCTCTTAGCAAAATGGTGCTGCCACCGCTAGGCTTCCCATTGTGGGCCGGCCTACTCGTGCTGGGCCACCGCGCCCATTCCAGCCGTTGTTGGGCCATACTCGTTGTGCCTGAGCCGCTCGCGCCCGCGCGCTGGGCCGGCCTACCGCCGCCGGCTGGCTAGGCCGCTCACGCCCTGTCCCCTTGCTATGCCTGCGGGCTGAGCCAGCTCGCCAGCCGCGGGCCTCGCCGAGGCCGCGCTCGCCGTGGGCCTTTTGGGCTGCGGTGCTCTTTTCTGTTTCTAGTGAATTAGAGTATATTTCCTAATATAAATTCTGAGCGGGTTTTGTTATTTAAATATAAAATCATTTAGGGATTCAAAAATTATGAAACTAATTTTTTTTGTTTCAAAAATCAGGATCTACTTGATAGTATAATTTGTTCACCTAGTTTTAAGATGTTTCCAGGGTTGCTCTAATTGATTTAGAATGCTTAATATTATGAAAATGTAAACTTATAGGAAGTGTTATGATAAATTGGTAATAGTGTTGGATCTGAAATTTCTATAGTAGGTTCCTAGCAATATTAGGTACTCATTGTAATTGTTGTAGCTCCAAAATAATTAGTTTGCTCGATAGATAATGATGTCCTATTTTGAATAATGAATAAATCGATAGAATAAAATAAAGAAACAACTTAGGTTTGTATAACTAAAACAACTGTTGGGAAATAACGCCTTATTCAACAACATGGATATGTAGCCTAAGTACGGTCGTCGTTAGAACTAGCTCGTTAACTTGAGAGGTGTAAATCGTATTTTACGAGTCACGGTTGCAGTCGATTAATTATGCCTTTGCATCGCATCGCATTGCATATCATAATAGGGACGTTGATGGATCACGGAGTCATGAGGAGTTGCTGAAGAAATGGTGCTTTTGGAGATCATGTCGCCATGATGAAAAGCTAACTTTTGATTATATCTTACCCAAGCAAGCCCCGGAGCATAACTCCTACTTTCTGCACTTTAAATTATATTTGTGCATTAAGTTTTAAGGAGTTGAACGAAACCCACTTGCATATATACATATCTTTATCCTATGAGTCTTACTAGTATGACAGGATCAAGTAGATTGCTATGCTACAGGACTCTGGTAGAAGTCGAGTAATTACCTATCACTCGCGAGAGATAGTAAATATATTACTGTATTATTATCGCTTGGAATATATAAAATGGTGGAAAGGAAAATGTTGACCGGGCAAGAATATGGTTTTGGTATTGGTGGGTGTAAGAAGTTGTGTTCTGCGGCCACGGGGCATAGCTTGGTTACACTGCTTTCCCTATCTGTGTCGGTTAAGGACCGACCGTTGCATAAGACGTTAGGCAAGTCACAGATTTATTATCCCGAGCACATACTTGTGTATGGGCGCTTGGAAGACTTGTTACTCTCTTGTCATGGGTTTCGGCTCTTTCTGGACCGACTGTCTTGGTGGTTTTTGGGTTAGGAGGTCCTTGCATCGCACTGAGTCTGTGACTCAGGGGCAGGGGCTTGGAGTCCCAGTTTGGACGGGGACCTGAACCTCGTGATAGGAGGGTAGTGGGTTGGTCTTGCTTGTGCCTAGGGTACAAGCGGGGATGTGTTTTTAGGGTACCCAGCAGAGGACATTGATTTGCGAATCACCGCCGAGTAGGTATGACTTGTCTTAACTCTCGCACCGTAGTAAGAACTGAAAGACGAAGGATGCAAAAAGAAAATTTGATTGCTTACCACCTACTTAAAAGTAGCACAGGTGCTTACATAGAATGGTTAGTCAATGAACTAATGCACTGCTAATAAAAATTGAATATAAGGACGCATATTTAGTAATGCTTCCTCTAGATGCAATAAACCCACAAGCCAGATAGCCTTGCATATCCTTGTAGTCTTTTCTTTCCTCCTGTTGGTAAGTCTTACAGAGTACACTTGAGTACTCAGGGTTTTATTTCCCCCTGTTGCGGGTGACACTTGGATGCTAGAGCTGACCCTTGTGTGTGGATTCCTCCTGGTGGGCTCAGAGAGGATTTCCTTTACGCTGCGATCATAGTTTTTATTTATAACTATTACCAAATGTTTTTATAAATGAAAGTTTATAATCAGTTGTCATAGTTTTTATATATCAATGATTCATCATGTCATGATTAGATAATTATTTCCGTTGTAATTCTGATCACATGTTTATATTCCGCTATTCAATTAAATTGTTCATAACTCTGATAATATGATTTCATTCCACTGTTATAACAATAAATATTATACCCTGATGTGTATTAAAAGTGATGTAAGAAATTGTTAAGAATAATGTAAGCTTTATTCTCTCATTTGTGATCCTAATGGAAAATGTGGATTTTTGGATTCTCCCTTGGGGTGTGCTCGATAGAACCGCGTAATTTAGTGTTCTCCCTTGGATGCTTAGTGTCTAATGGAAGACGAGCACTCCTAGGAGGCATTAGATTAGGCAGTTCTGCCACAGATAAACCCTGAGAATACGTTGGAGTTTGTGTGTCCGAACAAACACGAAGTAAGTGGGAAGTGCATCTGTTTAAATGTTTATCTGTATATGTGTGCGTGTACTAATGTATTCTCTTGTAGCGTTATGGATTTGTGAAGTGTCATTTCAATGAGTGTCTCTACGGTCTTAGGAATCAATGGCCAGAGCCACCAAAGGTAAAGGAAAAGAAGAAAGAAAGGCTAATTTAGAAAGCACCTCCAGTCAAGTGCGAATGTGGTGTTAAATCCAACTACGGTATAGTCCATTCGGAGCTTGGAATAGACCATTATTGCAGCTATATGGTTGACTATGATGAGGTTGGTTATTTTTGTGGTAAAAATGAAATCATATTTTGTTTCTTTTGCTAAGACATATATGATATAATTTTTTGTTTGAACAGAGCACTAGGAAATGCAGGTGGGAATGTTATGATGGTCTTTTTATTTTCGTTGTTCCTTTTAAATATAATATAATCGTGTTGCTAACTTATTGCATTTCATACATGAATGGATTGGATGTAGCGAGGACCATGCCGCAGAGGTGGCCCGTGCAAGATTTGAGGAAAAGAAGTTACATGAGCACAGAACGCGAGCTGGTCGCACCGTTCAATCTTCGATTGTGTTGTCTGATGAGGGGGATGAGGATGAGGACGACACTGCCCTTGCCTACCTTCTTCTTCCTTGAGTTGTTTCTTCTTCCTCCTACCCTTGCCTACCTTCAGTAGATCTGGATGTGGCACATAGTCATAACCATGATAAGGTGGCCACTGTGTCGGGTCAAGGTATGGCTCAAAGCTCCTCTCCCAAATACTAACGGTGTTCGAACGGAGATACAAGGGTGACATATATGGTCTATCCTCATAGTTATACCCGTGAACACTGCTGGTCGTGATCATATGAGACCAAGGGGCATGCATGATCTGAGGGACTTTCCAACTATACTCTACTTTTTCAAGATCAACTCGGTAGTTTCATCCACCATAACGTTCACCGCCCAATCTTGTGCCACCCTTGCCCCGTACACTAAAGATATGGCGACGGGGTCCATACAACTCGGCATTGTGCTACTTGGCCAATTCCTTAGCCTCCTTCAAATATTCTGCACCGGCCTTTCCAAAACACCCCTGCTCAGCTATATTCCTCTGCGCAAGTTCACACCTCTTAACAAAATACTCGTTGCACTTATGAAAGGAGAACTCAACAATTCCAGACACAGACAACGATCGAACTCTGGTGAATACACGGTTGAAAGACTCCGAGGAGTTTGTGGTCATGATGCCATACCTGAAACCCCCCTCGTCATAAGCTAACGCCCACTTAGCCTTCTGTTCCATCTGCGCCTCTAACCAGGCCTTTCCCACTTCATTTAGCATCTTGTCTAGTTCTCTCTTTGTCTCCTTGAACTGGTGCTCTGTACGTATACAACATAGAGCCTTTACCTTGTCACATACCTCCTTCTTCCTCTGACGCTGCCAGAAATTAGCGGCAAAGTGTCTCATGCACCATCTGTGCACTAGCGGTGGGAACCCATCTATATGCTCAGCTACAGCATTAAGAAGCCCTGGGTGACGGTCCAAAATCAAACATATAGTGCGAGATGGGCCAAGCACTTGTACATGTAGAAGCGGCATGAACAATGACCATGATTCATTATTCTCTCCCTCTGCCAAAGCAAAAGCCATGGGTACTATCTGGTCCTCAAGATCAATAGTAGCAGTCGTCATCAAGGTGCCCTGTACTTTCCTATCAGGAAAGTGCCATCAACAAGTATGACTGGCCGACAAAACTAGAATGCATGTTTCGTTTACGCGAACGACCAGACCACACGATAGAGGACATGCCTCAACGGGTCCCAAAAATACATCCCTCCAGTGTCCACAAACTATTTCAAGCCAGGATTGTAGTAATGCATTGCACATAAAATGTGGGGCACCCTGTTGTATGCTTCCTCCCAACTACCCCAACGAATCGCCAGGGTAATTTGCTTAGCACGCCAAGCCATTCCGTACTTCACATCATACTTAACGAATCCAGATATGGACTGTTGTAATGAAGACACCGAAATGTCATTATTGCCATCAACGAGCCCCAATATACGACAGGCAAGGTAACGTGTAGTGAGCTGCTGATGATTTTTCTTCCCCCTATTTTGTTAGGCAAGTGTGGGGTTCGACCGCTTACTTATCCTCCACTTGCCATCACTCTATCTCTTTCGTGCATTTAACCTCCACATACAACTGTTTTTGCATATCACATGGTACCTCAACTTCTAGTCCGAATAAGTGATGTTGTACGGCCTATGGTGATACATAGCATAGTCCTAAAGAAAAAGCTTCATCTCTAACATTGTATTGAATATCATCCCCTTACTAAGGATTTCTTTCTCATGGTCATACAATGATTTCCTACACATCTGGAGACCGGTGTCACAAACTGCCATATCCGTCATGCTGACATCCCTATAGTTTGGAATGCCCCTGAAAGGTACGTTCATCGACCTTAGTTGCTCAAGCTCAGTCGCTGTGTAAGGTGGTGGTGGAACATACTGCTGCGCTTCACTAATTCTACCCCATAAATCATAGGGGGTATCATCTGCTGGCAAATCTGTGACTAGTCTACCCTGAGCCTAGATAGCATGCAAAACCTCAGTTGGTACTAGTAATGGCATACCATGAACAGGTACTGGCATGGCATCAACTGGTGTGGGCATAGCATGTCTATCTCCCTGGTCATCATCTGAATCGTCCGAATCACTGCTAACTACATCACCGATCCTGTCCTCCTCCTGCTCCTGCTCTTCCAGTTCGAACTCGTTCACATCGAAGTCATTGCTTATATATCCTACTTGACTTGAATGAAACTGCTCCTGCGTCAACTGACCGTCCAAATCTATGTTACCCTGAGTTGCTTCTCCTTCGACCCCCAATTCTTGCTCATTGCCTCCAACACCATCAATGGACAGCCCGTCCAAGATACCCTGCATCCTGTACCCATTCTCCACCACCACCTCAGCCATGGGCACATTGGAACCTTGGAGCACCCTATTGTAGCAGGACCAGTGAGCAGGGTCGCGCAAGGGCATCAGGACATAGTGTGCCCTAGTCTTCCCAGTATCAAACATCCCCTTCAGTGTGAAATCACCGCCAAACTTTGCATTCAAACGGAGACAAAGGTCGTTGAAGCTAGGAGGTTCATCAAACCATTCCAATTCTTCGTCCATATCCTCAAACAAACCATCTTCTCTCCTAACACTTTCTCCATAGAAAACTCTAACACAACAATCCATCTACAAAAGTATTTCAGAAACTTCATCAGGTCATCGAAATCGTCGTGCGTACTAACTAACTAACTACACCTATACTAACTAACTATACTAACTAATCTAATATTAATAACTATACCAACAATTCTAACTAACTATACTAACTAACTACACTAAACACACTAATATTAATACCTATACTTACTATACTAAGTAAATTTACTAACTATACATATCTAGCTAACTGCAAAACTATACAAAACTTATATTTACTAACTTCACTAAATATCTTTGCTAACTAATTGTATAAATCTCTATCCAGTCAAACTAAATTTGAATCCTAACCCTAGTAAAAAAATTTACAGAGATGCAGAAGAGCATTACCTCGATAAAGATTATGGGTCACCACAATCCACCAATGGAAAGGAGATGGCCGGCCGACATCGACCTACTTCTAGAGGGTGGCGGCAATCCCCCCTTCTGGAGGACGACGATGGGCAGCGCAGCAATGTCCTTCACGGCTTGAAACAATGCGGAGAGATGGAGGGGCGGCGATGAGGACGGGTGGCGTGCGGCAGTGGGGAGATGGAGGGGCAGCGGCGGCAGTAAGGGAGGCAACGAGACAGGGGGAGACGGAGATGGAGTCAGGACGACTTGCACACGGCGGTGGGCTCATCGGGCGGCCGTGGCCGCGGTGTGGTGGCGCAGCATGGTGTGGTGGCGAGGAGTGGTGGCGCAGTGGCGGGCGTAGGGTGGCTCTAGGTGCGGCTCCTCTCTAAATGGGCCGAGTGAGACCGAGAGATATAAAGCGAAGCGAGGCTGGGTACAAGGGGCTCCTGCACCGTGATGCGTGGCGCGGCGTGACGGGTGGCGCATCATACCTGCCACGTCAGCGGTCGCCGCAGCCGTTGATTGTCCTCTGCCGCGCCTCCATGCATGGCGCGACAGCGTGAATTAGCCGAGCCGTGCAAACACACGCGTCCAAAAGTGTTAGTTTTTTTTTTTAAAAAATAAACAGTGTCAATTTTAAAAATAGTTTAAAAAATATGTTAAAAAAAATTCTCCTCGGTGCTCTCTCTCCTCTCCCTCACACTCTCCTCGGTCTAGTGTGAGCCTGTGAGGTGACGGGGGAGGTGGGGTAGCGGCCTCAGGTGTGGTGTTGAATGGTGGTCGACGTGGTCTGGAAGGGTGCTTGATGGCTGCTAGAGTGGCAGAAGGCGTCCAGACGAGTGCTGGAGCAGAGGACGGAGGTCCGACGACCGAGCACCCATTTTTTTTCTCTTCTTTTGTTTTTGATGAAAGGCCTATCGTTGTCGGTTGTAGGATCCACAGTGGAAACCTATGTCTATCACGGTCGATAAAGCATTTCAAAGTCTGGCAATGACGAGCTTTTTGAATCAGCACTGTTTGCCGGCTCTAGCTATACCACAGCCACAGTGCGGATACATACCTTCAGCCTAGCAAGAACGCCTTTTGATTGCCATAGTTCCGGCATGAGAATTGAAGGTGTCCTCGCTAGCACAACACCAATATAAAGTCTATATATGCCGCCATCACTACTCGAGGACACCTTTTGATTGCCATAGTTTTTCGCATATGGATTGAAGGTGTCCTCACTTGATCGGACCATCGTCACTATCTCACACATCACTACATGACACACCGACACTCTCTCAAGTCTCAATATACTAGCTAGTAGTATGTTTTGTGCTAGTTGTACTATAGCTACCACTACTACATACATAGCATTTATTTAATTTGGTATGTTTGAAGATCGCACCAAGAAATGGAAGACATGATATGTACCCATAGCCATATAGGTAGAATATTCAGAACCTAACTACACTCCTAACGAACTTGTTGGAGATATGGTACTAGGATAGATATGATGCCCGCTTGATACATTCTACTCAGGCTATGTTTAGTTCATGAAATTTGGAAATTTGGTTATTGTAGCACTTTTGTTTTTATTTGACAATTAGTGTTGAATCATGGACTAATTAGGCTCAAAACGTTCGTCTCGCGATTTCCAACCAAACTGTGCAATTAGTTTTTTTTCGTCTACATTTAATGCTCCATGTACGTATCGCAAGATTCGATGTGATGGCTACTGTAGCACTTTTTGGGAACTAAACACAGCCTCATATTAAGAGTATAGGGTCCGTTTGGTTTCTAAAGAGCCTCCTAAAATTTCTATCACAGCGAATGTTTAGACACATATATAGAGTATTAAATATAGACTAATTATGAAACTAATTGCATAACTTGCAGACTAATTTGCGAGACGGATCTTTTAAGCCTAATTAGTCTATGATTTAACAACGTGGTGCTACATTAAACATGTGCTAATGACGAATTAATTAGACTTATAAAATTCATCTCGTAAATTAGCCTTCATCTATATAATTGATTTTATAATTAATCTATATTTAATGCTCCTTATTAGTATCTAAATATTCGATGTGATATAAATTTTAGGAACGACTAAAGGACCAAACACCCTAATAGTATAGTTGAAATATACTCGGTCACTTCAGCGTACATATGGCCTTGTTTAGTTGCCAAATTTTGGATGGGCAAAGTTGGCAAAATGTACTGTAGCACAACTGTAGCATTTCGTTTGTATTTGGTAATAATTGTCCAACCGTTGACTAATTAGGCTCAAAATGTTCGTCTCGCAAAGTATAACCAAACTGTGCAATTAGTTTTTAATTTCGTCTACATTTAGTATTCTATGCATGTACAGCAAGATTGATGTGACGGGGAATCTTCTTTTTTGCGTAGTGCCAAAGTTGGGAGTTTAGGAGGAACTAAACAAGGGCTATGGCCTTGTTTAGTTGGCGATTTTTTTTGGGAAATTGTACTGTAGCACTTTTGTTGTTATTTGGCAATTAGTGTCCAATCATAGTTTAATTAGGCTTAAAAGATTCGTCTCGTGAATTTCGTCTAAACTGTGTAATTAGTTTTATTTTTTATTTATATTTAATACTTTATGCATGCGTCTAAAGATTCAATGTAACAGAGAATCTTTGAAAAATTTGG
The DNA here is from genome assembly GCF_019320115.1 of Miscanthus floridulus. NCBI lineage: Eukaryota > Viridiplantae > Streptophyta > Magnoliopsida > Poales > Poaceae > Miscanthus > Miscanthus floridulus. Next base: position 49,964,569 of record NC_089586.1, on the reverse strand, counting down.
CAAAATTTTGAAAACTAAACAGGCACTATGTTAAATATAGAACAGCTAGCAAAACGTCACATGTAGAACAGCTAGCAAAACGTCACATGTAGTACTGCATAAAAAGAAAGAGGCCAGGACCAGTAGTATATAGCCACCTACAACTACAAAGCTAGATGGAGAGGGTAGTAGAGAATATCTTTCTGCAAATTTTCTGCTGCTGCTAGCATGTTGGAGCCAAACAGCAGTGCACGCGGACACAGAAGAATTGAAGGTGGTGGGGCACGCCAAGAGAATATTCCAAGCACACATAATATGGCCACGCAAGATGTTAGTGTGTGTTTTGGTTTCTGTATGAACTCCTAAAATTTCTGGCACATTAAATATTTGGACATATGTATGAAGTATTAAATATAGATTAATTATGAAACTAATTGTACAACTTACGACTAATTTACGAGATGAATCTTTTAAGCTTAATTAATCCATGATTTGACAACGTGGTGCTACAATAAACATGTGCTAATGACGGACTAATTAGGCTTAAATAAATTGTCTCGTAAATTAACCTCCATCTATGTAATTGGTTTGTAATTAATCTATATTTAATGCTCCTTATTAGTATCTAAACATTCCATGTGATATGAATTTTAGAAGCGACTAAAGAACCAAACACCCCCTTATCCTCACTTCCTCACTCATGGGAATGCATGTATGTACGTTCGTACTCCCTCTATCTAGAAAAGATATAATTCTTACTTTTTAAGCAGTCAAATGATTTAAAATTTAACTAAATTTATATAAAAACCCTAATATCTATGATGTCAAATAAGTATTATTAAATGCATCCAATATTATAATGTCAAACTTAAAAGAATTGAGTTATATTATATATTGGTTTCGATTCTAAAATCACATTCTTTTTAGAGGAGTAGAATGTACACAACGTGTATATAGGGGTGACAATGAGTTTTTGCACATATATTAGGGCTTTTTTGCACACACAAAGAAACTCATATCCAAACAAAACGATGCTAAAAAGAGAGAACTCATGGCCAGTGTGCCACTCCACTCTTTTTACTGACAGGGGTGGGTCCCAGGCTGCAGCCGGGCATGCACAGCATAGCATAGATGCTCTGGCCAGCCTGATCGCATCCACTATCCAGAGACGACGATGACCCCACCAGCAGGGGGCCCAACACGGTAGAGTAGACGCGAACAGGTCATCGACACGTCAGGCTAGGGACAAGAAGAGAGGAAGAATTGACGGACGAGACGAAGGCCTTGTTTAGATTACCCCAAATTCCAAGTTTTTTCACTCTCTCTCCATCACATCAATTTTTAGCCGCTTGCATGTAGCATTAAATGTAGGTAAAAAAAATAACTAATTGCACAGTTTAGTTGGAAATCACGAGATGAATCTTTTGAACTTAGTTGGCCCACGATTGGACAATATTTACCAAATAAGACGAAAGTGCTACTATTCATCGGGTTGAAAAAATCTTCAATCTAAACAAGGCCGAAGATGCAGACCGCTCGTCTGAAAAAAGTTGTTTGTCAGCCTGCATGCGACGGCGATCACATCAGCCCCTCCCAATGCAATCCCATCCGTTTTTTTTCTGACACCAAGTCCGATCGATATGGGATCCATCAGAGCACGTGCTCGTGTCGATCCTTGTATCGTCGCTCTGCGACCCGCCAGCCTCGCAGCTAAGGATCCATCCCGTCATAAAAATTTGGTACCGCTAGAATACTCATATTCATTATGGGTGAAAAATTTTCCCCAGACCCATACCCGACCAGGTAAATCATACCTGACGGGTCACCTGTACCCTCAATAATTTATTTACACACATAAAAATCAACAATTCAACAGTCGACCGGTCCACCCTAGCTATCACGACTAGTACTCATTTTTTTCAATCTGTATGACATAATAAGAATGAATGTTAATAAAAAAAGATATGCTATAAAAAAAATCAAACATAACAGGTATGGCAGGACATGGGAAACAAGCAAAATCTGTCAATTTATTCTATTTGAACTGCTTACATATGGCAATAGGGGAATTGGTAATTACACAACACGGCAGTACAACTGAGGAGCTAGGATAGCTATGTCACTAAAAATAGGAAAAAAAATAAAGTTATTTTAGCGATATACTAACTGAATGCAATGCTATATTGCCTATATGCATGCATCGTCATGATGTCCATAGTAAAATATTTCTGTATGTCATGATGAAATAAAAAATTTAGGCATGCCAATAAACAAAACCTGAAAGTAAAGACATGGTGATACGATGGGTTTAACAGACATGGCAGGATATGCTTTGGTTCATTTAAACTAGAAGAAGCGTATAGTCAGAATAAATACAATCTGGCACTAGCACTATTGTTCTTGGGTTTACTTACATCAGTGGCTGTAGTAACTTGTGGCTAGTACTAGGAGGCCGAGTATTAGTTACTGCACCACCTCCACCCGAAGATGTGGCTGCAGAAGAGGAGCGGCGGCCAAAAGGAGCGGCAGCACCTTCCCGAGATGAAGCCAGAGAAAGAGGGGGTCAGCCGTCCTTTTGCTTCGTCTTCTCCACGGCCGCAGTAACCCCGGTCCTTTTCTTCTCCTTGGTGGTGGTGTTCTTGGACTTGGATGTATGAGCGGCGTTGTTCCCATTCTTGGGCTTGGATACAAGAGTACTGGCGGCGCCGGCGCCGTTCTTTGGATCCGCTGCAGGAGCGTCGGCGGCGACTTCAACTTTGACCTCCAGATCTTGCAGCTTTAGAGTGTTCACGGTGTCGACGAGCTCGAGATCTGGACGGCTTCAGGTGGACACCATCCTCCAGGACCTCCACGAAATCCCTTGACGCCGGAGTGAAGGAGTTGGTTAGTGTGGGGGGAAAGAGGCAAAGGAGCGCGGAGGGCCGAGCGCCTCTGCAGTGCTACGCTTGAAAGTGCAAAGAATATGATATGAAGGGGATTAGGGGAAGGGGAACAGGGCAATCACCATCCTTGCTCGAGTTGCTCCGTCGCCAGCATGGCGTGGCGAGTTCCTGGCGCTTCGATGCGATGCGAATACACGAGACGCCGAGACGAGGTCACGAGGGGCGGGCGGGCGGCGTAGTTTTTTTCGGTGGCGGCGGTGTTTTTTTTGGTGAGTGGTGATTGCGGTGCCAGGCTGCCAACGCCGAGACGAGGTAACGGCGCGCTTTACTCACGTGGCTATTTTTTCGGCGGCGGGAGGCCAGGTGACGAGCCTCCCTCGAGCAGTCGAGGGCTCCATCGGCCAAGTCGCCAAGCGGGACCGACGGGTGAACCTAGGGTTTTACATGGGCTGGTGGGCTTATTTAGTTTTTGGCCGGGTATTTTTCACCCATGGGTAAACGGGTACGGGGATTGCTGGAACATACCCATACCCACGTACCCGATGGGTGAAGGGTTTGGTCCATTTATGTACCCGTGGGTAGTGCATTTAGTCCATATTTAGACCCTAATGGAGTAAATACCCGTCGGGTATCGGGTCCCGGGTCCCCATTGCCATCTTTACTCACAGCTCACCCTATTTGTCAGACATCAATTTTTAAAACAATTTCAGCTATAAGCTATTTTCTTCCTCTTTTAAAGATATGGGTTGGGACGAAGCTGAAAAAAAGTAGTTTATCTTAGCTCCGTCCCTTATTTTTCTCTCTCATCAATGTATGAAGTTGTTGGTGAAGCTGTTTTGTTAAACAGTTTTTCCAAACCGGCGTAGCTTCACCTAGAAAGTTGCTCATGAAGCTGTTTTAAAAAAATAGCTTTACTAGTGAAGCTGAGCTGTACCAAACAGGACCATGATATATACGGTAAAAACCTTTTGACAACTCGATCGCTAGCTATATATACTATGGTACGTCTATAAGTGCATTTTCCTGCATGCACCACTACAGAAGTTAACTGTAGGCGTGGCTCTAGAGCTTCTGTAGGGGCGGCTGCGTCAGCTGCCCTTCCTAGGGTGTTCCTACAGAGGGTGCCTCTGTAGGGGCGGCTGGTGTTTTCAGCCGCCCCTACAGTGCCCTCTGTAGGGGTGGCTGGTAATATCAGCCGCCCATGTAGTGGACTTCTGTAAGGGCGGCTGTATCACCAGTCGCCCCTGCTATGTGTATTTGTAAGGGCGGTTCAATCAAGAACCGCCCCTATAGTGGATTTTCCAGCAAAAAAATAAATAATTCAAATTCAAATCCGACCACACATATATATATAATTCAAATTCGAATCTGACCGCCACAAATATACATATATACATCCACAAACACAAGACCATTATTTAGAACATCATCACAAGTCATAATTCAAAAAAGTCCATCATTATTGGTAGTAAAGAAGATAAGAGGGGATGAAAGTGGACTACGATTATTACATCTTTAACTTCAAATGAATTGTGCCGCAGAGGAAACTGATCATGTCCAACAGGTTCGAGCTGAGGTGGATTCACATGTTGTCCTTGGCCATAGAATGCTTGAAAAGCTTCTTCTCTTGAGTTGAATTTTTTGTAGCAATTACCCTTGGAAGCCATCGACTTGAGCATGTGCTTTGTCCCAGCTAGAGTACACACCAGGTTCCTTGATACGATGAACAACATACCATGCCATAGCTACAGAAAAAGTAAAGTGTAGTAACAAAAATACCACCAGGAGGCATGTGTAAGCATCATTGGCAAAGAGGCATGTGCTCAGTTCTATGAAAAACACATCACAGGCAACATGTGCTCAGTTACATGAAAAACACATCACAGGCAACAGACATGTGCTTAGTTATATGAAAAATACATCACAGGCAACAGACATGTCCTCAGAAGAATGCAGGTAATATGCTTAGAAGAGTTAACAATAAGATGTTCAAATGAATGGCTGGGTCACATGATCAAACTGCCAAGGCAAATACACACACTAGCATCAGGTAGGTTGACCCAAAGAAGAATGCAAGGGTGTAGTGGCATATAGTCACTAACTACAAGCCACAGTTAGCCATAGTTAGTAGAGGGTAGCATGTTAACTGCACAAAAGAATGCAGGAACATGTCAACTGCACAGAGATGGGTAAGCCGACTACACAACCAAGCCCAGCAGGAGTGAGTTATGCACAAAAGAAGCCACTAGAGAAGACCAGATGCATCCACTAGGAGAGAGCAGCCACTGCACCAAACCATGCATACAAAATACCACCAGGAGAGGGTAGGCACTGCACAAAAGATGGATCAACCAACGGACTAGCAAGCAGCTCAGTTGTAATAGTGCTTGGCCAAGAAGGTTCTCAGCCACAGCACACGATGATCTGCATTCATGTTCACAAAAGTAGTACCCTAGGGCTTGTTGTTAAGAAGGTGGCCTCATCAGCAAATCCAAGCATGAACATCATAGCCCCATATAGCTCTAGGTGGGAATCCTCAACCTTGGTTGAACAAATAACATCATAGGCCCAGCAGCCAAACTAGCCCCAACAACAGCAAACCTAGTAGGAGCACCAATCCCAGGGAACACAAGCTCATTAGGTGCAAGTATGTCAACATTCATCTCCTCAGCCATCCCCTAGTTTAGTTGGCACACCCCACTCAGATTGTAATAAGATCAAATAAACATCATTGCACATGTCTCTAACCTTAGGTAAATTAAGAGAGTAACAAATAAACATCATAGTACATGCCTGCAGCCTCAGGTAAATTAAGACAGTAACAAATAAACATCATAGCACATGCCTATAGCCTCAGGTAAATTAAGCCAATAACAAATAAACATCATTGCACATGCCTCCAGCCTCAGTTAAAGTATCACATAAACAAATAATCATCATTGCTCATGTCCAAAGCCTCAGGTCAAATGTAGTATCACAAAAAATCATCATTGCATTTGTCCAATGCCTCAGTTCAAGTGTAGTATCATAAAAAATCATCATAGCATAAGTCTAAAGCCTCAGGTCAAGTGTAGCATAAAAAATAAATCATCATTGCACGTTGTTCAATGCCTCAATTCACATGAAAAACATATGAAGCATGTTGACACACTCTATATCATTGCAGTTGTTATTTAAATCCAAGTTTTTTTGCCTTTCCTCATCCATGATTCTCAAAGGACCGTAAGTGATATGAGGCCTTGAATCATGTTGCATTCTAAGCCTACTAAACAAGAGTGCATACATAGCAGTGATAAGAGCAGCGGCCCGAGCAATCAACAGTCGTTGCTGGTCCTCCAAAGCCATCTACCAAAGCAACACAGGTGCAATGAGCACAACAACACAACAAAGCTATGTAAATAAGGGTGTGTTTTATTTCCTGGACAAGGTAAACAACAACCAATGCTTACTGTTCAATCTTTAGTACTATATGAAAGACATCATTGACATTGAACAAGTGCTCAGATTAACTAAAAACAAACATCCAAGGCATAGACAAAAATCTTTGGCATTGGACGGTGCTCAGATTTACTGAAAGAAATCATGAAAAGCATGGACAAATTATCATTGGCATTGGACAAATGCTCAGAGCAAAAATAGCAACATCATTGACTTGGACATGAGCTTAGAAATATATTTCATTCACAGATCTAGACAGCACCAACACCATCCATCAAGTACTACTGCAATAATCAGAATAGGGAGGAGGGGAGGGTTCAAAAGAGGAGGATTGCTTATACCGAACAGATGTGGTGATAGCACCACAATCAAAAGCAGATGAACAAACATGGGATGACAGATCTGTTGTGCCTGCATCAAGTATGAGACGAAATAATTAGGGATCGACCTATTCCTCAAGAACCTAGGGTTACAAGATGAACAAAATAGAGGGAGGGGCGATGGGGAGAACTAGATTCACTTGCTTGTTCAAGAACTCAGATCCATAGCGCCTAGAAAACAACCACAGAGGAAAAAAAGGAAAAAAGATGAACAGAGGGGATGAGCACCTGCTGCCGGAGCTAAGCGAATGGTGAGCAACTGAGAAGGGAGACGACGGGGATGGGGATATATACGCGGTGAATGGCACGAAATGGAGCGGTAACCCTAGAGAGATGGCGTCGAGGTCGGAGAGGATGGTGAGGATGGGCGGGGGCAGCCGCACGATGAACCCTAGCCGTGCGCTGGGGGAGCAGACGGACAAGCCACGCCGAGGAGCGCTCCCAAACCCTAGCCGGCCCAGCAAGGATGGAGGTCGAGGTCGAGGTCCGAGATGGGGCAGCCGACCATGGGCGAGCGCTCCCAAACCCTAGCCACCGTCGTGGCCTAGGGAACGGCGGTGGATGGGGCGGGGGTGGCGGTTGGGGTCAGGGAGACGCTAGATGAGGCGGTGGAACGGTGGTGGATGAACCTAGCGTTGACGAGTTGCGCGCGCAGGATGTGGGAGAGGGAGGGGGCCGCCTCGCAGCGAGGGATAGCTACGGAGGAGGAGGATGGTGGCCGCCGTCGTCGTGCCAGCCGCTGGCGCAGACGCTCGTGCCTGTCGTGGCCCCCTGCCCGCGTCGGAGAGGGAGAGCGAGAGAGAGCGAACATGAGAGAGAGGAGGGGAGGAGAAGCTTCGTGAAGGAGAAGGCGAAACTAAGTATATATTTGTTTGGGTGGATTTCGACGAGAAGCGGGAGAAGCAAGAAAGAAGCTAAGCAGAAGCCGGATAAGGTAAGGCGAAGCAGGAGAATCAGCTTCCGGTAGAATCCGATCCAAGAGATTTGTGTCGTCGGTTGTGGAGATCGAACGGTTGAAATAATTTGGGGAAAAAATTAAATTTAAAAAAATTAAAATCAAAACTACTAAAATAATTTTGAGACACCAAATGATCTCAAATGAAAATTTGATAAACATCAAAGTTGTAGAGGTCATGAAGATCTACAACTTTTATTTTGGTCATCTTGTCATTTGACAAAATTTGAACATTTCAAATTTGAAATTTTAAAAAATGACAAGTTCAAACCAAAATTTGAGACCCAAAATGATTTCAATAGAAAAAGTGATGAATACCAAAGTTGTTCAACTCATTAATATCTACAACTTTTATTTTAGTCATCTTGTCATTTGACAAAATTTGAACCTTTTAAATTGGAAATTTTGAAAAACGACAAGTTCGAACCAAAATTTGAGACCCAAATTGATTTCAATATAAAAAGCGATGAATACCAAAGTTGTTCAACTCATGAATATCTACAACTTTTATTTTGGTTATTTCTTCATTTGACAAATTCTTAGTACATATTGTTCACTAATCTTACATATATCTCATATAGTTTATAAACCTTATGAGAGATGTGTCACATTTGTGAACAATGTCGTTACCACTTTGTTATATGAAGAAATGACCAATACAAAAGTTGTAGATCTTGATGAGTTATTCAACTTTGGTATTTATCACCTTTTTAGCTAAAATCATTTGGAGAACCAAAATCTTGTCTGAAGTTGCATTTTTTTTAAATTCAAAATTTAAATTGCTCAAACTTTTCATATGTGTATATTGACAAAACCAATAAAATAAATTGATAGAGAATGATTTTAGAAAATTTTAGGAAAAAAATCATCAGATTTGGAGTTAGTATGAGAAAGAAAAATTAGTTACAAAGTTGACCCACAGATTAAAAAAAGAAATCACACTATTCACTATGATCATGTAAGGATCATCTAGAACAGTGTGATTTCTCTTTTTAATCTGTGGGTAAACTTTGTAACTAGTTGTTCTCCCTCGTACCAACTCCAAATGTGATGGTTTTTTTTCTAAAAATTTCTAAAATCATGCTTCAGCATTTAAGTTTGATCAAACTTGGATGTGACAATGTTTTACACATTTTAAAATTTAAAATTTAACAAGTTCAAACTAAATTTTCAAACCCTAAATGATTTCATATGTAAAAGTGATAAATACAAAAGTTGTTCAACTCATCAAGATCTACAACTTTTATTTTGGTTATCTTATCATTTGACTAAATTTGAACCTTTTAAATTTTGAAATTTAAAAAAAGACAAGTGGGCACTGTAGGGGCGGCTGGTGATTGAGCCGCCCCTACAGATCAGCCCCAACTGTAGAGGCGGCTCAGGTTACCAGCTGCCCCTACAGTGCCATCTGTTGGGGCGGCTGGGCTGCTGGGGCTCGAGGACGCCCACTGTAGGGACGCCCTCAACCCCAGCCGCCCCTATAGTAAAAATATCTCGGTTCCTTGTGTAAGAATCTGATGTAGTGCACTGCAATACTGCATGCATTGCATGATGATGCCTTCACGCATGCATGTGTTGACATGTTGTGCTCTACCAGCTGAAAGATCACAGCTAGCACGGCACTTGTAGACTGGTTGCGTTGCACCGAATTCAACAAAAAGTTGATCCATCACACACGTATGCAGTCAGAGTGCACAAGAGAGCTAGCTAGCTGAATGCCGAAGAACCTTTCTCCCCAAGCAAACCACCAAGTACTAGCTAGCAAGTAAATAATTCTTGTGCAGGAAAAGTCCAAGTGAGGTCGCTCGCCGCAAGTAAATAATTCTTGTGCGGCGTTCAAGGTGGCCAAGATAATGTTCCGATAAGATAGGCACCAAATTGAGCAGAGGCGTTTTGAAAAAGGGAGCAGAACATTTGAAGGAGATCGGAAAATTGGTCGAGCAGCACACCGTCGAGCCGTATGTACTCCACCATCATATCTCTAGTGTACGAGACAAGGGTGACACAAGCTGGACGACGAACGTTATGGTGGACGAAACTATCGAGTTGATTTTGAAAAAGTAGAGTGCAGTTGCAACGTCCCTCAGATCATGCGTCCCTTGCTCTCATATGATCACGGTCTGCAGGGTTCGCGGGTATAATTATGAGGATCTGCCATATATGTCACCCTTGTATCTCCGTTCGAACACCGTTAATATTTAGAGAGAGGAGCTTCGAGCCATACCTTGACCCGACACAGTGGCCACCTTATCATGGCTATGACTACGTGCCGCATCCAGATCTAATGAAGGTAGGTAAGGGTAGGAGGAAGAAGAAGCGACTCAAGGAAGAAGAAGGTAGGCAAGGTAGTGTTGTCCTCATCCTCGTCCCCGTCATCAGACAACACAATCGAAGATTGAACGGTGCGACCAGCTCACGTTCTGTGCTCATGTAACTTCTCTTCCTCAAATCTTGCACGGGCCACCTCTGCGGTATGGTCCTCGCTACATCCAATCCCTTCATATATGAAATGCAACAAGTTAGCAACGCGATTATATTATATTTAAAAGCAGGCAACGAAAATAAAAAGACTTCCAATGACTCACTGGCATACAATGCAACAACATGGTCGTTCAAGACCTGCATCTGTACTCTTTCCTCCTCCCTTGCCTCCTTCCTTGCCCTCTCCTCCTCTAACGTCCTCCGTCTCTCAATCCCCATTTGTCAAGCCAAACATCGATCGGGTTACGAATACCGCGCTGTCTAGCAAACCCACACATCTTGTTTTTGTGATGTTTAACGAATAGGTTAACGTAGTCAGGTCCATATCCCTCTTCCATGCAATTACTTGCCTCCCCTTCAGTTCATCCAAGAACTTAGCTTGACCATCATAACATTCCCACCTATATTTTCTAGTGCTCTGTTCAAACGAAAAAATATATCATATATGTCTTAGCAAAAGAAACAAAATATAATTTCATGTTTACCACAAAAATAATCAACCTTATCATAGTCAACCATATGGCCGCAATAATGACCTATTCCAAGCTCCGAAGGGACTAGACCATAGTTGGACTTAACACCACATTCGTCCTTGACTAGAGGTGCTTTACAAATTAACCTTTCTTTCTTCTTTTCCTTTGCCTTTGGTGGCTCCGACCATTGATTCTTAGGACCGTAGAGCCACTCATTGAAACGACACTTCGCAAATCCATAACGCTACAAGAGAATACATTAGTACACGCACACATATAGAGATACACATTTAAACAGATACATTTCCACTTACTTCGTGTTTGTTCGGATACACAAACTCTAACGTATTTTTAGGGTTTATCACATCTCGATCTCCGCATTCGCACAGAGGAGGTTCCTCGAGTCGTCTAACTATGGCTAGGTGCTTCTCCTTAGCCATCATTGGTGAGGGGTTAGGGGGTGAAACCCACCGCTGGAAGTGCTCACGTGGATGCCTCTCTACACCATTCGTCGAAAAGGAGGTACATAGGGTTAAACTTGTCTGCATCGTCGATCCACTGAAAGAAAAAATATCTCTCATGGCCCTACACAAAAAGATTCTATTAAATATTAGTAGCCTACTTATACAAATGAAGAAAACAGATAGTGGAAACAATTACTTACATTAAAACGACTGCATGTGTAGAAGCAACGCGCCGCTGTGTCTAGATGTTTCGATTGAAACATGTCGGCCAGGAAACCACAGTCACAGTTAGAGATAGGGAGGTTAGGAGGGACGGGGACATCTTTGCTAGACGCGTCGGGGTATAATTCTCGAGGACGACCCTGTTTTCATCAAAACTCCTCCCGATACATTTCTCACATCTAACAAAATAGTTGTAATTTAACAAACAAAAATCGAAACATCACAAATTAATGTCAATGAGAACCATTTGCATTAAAACAAATAAAATATAACCTACACTTTGGTGCAAACTCTATCTTAGATGCAAACATGAAAACTATATAAAAACTATACTTTGGTTAGTAAAAAATAAAATTTGGTACATCAACAGTGTGTCCATATATTTATTCACATATAAAAGTTGAGATGCAAACTCAACCAAGCAAAATTCATATAAAAATTGACCTTAGAATACATGGTAATCATAATTTTAACTAACCAATTAACATTAACATTAACATTGCCAATCCTAATCCTAATCCTTCAATCCAACGTTCTAACAAACTCATATTTTTCTCCTGTCGGGGACCAAATACTGGGATACCAAAAGAGGAGGAGCTAATAACCATCAAACGTTGATGTTTCCGAACAGACAAGAATGCAACTACACTTCTTGCCCCAACGACCAAAGGTTGGCTCCGCCTCGCCCGACGTCCGAGGGTAGGCTCTGCCTCGCCTGATGTCCGAGGGCAGGCTCCGCCTCACCCGACGTCTAGGGGCTGGCTCCGCCTCTCCCGACGTCCAGGGGCTGGGCTCCACCTCGCTCGACATCTAGGGGTAGATTCCGCCTCGCCCGACGTCTAGGGGCAGACTCTACCTTGCCCGATGTCTGAGGGCAGACTCCACCTCGCCCAATGTTTATGCGCTACTCCTTCATAACTACGCGTGCAGATAAGGTAAGGCATTCAAGTCAACCATAATACCGATGACCATACCCTACACACTTGCAGGAAAGTACCATCAGGATATGACAAGATGGGCGCTTTAAACCCTTCCAGGCGTGTCCGAGCCCAAACAGTGTTGTCGGCGCTGACATTTGTCTTACAGTGTTATGGGCGCCGGCATTTGCCCTCGGTTATGAATCCTAACAGAAACATACGACAACCACTACGGTCCAGGAGGAAACTCATGTCATCTATAGTAATGAACGTGGGGCCTCTACACCGTCTGCTCCCCATAGGGTCAAGACTCAGCACCCTAGTACGTCGCGTCGCCCGCTAGGGCAAGATGGGACGTGACCACTTGCTGAACAAAGCCAAAGCATGGCCCTATCAAGATCACCGAATGGGCTATCCCTGACACTATCTGCCGTGTCAGGGGGACTCGCTCAGAGGAAAAGGAGGACCCGACATCGTTGAAGGATCTCCTTAGGCTCTGGTTTTTTCTCCCTTCTCCCATTTGTAATCCCTGCTCCCCCTTGATCTATAAAAGAGAGGGCAGGGCACCCCACTAAGGGGAGGGATCAATTCAACACACCACGCATCACATAACACATAGCTGAGCAGCAACCAAGCTCTCAGCACCCTTTCAACCTTTCCATCAGAGACTTGGGACCTATTCCTCTCTCGACCATTTGTATCCCCTACTACGAACCTTTGAGTGCTAATAACACGAGCAGCAACAGCAAATTGGACGTAGAGACATTTTACCCGAACCAGTATAAACCTTGTGTCTTTTAGCACACCATCCGGGCCCAACGCGCAACAAATACAAATTTACTAGTTAGTGTTTACTCGAAACACTGACAGTTGGCGCGCCAGGTAGGAGACCTTTGCGCATTCCGATGTTAACATCAGGTCACGGATGCCTAGCCATGGCATCAGCTGGGTCCTGGGCGCACACATGCGCTTTGGGGACCTAGACTTCATCGTCATGGAGGGAGGAGAGTTGACGTTTGCTCATGCCGCCATCAAACCTCTCCCCTCCATCAGCCTCAATAATGAGAGGCTTGAGCGCCAGCTCGGTGTCTCCTTAGGACCCTAGCTGTCTAGGGAGGACCGATGCCGCCTCACCTTTTTCCAACGCCAAGGACATGGCGTGGCTCACAAGAGGGGAACCCTTCTCTCTAGAACACCCCATACGGAGCTCCTCGACGGTGCTTCTGTTCGGTCTCCATAACGACATGGCGACCGTTAGCCACCTTATGGCACAACACATGGTCTCACCTCCCGCGGACAACGAGTTTGTAGGGGTGATCGAACATGTCATGGAATCTCTCCACAACCTCCTCGTAGAGGAGCCGGTGTCACCTTCTGGCTCTGACTCTAGCAGGGGGAGCCATCACCCCTCTCGTGAATGCTTCGTGATGGGTACCCCCAAGGGGCACGTCGAAAGCATCTCCGAGGAAGAGGCTACCCTGACAAATAACCTCGGTGATGATGCTGATGAGGAGATAGCGGCTCTACCTCATATGGGGGTGGAGCAGCTGAAAGCCCAACACCGAGAGATCGAGGAAGCATAACTCCAGCTTGTGCGGGAATGCGTGGAGCTCGATCGGGAGATCGAGCGTCAAGGAGATGGTGGGCGCGCACATGCCATGGCCCATGATGTGAATTAGAGGATCATTGCCGATGATGAAGCCCTTTCTCGCTTTGCTTGAGCAAGCCAGAACATTGCTGCTGTAGCGGCCCTACTCCATGGCCTTCTAGAGGCCGCGACGCCTGAGGATCATCAGGCCCACCATGAGATTCACACGCTACTCGCGCGTGCGGCGGCGCAGTAGGCTGAGAGCTCGCTGTCTCGATGACGCAAGCTCAACGCTAGCCAACACACGCCCTTGGCGTGCCCCGCCAGGGACACGTCGGTTCACTAGGAGCCACAAGGAAGCAGGCAGCACACCGCGGTCCCGATGCGTCAGCGTCTCAGCCCCAAGCATGACGCGCGCAACACCCTCGACGCCCGCAGACACGCCTACGATGACCCAAGAGAGGGAGCCAAACGTGGCTATCACCCTCGCCGTGGTAGACGATACGACAGTGGCGAGGACCAAAGCCCGAGCCCTGACCTGCCAGGGCCTCAGGTCTTCGGCCGACACATCCTCAACGCTGTCTTCCCACCAAGGTACCAACCACCAACCAATATTCTGACGTACTCTAGGGAAACAAACCCCAGACTATGGCTCAAAGACTATCGGCTTGCCTGCCAAGATGGTGGTGCAGATAATAACGATTTCATTATCCACAACCCTCCATTGTTCTTGGTCGATTTGGCATGAACATGGTTAGAACACCTTCCGTCCACGGAATCCAAAGTTGGGCGGACCTTAAGGAGATCTTCATGGGAAACTTCTAGGGCACGTATAAGCGCCCTAGAAACCTGTGGGACCTCAAGAACTATTAGTAGAAGGCTGGAGAAACCCTTTGTGGGTACATTCGGCGCTTCTCCCGGCAATGCAACAAGCTTCCTAACGTCGCCGACGCCGACGTTATAGGAGCTTTCTTGTCCAAGACCACCCACGAGTCTTTGGTTCATAAGCTAAGATACAAGGGTCTACGAACCACTAGGAACTCCTAGACATCGCCACCAGCCACGCCTCAGGAGAAGAGGCAGTCGGAGCGATCTTCAATCGTCTTGATGGCAAGGCAAGGTGGGACAAGGGCGTTGGCGAAGGTGCCTCCAATCGTTCTACTAAAAGGAAGAACAAGAAGCAATCACACGAGGACTCGCTCGTGGCCGCTGCTAACCGCAAGGGTGGTCGAAAGCCCACGGAGGGCACTTCGAACCATTTTGAAAAATTACTCGAGGGGCCATGCCCAAACCATGCTTTCTCGGTCAAGCATCTGTACAAGGACTGCAGCCTCATATGGCGGTTCTTGTCCGGAGGCTCCAACAAAGGGGAGCACGAAAAGGACCCTATGCCCACCACGGATGACATCAAGGACAAGGACAATGGTTTTCCAACACCGGACGGCTGCCTCATGATCTTCGGAGGATCGGTGGGCTATGACTCCAAACGTCGTTAGAAGGTCGCACGCCGTGAGGTCTATAAGACCGAACCGGCCACACCTCCCTTCCTCTAGTGGTCTGAGTCTGTCATAACCTTCAATCGGACCGACCACCCAGAGAGTGTCCCACATCCAGGGAGATATCCGCTCGTGGTTGACCCGATCGTCCGCATGAAGCGGCTCACCAAAATACTGATGGATGGAAGCGGCCTCAACATCATGTATGCCAAGACGCTCGATGAAATGGGCATCAACCGGACACGCCTCTGCCTGACCCGATCACCTTTCCACCCCATCATGCCTAGAAAGCAGGCCATGCCACTTGGGCAGATCGATCTACCCATTACCTTTGAAGATCCATTCAATTATAGGACGAAAACTCTCACCTTCAAGGTGGTCGGGTTCCCTAGAACTTTCCACTCCATCCTAGGACGTCCATGCTACGCGAAGTTCATGGTCTTCCCCAACTATACATACCTCAAGCTAAAAATACCAGGCCCCGGCGGGGTCATCACCGTCGGCACCTCCTTCCAGCATGCATATGAGTGCGAGGTCGAGTGCTGTGGTCATGACGCAGCAATCGTCGCCTTCGGAGAGCTCGCCGCCATCAAGAAGGAGGTCACCAAAGAAGTGCCCGACACCAAGAAGATGACCGAGTCTTTTGAACCAGCGGAGGGATCCAAAGAGGTCCTCATAGATCTCGACAGCACCGAGGGTAAAATGGTGCACGTTGGTACCACACTTTCCTCCGAATAGGAAGACGCGCTCGTCGGCTTCCTCCACGCTAACAGAGACATCTTCGCGTGAAAACCCTTGGACATGCCAGGCGTTCCGAGGGAAGTCGCCGAGCATACCTTGAAGATCCGCCTAAGCTCCAAGCCCATGAAGCAATGCCTACGTCGCTTAGACGAGGAGAAACGTAGGGCCATCGGTGAGGAGATAGCAAAACTTTTGATGGATGGATTCATCAAGGAAGTATACCACCTAGAGTGGTTAGCCAATCTTGTTCTTGTACGAAAGAAGAGTGTGAAATGGAGGATGTGTGTCGACTATATGGGTCTCAACAAAGCGTGCCCAAAGGATCTGTTTCCTTTGTCGCACATAGACCAAATAGTTGACTCTACCTCAGAGTGCAAAACCCTCTGCTTCCTTGATGCGTACTCTGGGTACCATCAAATCATGATGAAAGAGTCCGACCAGCTCGCGACATCTTTCATCACCCCCTTCAGATCGTTTTGCTGCATCTCAATGTTGTTCGGTCTAAAGAACGCTGGGGCTACATACCAGCATTGTATGCTCAAATGCTTCAGGGACCTCATCGGGCGGACCATTGAGGCCTACTGTAACACCCTAGGTGTTAACCTTGCACAAATTGACTTGCATAGCATGAGCATGAACATCAAGCATTCATATATAAGCATTTACATTTGAAACATTTGATTGAAACATATACAACATTGCTTGTTATTTCATGTTTCCTAGTATATATGCATATGATCATGAGTGTATATAGGTAATTGGTTGATATGAGTCACAAAAACATATTAGCAACACTTAGGTTAACAAATGGAACATTGTTCATGAATGTCACCTTTCATGATCAAGCACTTAAGTGATGTTATGTGTTGACCTAGATAGCCCTATGTGTGACCAATGCATGAAATGATTGTATGACTTTGCAAATAGCTTAAACATGTTTAGAGTATCATTATGAACAACTATAGTATTCATGGTTAGGGGCAAATTGGTCACCAAGCCATAGTTTGAATGTATACCATCATTTGAATGTAGCATGTTTGACCAAGTTTGAACTATGTGCTAGAGACCTTGCATGTAGGTGGTCACTAAAGTAAAGTTGTAGTATTTGACAAGGGGGACATCTTTTATTTTTGGGTCATTGACTGGTTTAGCTCCTAACATGCTTGAATTAGGCTCACAAAAATAAGCAAATCAACATTTTCAACACTTAGCAAATTTTGCTAAGTCAAGTGCTCTGACAGTTTGAAAACCCCAACTTTGGGATGACATTACTCCTTAACCGTTGGGAATTAGGTCTTGATCCTTTAAGAACATTTGAAACTGGTACATAGAGCTACAAATTTGTTATTGACTGTTTTCGATTTGGCTACATGGTTTGAGAGATCGGGCTTCATGAAAACTCGCTGTCAGGCTAAAATCGGGTGCTCTGACGAACTGAAATGAACGACGTCTATGGCCGACCACCTTCAGACGATGGCCGCCGCATGGAGAAGAAGAGGTCGCGCGTCGCCTTTGCTCTGCCCGGTCGGGCCACACCGAGCCAGAGAGCGCCTTCAACATCCCAGCGTTCGCCCGCTCCCTCCCAGCACCTTCATTCCACTCTCAGCCTCCTCCTTCGCCTTTGCGCGCACCCTCAGCAACAGCGTAGCTCGCCACCATCGCCATTGCCGGCGCCAGCTCGCCCTCACCACTTCTCCACCACCGCAACCACTCCACTTCCATCCCTAAGCCTCACCACATCCGCCTATGGTCGCTGACCACGCTCGATAAGCCTTCATGCCGCGCTTGACCTCGCTAGAAAATCACCGCCGTGCCCGTCACCGTGGCTAGAGCGCCACCGTCCACCTTTCCATGCGTTAGCTTGTGCGTTGAGTTCATCTTGGGTAGTAGATGCTTGTCCGAGCTTGAACTTGTGTCGTTGTGGCCACCATCGGCATAGCGCCGTTGTCCGGCTCCGCCGTGCCGCCACGAATTCTGCCACCGTGCTTAGCTCCGACGATAGGCTCGGTCAAGTAGGTCAATAGGCCCGGGAGGTCGTGGGGGTCATGATGTGTAGATGCCATCGCCGGTGAAGCTCACCGTCAACGAGCCATGGCCACGTAGTACCAAGCAGCGCCACTACCCTGTTCTGTGTCACTGACGCGTGGGGTCCCCTATTAGGCGGGTCCCGCCTGTCATCGACTGAAGAGTATTAGGATAGCTCATTTAATCCCTGATTTCATGCGGTTTTGTAAATTTTATATCTTTAGTTGTATAGATCCAAATTTGGTGATTCAAATTTTGTTAGGATCTTGGTGAAGTGTAGTATTTAGGAAAAATATGATATCGGCATATGCAGTAGAGTTTTTGGAGGATTTAAATTGAAACTTGAAATGTGTTTTTGAATGTATGTAAACTTGTTTATTTTATATCTAGAGTTCCCGTGCTCCAAAAATTATGAAATTTATGTGGTGAGCTATTCTTGGCAATTATAAGCTCTGGTAAAAATTTGAGGGTCAGTGCATGAGTAGATTTGTAGTTATAGATTTTCCTTTTATAATTAGGTAATCCTTGTATGAATTTTTATAAATTATTTATGAATCCAATATTCATGAAATTTGTTGGAGGTTATCCTAGTACCATATGGATGCTAAGAAAAATATAAAATATGTTGCTTGACTCTTTTCACTAGGGTTTTCTAATTATGCTATTTTAAGCCCTTCTGCCTTGTCATTTTTGTATAGAATGTTTTACTTGGTAAAATGGCATGAAACTTTTATAGTAGTCTTTTGGTAGCATTAGTAAGACATTGTAAATTGATGAGAATTTATGATACATATTTAGTATATATTTATTATTTAACCTAAGTATCTAAATAAAATAATAAAGGCATTTAAATAAATAGTTTGGGCTTTATCATTATTCTTTCTTGAGTGTATTTGGTATGCTTGAACTGTTGGTAGACTTTGTGTGGTCAAAATTTGAATGCTTACATGAAGTAAAAGTATTGTTGCTTTATAATTCAAGTTGGGAGGGTTTTCGGACAGATTCTGTGATTAGGTATGTTGCATAGTAAAAATGGTGTTTGCTGTAAAAATGGTTAATACCAAAGTTGTAGATAACTTCTTCATGTATCTTGTGTTAAAATTTTAGGACAATAGGCCACAGGGTTTAGAAGTTATAGCTGTTTAAAGTTAGTATTTCCGAATTGCTTGCTCTCTGGAATTTTTGGACAGCACTAGATTGATTGTCTGTTTTGGTTAAGATAAATTGTGAATTAGCTTTTGGTGATTAAATAAGAGTTGTAGAAAATTTTATATGCTTTCCAGAAAGTCTAAGATCACCACATTTGGATAAATAGAACTTCAGTTATGAGTAAAATGAGTAGCTGCTGTTTTGTAGTGTGGTACATGAACTGCTGAAGTGTTTGATTGACTAATTAAGAAGAGATATGCACATACTCAGTAAAACATGATACACTTGTTATTACTTCAGCACCATGATGTTAAGAATACATACAAGAATGCATTCATCACGTATCATCATATTATACTTGTCGGCATGCATACATTCGCAATACCTTATGCCATATTCATGCATCTAGGATCGGAGGAAGAAATAACGTTGCTAGAGTTCGACGAAGTAGAGGAAGGGGACCAGCAGGAGAATCCTCAAGCCACAGCTCCCGAAGGCGAGGAGCAGAACCTAGAAGAGCTTCCAGAGTGCCCTGATCACCGCCCCACTTCCTTTCTGAAAGGCAAGCCCCGGAGCATTCTAAGTCTCCTAATGTTTTACAAAATAATACTTGAATCCTTTATGATTGATGCATTAGGTTATAAGAGTTGATTGGAACCACTTGATGCATATAAATTCCTTGTCCAGATATATACACCGTTAACCCTGTGTAGGTCTAGGATCGAATATATGCTTAGCCATACTTAGACCGGTAGAAGTCGGGTGATTTCCTGTCACCTACGAGATATAGGTGGATACCGGAGCACGGTTGGCTATATTTGCTATCGTGGAATAGAACCATAGGGTGAAAGAAAATCAAGGACGGGCAGAGTCTATGCGTAGGTTGACTCATGTGATTCTGTCTATGCCGGTTAAGGACCGTACCGTTGTTGGCACTTCTGACAAGATTGAACGCATGCCTATCACTTAGCTGGCTGGATAACTTGTTCCGACCATGAAGCCAAGTACCTCAACTTAGGCCGGGTCCTGTTCTGTTGTGCTCTCCTTGCAGGGAGCCAGACTGAGCCCAAGGGCAGGCTAGGCCTGAACGTCTTGGCATTTGGTGTCCCTAACTGTGCGGCGCGGTATGAACCCATGAAATGTGGACCTGAGTTGTACCAAAGGTGACCTAAGGCAACTAATGATCTGGTCTGCCTAGGTTTGTATTAGGAATAAATTCCCAGCTAGTTGAAATCGATTCGAATCGCCGTCTCTCCCGGATAGTGAGAAACTTGGCTAACCCCAAAATCGTAGTAACTGTGTTATGGAACATGATGGTTCGAATGAATGTGGAATTACAATACCTGCTATGGTTACTATTGTATGCTTTTAAAATGATATACCACATGTTTGGCACATGTTAGTTGCTAATTTAGAGATGGATAGTTATAATTAACTTGATAATGGAATCATAATTGTATAACTGAGTTAATTGCTTTTATGCAAAATGTTGTCAAGCTATCTCCACTTATATAGCCTTGCATGATCCTTGGAGTCAGTTTATTTCTGGTTTATGATGGGTAAGTCTAGCTGAGTACCTTCTCGTACTCAGGGTTTCATTTCCCATTATTGCACATGGCACTATGTATCATGGTTATTGCAAGAGTTGCTTCTATCCCACTGTGGATGAGGAGTAAGCCTTGGGCAGTCTTCTTATTAAATCCTTCTACATGCTTTTGTGGATTGCGATCATATGTTGGCATTGTACTAAACTATATTGTTAACTTTACTTTCAAACTTAATTTGCTTCTGCTTTTGTTATCAAACTTGGTTTGTAATAACTTTGTTTCATACTCTGATGATGAAAATATATCTGTGAACTTTATATAATATGTGACATGTATGTTGAATCATGTACGATCTTGGTTGTTGTAAATCGTTTATCGAGACCCGTCGTGGTACTCGATGGACTACCG
The DNA here is from genome assembly GCF_019320115.1 of Miscanthus floridulus. Taxonomy (NCBI): domain Eukaryota; kingdom Viridiplantae; phylum Streptophyta; class Magnoliopsida; order Poales; family Poaceae; genus Miscanthus; species Miscanthus floridulus. The sequence continues at coordinate 49,943,424 of NC_089586.1, read as the reverse complement.
GGTTTATATGGGTTCAAGTATGACAGTGCGACCGCTTACGGACTGCTATTGTACTTGTACTCTTATAAATTGGTCGATTCTGCGACACCTACGTTGACGACATCGTGGTCAAGTCCAAATGGGCTGACCATCTCGTAGCCGATTTGGAGCAAACCTTTGCAAAACTCTGAGCCAACGGCATCAAACTCAATCCCGAGAAGTGTGTTTTCGGGGCCCCGAGGTGTATGCTGCTCGGCTTCATCGTCTCTGAGCGTGGCATCGAAGCCAACCCGGAGAAAATCTCAGCCATCACAAGGATGGGCCTGATTCATAACATAAAGGGGGTTCAGCGAGTCGTAGGGTGCCTCGCTGCGCTCAGCTGATTCATCTCACGCCTCAGCGAATGAGGACTCCCCTTTTATCGACTCTTGAAAAAAGCCGACCGCTTCGAATGGACATCCGAGGCCCAGGAGGGTCTTGACATGGTCAAACTACTTCTGACAATGGCCTCGATCTTGGTTCCTCCAATCGATGGAGAATCCCTTCTGCTATACATAGCGGCCACCACGCAAGTCGTCAGCGCCGCCCTGGTAGTGGAGCAGGAAGAAGAGGAGCACGCCCTCAAGGTGCAGCGCCCTTTGTACTTTATCAGCGAGGTACTATCCGACTCTAAGACCCGCTACTCCCAAATCCAGAAACTCCTGTATGTCGTCCTCATCACCAAAAGGAAGCTACACCACTACTTCGAGTCACACCCGGTGATGGTCGTGATGTCGTTCCCCCTCGGTGAGGTCGTCCAAAGCCAGGACGCCACAGGAAGAACCGCAAAATGGGCACTCAAGTTGATGGACCAGGGCATTACGTATGCCTCTTGAACAACGATCAAGTCCTAGGTGTTGGCTGACTTCATCGTGGAATGGACCGAGGTCCAAATGCCACCAGCGATCGTCGACCAAGAGTATTGGACGATGTATTTCTATGGGTCACTGATGAAGAGGGCGCCGGCATGGGGCTGGTCTTCGTATCACCCGTCGGGGTACTTATGAGGTACAAGGTTCGTCTCCACTTCCCCTCATCCAATAATGTGGCTGAGTATGAAGCCCTCATCAATGGCCTATGCATTGCCATCGAGTTGGGCATCCGACGCCTCGATGTCCAAGGCGACTCCCATCTGGTCGTCGACCAAGTCATGAAGGAGTCAAGCTGTCATGACACCAAGATGGCTGCATACTGCTGAGAAGTCCGACGGCTAGAGGAAAAATTCAACGGCCTCGAACTCAATCACATCTCGAGGTGCCTCAATGAGGCGTCCGACGCGCTTGCGAAGGCGACATCCGACCAAGAGCCAGTGCCAACAGGTGTCTTCACCAGCGACCAACATAAGCCCTCGGTGCACTATTAAGGGTCAGAACAGGTCAATGACAGTCCACCCAATCTAGCCTCGGGGGCTAACCAACCGACGGCTCTGTCCGGACCCAAGGTCATGGAGCTTGAACAAGATCTAGTAATAGAGCCCGACCCTCTGGTCGACTAGAGAATGCTCTACCTCAACTACATACTCCATGACACACTACTGACAGACAAGGCAAAGGCTTGATGGCTCACACGTCGCCCCAAGTCCTTCGCCCTTGTGGTGGGCAAACTCTACAAACAAAGCCACACCGGCATCCTACAGCGCTGCATCCCCATTAAGCAGGGGAAGCACTTGTCGAGCGATATCCATGGTGGGGTCTGCGGTCACCACACCATGCCTAGAACCTTGGTTGGAAACACATTCCGACAAGGCTTCTACTGGTCCACTACAGTAGCCGACGCCGAGCAGATCATGCGCACCTGCGAAGGGTGTCAGTACTATGCTCGGCAAACTCACCTCCTGGCCCAGGCACTCCAGATGATCCCCATCATGTGGCCCTTCATGGTCTAGAGGCTTGCTCTGGTTGGACCTCTCGAGAAGGCACCCGGAGGATACACCCACTTGCTCGTCACCATAGACAAGTTTACCAAATGGATAGAAGCTCGGCCAATCTCCGTGATCATGTCCGAGCAAGCTATGCTATTCTTCCTCGACATCATCCATCGCTTTGGAGTACCGAACTCTATCATCATAGACAATAGCACACAGTTCATCGGCAAGAAGTTCCTTCGATTCTGCGATGAATACCACATCTGGGTCGATTGGGCTGCCATAGCGCACCCCCAAACGAACGGGTAGGTCAAGCGTGCAAACGGCATGGTCCTACAGGGCCTCAAGCCTAGGATCTTCAACCGGTTGAACAAGTTTGGCGTACGGTGGGTCGCCGAGCTCCCCGTGGTACTCTAGAGACTAAGGACAACTCCTAGTCGAGCCACCGGCTACATGACATTCTTCATGGTCTACGGTTCTAAGGCCGTCCTCCCAATTGACCTCGACTATGGAGCACCAAGGATCAAGGCATACGATGAACAGGGAGCCAAGGCATCCCATGAGGATGCCATGGACCAGCTAGACAAAGCACATGATGTCGCCCTCCTCCACTCGACCAAGTACCAACAGGCGTTGCGACAGTACCACAACCGATGGGTGCAGGGCCAAGCCTTCAACGTCGGGGACCTAGTCCTTCATCTCGTATAGAGCAACAAGGACCACCACAAGCTCTCCCCGCCTGAGGCCATACATCATCGCGAAAGTACTCCGTCCAGGCACCTACAAGCTGAAAACCATCGAACAGCGAGGTCTTCACCAATGCCTAGAACATCGAGCAGCTACGTCATTTTTACCCCTAAATAAACGCACATTTTCCCTTATCAGTTTTGTCATTGCAATCCCTGATTTTTTGTGACATCCGACCCCTGCAAGTGCGAGGGGTCGGGTCTCACTCAGGGGCTGGTATGAGTACATTTATCCTGCAAACATTCTCTGTGCCTGCCCTCTTTTCTCACGGTAAATCCTAAGAGCTAGGATTTTGAGAACAAGCTCTGAGTAAAGCTAGGCGGACTACGAGGCACCTATGCCCTAGTGGCTACGGCGCCTTTGCTCACCAGCGTGATCATATCTAGCTCACCCACGCTCCAAGCTTTTATGAACTTAACTATGGGAAGGGTCGGAAGGCACTAAACCTCTTTTGCAAAAAGAGGGAGAAGAGCTGAAAAGCTGTTTGCTGTAGCGAAATCTGAGAACTTGTCTGTTTTCGCACAAATTCATCGCTTGGCTTCCCTGCTTAACTAAATTCTTGCGCGGGATGTCCGCATCCTTTATATCTGTAGGAAATTCTTATTTCAGTAGGTAACCCGAATCGTCCGAATGGCACGACCATTGCCAGGAAACGGATGGGACGAGCTTCCCCTTATAAAGTGATTTTATCACGAAAGGGATCGATGTATTCATGAATACAAAAAACTGTTCACACGGGGGCTGCCCCACAAACTTAAACGATTACATTTGCTGACCACTTCTACTCTAAATACTACTACGACCGCCACGCCACGCTCTCCATCGACAACGTCCTACCGCTCCGTGGGATCCCTGAGGGTGCCGTCATCTGCAATGTCGAGCACCACGTCAGGGACCGTGGCGTCTTCGCTAGGGCGTCTGGGGTCTACGCCATCATGATTAGCCACAACCCTAACAATGGCACCTCGAGATAAGGCAACTCCTGGATGGGGACGCTGCCTATCGAAGTATGGCCACCATGGCTGGTGGATGTCTCCGACATCTCATCAAACTTGATGAACTGGTCGATCTGAGCAGCTGCGAGGGCAAAAACCCCCATCGGTGTAGTCCTAGGCAGCTTCCCCATCGACAAGGCTCACCTAGAGAAGATTCACCAAAAGAAGCCTCCATACGGCTTCATCCCAACGAAGGCCTCGTAGACGGTGACAAAGCCGGTTATGTGCATCACCCTCCAATGCGCCTCTTCCTTCGGTGGAAGTGGCCCCTTCTCAACGAAGGGGGCTAGCACCATCTCATCTATGTTGGATGACCTCCAGCTCGACATCGCGCTCTGGATTCATGAGCGGATCTGTGAGTTCTCCTCTCCTTCGCTTTACCATCTCTCACTTGGGAACTGCCATGACGCACGAACACACTCGGTAAGAAGGAAGAAGGAGGAGAGGTAGTAGCTCAAGAATTGGTGGAGGAACGGGACGAGAACCTTCTCCCTTCCCCTATTTAAGGAGGAGACACAACAGATGGAGAAAGGCGAAGGGTTGGGGCGAAAAACCCTCTCCCTTCCCCTATTCAATGCGAATGGGAATTCGATGGGACGCGTCTTGATCGACGGGACGTGCCCTGCTCGACAAGACAGCACATGGTTAAATGGGACACGGCCTGGGCATGGTCCACCACTACCGCACGCCGGGCATGAGAAACAAGGCGCAGCCGCATGCAGGAGGCTCTTCGCCTTCCCAGGAAGGACCTAGAAGGGCCCAACGACGGAACCTTCATCAAGGGGAGACCAATGGGCCTCCTGAGTCAATCGGACGGCCTAGGCGAATGCCAAGCGGCGGGGTTGAGAAACCAAATGGCCGTTGAAAGATAAGCACCCTTATTTACTTACTTTACGTATCAATTTCACTACCAAGCCTCCAACCCCAGCAACGGCAAGGGTGCGGACATCGCTCGGGGGCTGCCGAGAGTGTCTACTCATTTAGACATTCTCTTCACCCAACCCCTCCTTATGCTTAAAAACCCGATGCATGGTTTGTGGGTGTAAACTTTGAGTAAAACTGGTCGAACTGCTAGACCCTACGCCCCAGCGGCTACGATGTTTTTGTTCACCAGCGTGATCGAGTTCTTTATCCCCACATTCCAAGCTTTAGCATCTGCCTTCTCGAGATGGGTTCGGAGGGGTCTACCTGCAGAATCTCCTTCAAGGGAAAGCTGTCAGGTCACCCAAGTCGATCGAATGGCTCGAATTGCTGCTGAGAGATAGAAACAAAAAATTACGATGCTCATGCAGGTTACGCCGGCCCCATTGCAAACGTCGGACCCGAAGCCCGCACGGATATGCCCGGTAAGAGCTCCCCATCACTCATGCCACCAAGATAACATCACCGACCCTCGCCTTCATTTCCATTATATCATACATTCATCCCATATATCCAAGTGTTGCATATGCAATTGTTGCATCTCAACGCTTCGCGTTGCGTCACAAAGCGATACTCGCCTCATTCGATATGAGCGGCAACCGACCAAGTTTCAAAGGCCAGCCCACAAAGGGCTCGACGCCGCCTCATGTCAAACAGAGCTAGGGGAGAAAAACCGAGATGAGACCCAGCGGCCTTGCCCGACCCCACTCAGACCCGTTAGCAAGCTCATTGAGCGCAACACTCGAGCCATCGAGGCAAGTGTTGTTACATCAGCCCCTCGAGTTGTGGAAACCGAGGATGGGGTGGCACATGAAACACGGCTAACCCCTATCAGACCCTAAGGGGCTCTAGGGCTCGAGCCGCCTGATCCTAGATCGAGAGATCGACATTCGAAGGCCGGCCCACGAAGGGCCCAAGGCTGCCTCACGTCGAACAAGAGCCAAGGGAAAAAACACAGATGAGCCTCAGCGGCCTTCGCCCAACCCACATAGAGGCGGATAGGGTCATCTCAACCTTCTCGTTCGATCCAGCCTCTAGCCAAGCCCATAGAATCCCCATTAAGGGGGAATCTATTGGAAGGTGGGTTAAGGAGCAATGGAATGCCACTCGAGGGCTTTGCCGACCCTATCACAAGCGACGAGAACCAAATTCCATTCGAACATCCCTGTTAGCGAGCTCATCAAGCACGTCACTCGAGCCATCGAGGCAAGTGACATCACCTCAACCCCTCCGGTTGCGAAAACCGTGGACGGGGCGATAGTCACAAAAACGAGCCGACCCTTGACCAAATCCCCGCCACGCGCGGGGGCTCGGGAAAGGTTGGACTTGCAATAAGACTGAACGCACAGTCACAGAACGATAGCTAAAATCCTAAGGAAGGGGTACGTGCAAATACAAGAGTAGTTTCGCTATCCTCTCTTCGGTCTCTAGTGACATTCGACCCCAGCAACCGCAAGGGGTCGGATCTCACTCGGGGCCTGATAAAGGTATAAATACCCCCTTTTTTCAAAACAGTCGCTGCATCGGACCTCTTTCTCACGTTAAGGTTAGTGGCAAGGTTTGTGGGAACAAATAACCGAGCGTGCCAGGTCGGACTGCAACAAACCCACGCCCCGACAGCTACGGTAACTTGCTCACCAGCATAATCGAAGTTTCCCTCTTATACACCTCGGAACTACGGTCTTAACGAACGGAAGGGTCAGATTGCATGAGCCCCATTTTCGAATGCAAAAAGGGAAGAAAGCAAGTTCAACCAAACAAAACAAAATTATGAATCTATTTTCAAAATACAAAAGTGCCGACACTTGTCCACAGATTACAGATAATATCCATTAGACCTATTCGACTAACTACCCCCTCTGGGGGAGAACCATGTCTTCAACTTTGCTCGCCAGGGTTTCTGCAAGAGGAGTCACTGCCGCTTTTATTTCATCTAGCTCGGAGGCTTCGTAGCCAGGCACGAAACCGAGGCTCATCGCCTCCAAGTCGATGCTTTCATCGTAATGCGAGCAGGCGATGGCGAAGGCTTGGGTGATCCCTGAGCGAAGTGCTTCCTTCTCCAGCTGGCGCACCCACGCCATGATATCTATGGCACGGGCCGTGAGCGAGCTGGTCCCCTCTGCCTGCACCACCTGCAGGTCGTCGTAGACTACGCCAAGGGCAACCTTCAGGACATCGAGCTCGTCGCTCTTCGCCTAAAGAAGACTCCTCGCCTCGACAAGATCCGTGGCCAGTCCGGCAGCAGCGCCCTCGGCCTCCAGCTTCTAGGCTTTCGTGGTCCCAAGCTTGGCCTAGAGGGAGCTGATCCTCTGCTGCGCCTCGTCATGCTCTTAGACAGCCTGGTCGCGCTCCCCGCGGGCCGCACCGTGCTCCGAGCGGAGCCTCTCCGCGGCCTGGCATAGCTCGTCTCCCTCCTTGTGAAGCCGGGCAACCACCTCGGCGTCTAGTTTTGCCATCTGCTCTAGGGCCGCGGACCTTTCCTTGGCTTCCAACCTAAGATCCCACTCCTTCTCGGCCTCGGCTAGGAGGTCGATGATCCACTGGAGGGTCTCGACATCCCACTAGAGCAGCTTGTCCTGCTCCTTCCGCACTCTAGCGGCCTCCTCCTCATCCCGCCGCGCCCTCTTTGATAGTTCATCAAAAGACTTCTCGGCGTCCTCCGCATCCCGACGGGCCTCGGCCTCCCGCCGTCGAAGATTGCCAGCCTCCGCGGTAAGGGGAGTCAACTCGGCCACCCTCTGTCGGAGCTGGGCGGTCATGTCCCTATGCAACCGTGCCTCATCGACGAGGCGGCCCTAGTCCTCCTTGTGTTCGTGAAGGAACCGAGATTTCTCCCGGCTATGAGCAATAAGAGACTGAAAAAACACGGTGGTCAGAACACAAAAATAGATGAAGAAAGAGGAGGGCGAGAGGCAAGACTAAGTGAATACCCGACCGGTGCAAACAATGACGTCTTGCAGGGCGCCCCTGGCCTGGTTTAGAGCTTCCAGCACGGCCGTGATCCTCTCGTTGAGACTCTCCCGCTCCATGCCCTCGGCGGCATCATTGAGGGTGAAGAGTTCCGACGACGGGTCCTGCGGACTCCCCCACCAGAGCAGGGGCTCATCTCGCACGGGCGGGGGGCTGCCCCCGATGTCAGGACCCGAGACAACTCCCTACCGGTCTCCTCGACAACCACCGCAGTGTCCGGGGGTCCCTCGGCCACGATCCCCTCCATCCAGCCCACAACGGGCGTCGTCACTTGGGGCCGCCGGTAGCACGGGGCGTGCCGCTGCCTCAGACGCCGTCACCGCAGCTTCTGGCTGCAACCCATCAGTCATAGCCCCCTTATGATATTATTTTCTACTAAGTTTAACTCCGTCAGAACCTTACATTCTTCTAGGCACACATGCAGTTTTTAAACATCACAACGTAAAAAAAACAAACAATTTGCATCCTTCTTCGCAGAGCAAGCAATTCATTTGGGAGCAGTGACAGCTGGATGGAGATTCGCAGACGCTGCTTTCTAGGGTGGTACAACCAGTTGCTTTCAGTACAGATTGTCAGACAGCTCTGACGGGGTAGCAGGACTGAAGAAGGATCGTTCCATCCATCCATCCAAACCACAGGCTGAGAGAAGGCAGCCTCCACATATAGCGCCCCCCTGATGCAGCTTCTTCAATTTTACTACTGGTACATGTGACATGTCTTCGCACAAGCACATTCAATGGAAATGCATCACAGAGATACTAATACTATACGTCAGAAACAGGGAGGCAAAGATTCTAGCACCACACGGCGGCATGCACTGCTTAATTAACTCATATACTCCTGTGTTTCAGCAGGAAGGTTAGAAGAGAGCATTTAGGCACTGCATTACAGTTACAGCACTGGAAGCGAATGATTCGGAAGAAACTGAAGCAGGCCTAGCGCTGTAAAGTAAAACATAACACACTGCAATTGAGGCATTTAACAAACTAGCAAAAGCACGTTGGGTTTTTTTTAGCATCAAAAGCACGTTGGTTATTCAGTGTCAGGCAGATTGATTTTATTTGCAGAAAAAGAAGAGAGATCACTAGCAAAGTAACAGGCTCTGCTCTTCATAAACGGCTCCAAGGAAAGCGTAGCAGCTACTCTGTGGTCCAACAACGATGGACTACTTCACAGCTAATTGCTGATTTGCTGTTATACAATAGAACAAAACATAATTCAGTAGCTGCAGAGACCAAACAGAACATGAATAGAGGAATACTTAAGGACAGGAAATGGACAATTTTCTGTGACAAGGAAGCACAAAGTTTGCAGGGAACAAAAATAGTTCTTAGGCAAGTTGCTGGCATCATCTCTCCCTCCAATGTCCAAGTCAACAAAAAAGATCGGCAAAGTTAATTGATCATTTCAATCGATATACCCAACAGACCCAACAAAGAAAAGAATAGAACTATAAAACGAACATTTTCTGTGTTCAAATGGCTTTAATGGCATCACCTCCTGACTTTGGCCACTCCTGAACCAGGCAAAATGTAATGCAAAAATTCTGGTGGAGGTGGAAAATATAAGAAACTAGAGAGCAATGTCCAGCCTTGGCTCGAAAGAGAATCCAGTGAACAGCTGCAGCGGGAACCTCTTCGAAACAGGGCTCTTCACGGACCACTTCCATGACTTGTGGTTTATTTCAAAGGTGAGAAGAGCCGGCGATCCATAGCTCTGGATATAGATAAGATCATCTGTCCCACAGCTTGCAAAAACATCATCAAACTCGCCAAATCCTTGAAAACACTTGTGAGGCATGCGAGCGACTTCACGCCACTCTTTGTTATGGAGCTCCCAAATGCCAATTCCCTTGATGATCCCAGGCCTATCTTGCTTGCCAATGCCACCAACCAGCACAAGCTTCTCACTCAGGTTCATCAATCGGCCACATGTAAGAGCACATGGCACTGGAATAGCCATGCTCATCAGAGAAGTGTGGTTAGGTCTTGCAGTGAGATCATACATTACAAGACAATGGCGATGCTCATTATTGTTCACCAGAACTCCTGTGGAGTACACCAAATAGTAGAGGATTCCATCACAGATGACACACTCGTCGCCACCTCTCCATCCAAGCAATACTCCAGTGAAGGGAGTCACCCAACTACCAGAGGCCGACTCATACAAATGGATGGTAAACTCCCATTGATAATACTCCGATGGAACCTGGTTGCTTCTTGCAACAGCCACAGTGTAATGATGAGAACTTCTGTCCACAGAAAAGGCAAGAGCACTGTAATCAGCTGTTTTGCCTCCAGGAGCATCAATAAGTCTCTTCCAGTCCTTAGTGATGGGGTTGCACACCAAAATGCGGCGCCTGTTCTCACTGTCCATAAGGCACACCAACCCGGCCGATGAGGATGTAGACCAGTTGCTCTTCTCAATGCAAGGGAAATCAAATCCATACCATTTGCGGAGGCTCGGATCATAGGCAAAACCTGAAACTGCATCCTCACTACAGGTAAACATGAAGTACCATGGCTTCTGAGGCACCATTTTGCTCCATGGGTGCCTCTGGGCATGCACAATCTCATGCCACCTTTTGCAAACAGACCCAGATCTTATAATACTTGCAACAGGCAAGAAGGAAAGAACCTTCTCCAAGAGATCATCAGGGAGAACAGCATCCAGCGACACTGCCACATCCCCATTCTGATCATCATCGCTGTCTTCAGAGACCGGTCTGTATTCTATGACCTGTGAACCAATGTAGGAAGAAGGATACAGCTCCCACTCTTCTGACCCCATTGCCAACATCCAGTGAATAACACAGTAGCTAATACAAGACCCTGCAAGAGATAATATTGCAATAAAATAAGGGATGAAGCTATAGCAATATGGAAACGTCTAATGTAGAGCTAACTAGTAAGTATTTTCAGCCCAACGAAATTTTCTGAGTAGAGAGTACATGTAAATAGAACAGCAATGTTCAGGTTAGGTACTACTCAAGTTTATCTAGACTCTATAATCTGTACAACCATGCATGCAAATACGATGAAAACATCTTGGTGGCTGTCTACATCTCAAGGGAACTTCACAGCTCATCATAACTGACGAGAACCAAACACCAAAAGTATGCCATTTCTTTAACAGACTAAAACTCGCCCAGATGAAAAGGGCAATAATCCAACCTGACCGAACCCTTCAACAACAGGGAAGGCGGTAATAAGATTAACAAATGGCAGAGGTCTGCGCAGTTTTCTCTCTCTTTTACTTGTTAATATTATAAAAAAAACTTTCCTCGACCCGTATATTTGTCTTGTGTCATGAGATTAATAAACAGATACTAAATGTCAGAAACAGCTACTAAAGAAACGGATCTCGGGGGGAACAAATAGCAGGAATATGGACAGTAACGTCTCCATCACAAATGGAACCTCTCTATTATTTTCCAGAGAGAAAACATTGATTTTTGGCCACCACATTCAATTTGCCGCGGAAAGGGCCACATCACGATCATTAAAGGCGGGCACAGACAAATAAAGCAAGCAGCACAGGCATGGTAGCCAAGAACAGCACTATCTACCAACCAAATTTTACCAAAAACCGCACCACGAAACGCACGCCTAATGGCTACTACTAATCCTTGAAGCCGCACAAAATCAAGAACTAATCCGCAAATCAATGCATGAAGCACAGACAAAAAAAAAATCACCAAATAATCCGGTCCCTGTGAGTAAATGAAAATAAACATAAATGGGCGGAAGACGATGCGATTATACCTCTCCTCAAGAACAGAAATCCAAGAAAAGATCCTCCCTTTCCGAATCCACCGAACCGCCGTGTCCTCCAGAGTCCTGACGCTTTCAAAAACAGATTGAACAGAGATTCAGGCCGACGAAACAATACACCAAAAATCAAATCTTTCCCACAAATCAGTAACCAAGAAACTCTGGGTATAGAGAGAGAGACGGAGAGGATACCGGCCGCTGCTTCTTGCGCTTCGGCGGCCGGTGACGATCGGATGAGGCTCGAATTCCCCCAATCTGGTGGGGGCGAGGGGCGCTGGGCCTTGGTGCCCTCCTACTCCGAGAAAGAGATGGAACAGTGGGCTTTTTCCTGCCCCTACATTAGGTCAGGCCCCCCATGGGCGTCGCGTCTAGCGGAGCGCCACAATGGCGTATATATGGAGGCGAGGTAGAGAAAGGGGAAGGTGCTCGCTTCAAGCAAAAAAAAAATGTTAAAGAGAGGGAGAGGGTCGATCGGTTAATTCCTGCCGCTTATAAGCAGCAATAGATACTATTTTTTTCATAATAAATTAGTGTGTTTAGTTGGGGAGTTGAAAATTTTTTTATTGTCACATCGGAGGTGTCGGAAGGATGTCGGGAGGGGTTTTTAATACTAATAAAAAAATAAATTATAGAGGAAACTGCGAGACGAATCTAATGATACTAATTAATTGGTCATTAGCACATGTGGGTACTGTAGCACTTACGGCACTTGGGCTCAAAAGATTCGTCTCGCGATTTTGCCGAGAACTGTGTAATTAGTTTTTTTCGTCTACATTTAGTACTCTGTACACGTGTCAAACATGCTCTTTTATTGTAGCAAGCAAATTTTTTTAAAACTAAACAGGACCTTAGTCCACAGTATTTCCCAAGAAGACATCAACCTTCAGAGGTACAGTCCAGGGTACTGATGGGAGGGAGAGACAGACAGAGAGGGAGAGGGGTACAGGAGGAAACGACAATTGTATGGAAGGTACTTTTAACTCTACCCGGACATATCCACCGGACAAGTGACATAGCTAATCTCACTGTTAAGGCTAGACAAAAAACTCGAAGCTCGTTAACTCGCTCGGCTCGTAGCTGGCTCGGCTCGGCTCGACTCAGCTCGTTATGATAATGAGTCAAGCCGAGTCAAGATTTTAGCTCGTTAGCTATAACGAGCCAACTCGAGTCAGCTCGTGAGCCGCTCGCGAGCTAAACGAGCCAAGCTTCCAGGAAAAAAAGTATCAAAACTTGTATTAGTTTTTGTATTACTTCATGTCTTGCACTTTACAATTGACTGGTAACTGGTCTAGACCCTATAAATTGACTGGTAACTGGTCTAGATGTATTTTTTTTGTATTATTATTATTCTCAAATTTTAGATAAATACAAATATTATATTTTGTGTATTTTTTTATACCTAGTTCACGAGCTTAACGAGCTTTTAACGAGCCGAACCGAACTGGCTTTCTGGCTCGTTAGGATAACGAGCCGAGCCGAGCTAGCTCGTTATCTTAACGAGCCGGAACAAGCCGAGCCCAAACGAGCCGAGCCGGCTCGTTATCCAGCCTTACTCACTGTCATCGTACTATCTAACTAGGTAGTAATCTACATATCAACGGTTCTAATACAAATAAAATGATTCACGTAGACTAGAAAATACTGAGACTACTATTCATATAATATAAACTATCACTATTTATAGTTTGTATAGTAGCTTTTTGTTTTTATCATGCATCACCTTTATTTTCTCTCCCTCTTCTTTTTTAGCATGGACCATCTTCTCTCTCCTAAGCCACTATGACAAGTACTCTCTCCGTCCTAAATTAATTGTCATTTTGGGTTTTCGTGCCGTAAGGTTAACTAGATTTATAGAGAATACGTGCAACATTTATATCTCTAAATAAATTTATTATAAGAATAGATTTAAAGATTTATCTAATGATATAAATTATGTATTATAAATATTAATATCTTTTTATATAAAATTAGTCAAAGTTATTTCTCGAAAAACAAGAACGACAGTTATTTTAGAACAAAGGGAGTATAGAGCATCTACTTTTTTTATTCGATCCTATATGGCACTTGAAGCTACAAGTAAAAGCATAGCGTTGGAGAAGTAAAAGCATAGCGTCGGAGAAGGCCTAACACATTCGTATTCTCCTGCAGACTTTAATATCATTACACTTTATTACTATAGTATGTACTCCATCTTTTCTAAATTATATAAATTATTTTAGCTTTCTAAAAAAATGACTTAGTATAATTTTAAAGAGGAGCGAGTACATACTATAATAAAGTTTTGAAATTTTTACCGGATCCCATTCTGCACAAGTATGTTGTATGCCTCAGGCAAGGTTAAACAGTCAATCCGTCCACAAAAGAATGCAATTCTCTTCTCGAGATGTCAAGGAATCTAAATTTTAACTAAAGTTATATTAAAAATTACAAACGTTCATGATTCAAAATAAGTATCATTAGATTAATTATTAATTATTTAATATATTTTATAATAAATTTTACTATAGATACAAATGTTAATACTATTCATTATAAACTTAGTCGAACTATAACTAGTTTGACTAGCATAGATATCAAAATTGTATATTTTTTTTATGGACGGAGGGAGTATTGTCGACGATTTAGTCTATATATATATATATATATATATATATATATATATATATATATATATATATATATATATAATAACAAGTCTCAGGAAAGATTTGTGGACAACTCTTATATATCTCAATATATATATTGAGCAAAACCGTTATATGTGTCTCTTGTGGATTTTAGAAGAAATATTGTATTGTGATTGACAAGAATATTTTCTTAGCACCATCACTAACCGCCGTTGATGTATGTGTCGACTATGGTGCAGAGATTGTTTTTATAAAATAATAACAGGGCTTACCTATGCATGGATTCGATGTCCCACACTCCCACCCTAGAAGAAAGGCCACAACAGCCAGTCAGCCACGAGAGAAAGTTGGATGGGACCTATTTTATGATTGGTGGGTGAGGCACCATGGGCCACCTTTACGGCCGGCTTTACCTAAGTAACCCTGCTCCATCCGCATCACTCACACACGAGTCGCGACAAAATTGTTTATCTCACGACCCATCCACCCCCCTCGTCGCATTTGTTTTTGTTGCGGCATGCGTATTGTTGCATATTATATACAAATACACGGCCTCCGCCTCCGCCTCCGCCGTCTCTATCTATCCTTCCTACCATGCGCTTGCACGCTTGCTTCTGGGCTCTTTGTAAGGTCACCAAAGGTGTGAGACCTCTGTTTGTGGGCCTCTCGACTTTGTTGCTTTGCTTTGTCATGCCGTGTGCGTGCACTAAATAAATCAATACTTATTCACTCTACCAAGAGCATTGTGACTGATAGGGACAACACTTAATATACATATCCACTCTTGTCTCAATCTTGACATTGTGTCCATTCTTTTATTTTGCCCATTACGCGCACTTACGGCCTCTGTCAATAATTAGACTCAGGAGCAGTATTTTGCCCATTACGCGCATTTACGTTCGGCTTATTCAGAAACCGGCTTGTTCGGCTTGTTTTTTCAGTCAGAACAGTGTTTTTCTCTCACAACAATTCAGTCAGAACAGTGTTTTTCAGCCAGTTTCAGCAACCCGAACGGAGCCTAAGACAGCAACACAAGGCATCTAAAAGAAAAAGGTTATACCAAACCAATAATTCTTCTAGTCGCACTAACAAGGGGAAAAAATAAGGACAGCTATGTAGTGGTAATTTTGAAGAAAAAATATTGGTACATTCATCTTAATATATGTTGGTGGAAGAAAAATCAGTTTTGAGCGAACATATTATAATTGTTTTGGCAAAAAAGTGGCAACTCATCAACCAACTAAAATTGCAAGTTAAATATGCTGATTTTCTTATATCAATGCCTAGGCAATGCATATTTGTTTTGCTTCTTCCACCTCAATCATATCAACAAGGCCACATTGGTACTTGGTAGGGACAAGATCAATTAGTGAGTCAAGGAGCACAGCAGCCAAAAGAAGCTTGCCAAGCTTTGTTTTCACACCAGATGCAGTGGATACAAACAAAGGCACAAACAAGGTGCACGCCTTGGCATGTTGCACAGCAAAGCATGCATTGCAGTTGCATCCATCACGCACGTACAGCATATGGCATGGCGTGAGGCTGCCCTTGCATTTGGACACCCCAAAACCCCAGCCTGACCTGATGCACACAATCTGTCCCATGTGCAAGCAAATCACATGCATGCCCCCACAACTTCCTAGCCTTATTTTCTGCTGTGTCCACTGCACTAGAATCTAGTGACCTTCCATGATACATATAAACGCAACCTTTTGCAGCTGCCATTTCTCCTCTCATGTCACTGCTCCAAAATGACCAAAGAGGACATGTTAGCCCTTATAGGGTGGTGTGTGAGGTTGCTGCCCATTCCCATTTGAGATTGCTTGTAGATGTGGAAATGCCTAGCCTAGCCTGTCCTATGTGGTCTTTCCTGCTTTTTGGAACAAGGGCTTGACTGTTTGAACAGGGCCATACTACTTTTCAAACTATTGAATCACACCACAACGACACTCGTTCCAAGGATCAGTTTTTTATTTTACCATGCCATCTTCCCTGAAATTTCAACTTGCATTTTTCAAAGGAACATGGACATGCTTTTTCCACCAATTTTCATCTTTATGAAATGAAGCCACCTGGCAGCAACATTGTTCTAGTGGTGGCAAATCAGTAGGATCTCAACTATGTTCCAGAAAAATATTGAAAGGCATGCTACCTAGTGCACTAATGAGAATGGCCACTAGATATATTATTGTCCATTACTATGTATATGTATCTATGTGCCATGTGCCGGTAAGCATGCCTCAGTGCCTTTTCATGTTGCATGAGAATGAAAGCTAAGATCTTGCTTTCCAACTTTGAGCTGGCATGAGTCGGATGCAGACCAAACCTATAGGGTTAGTGCAATTCACCATCATATAAGACCATGATAACTACAAAAGTTCGTCGACAAAACATTTTGACTCGTCCACCAAAAATAGCATCAAAGCCCAGCTCAAGAGTGCTTGGAAGGGGCCGCAACTTTTCAGGTTGTGACAACTCCACTTGATAAAAAAAAAATTGCTTGCTGTCCAGAATATTTTACTCGTCCATACTATATTTATAAATTTGGTTGATATTTTCCTGTTTTATTAAACTTGGACCTCTTATGTCGAATTTTATTTTGAAACATATTTACCATACGAGAATTTTTACAGCGCTTGGAAATAATGAGAGCCATCCGTTTTTCTAAATCGGATGGTTAAAAAATAGGAGGAATCTACTAAGGGTCCATTTGGTTTGGCTTTATAGGTGTTGTGGCTTCCAAAAAAAGCCAGAAGCCAAACCAAAGGGGTACCCATACTACTTGGCTTCCAGAGAAAGCTGCTTTTGTGCAGTTCATTTTTCACAGCAGGGGAGGAGGTGCTTTCTTGAGCTTTGGCTTTCACAAGTTAGAAGAAATTACTCACTACCACGGGTTATGTTGTGCCAGTTCGCTTCTTTTCTTTTCTTTTCCGTCTCCCTCACCTGCCGCTCTCCCATGCCCGGCACCGTTCCTCCTCCTCCGGCAGCGGCGCCCATCCTCCTCCGGTGGCGGCGCCCCTCCTCCTCCGGTGGCAGCACCTCTCCTCCTCCTCCGACGGCGGCGCCCATCCTCCTCCGGCGGTGGCGCCCCTCCTCCTCCTCCTCCGGCGGCGCCCCCTCTCTGCGGTGCCCCTCCTCCCTTCTCCGATCGAGCCACCGGAGGTCATCTTTTCCCCGCGCCGGCCCGCCATGGGTAGAGGTCGGGAGAGCTCGGGAGCTCCCCGGTCTGGGGCCTCGGGCTACTAGGGACCAAGGAGAAGGTAGGAGGAGCAAGGGGATGGCGCGGGCATCCCGTTCTGGTGGTTGGGGAAGGGAGAGGGGAAGGGTGAGGCGCGGCCACTAGGGTCAATGGCGCTACCTGCCTCAGTGCGGTGTGCTGCTCCGGTGAGAGGCGGAAGGAGTAGGAGTCGAGGGTGGAGATGGGGTGGAGGTGCGTGAGGGCGAGGAGCTCGGCCTCACGGTTGTGGCGCTTGACCTCGTGCTCCATGGAGGAGAGCACCTCCTTGGTCTAGCCTGCGACCCACTTCGCCTGGAGGAAGAAGATCTGTGCGCCTAGAGGAAGAAGAAGATAATGACGAGTGGGGTCCACGTGTATGTGAGAGAGGAAGAGAGTTCAGTGGGGTGGACTATGAATGACATGTGGGTCCGCTCGTAAGTGTTTTAAAAAAGTCACAGTTGTTTCACCAAACGGCTTTCAGCTTTCTCACAGCTACTTTTGCAAAAGCCACAGCTCAACCAAACACACCCTAAGAGGAACTTAAGCTATGAACCGGAACTAAAATTTAGTGGACCCGTAACCGGCTCTAATTAAATTGTGCAGGGTAAAATGGTACTTTCGCGAAGGATATTATGCTTGTCAACCCCGGCCTACGGCGTAGAGAACTCGACACCAGCGTCTCCCTTGCCATCGTGCCGTCCTGAACCTGATTATGTTCCATCCGAGTACCTGGCCCCCTTCTCCATGCCTCCACCACCACACCACTCCTATCCCTAATCCGAGGAGGCATGCCTTGTCTTCCTGGGCGCCGGCGCTAGCTGAGCCGAGCCGGACAGGCAACCCTCTCCGACACCACAGGCGTCGTCGCAGCTACAGCAGGTGTGGTCCGCGTGGAGAAGGAGAAGGGCAGCTCAACTGGTGCAGCAGCTGCCTGGGCTGCTGGCGTGCAATCGGACAAGAGATTTTTTACGGTGCTTGTCCGATTGCGAACCCCGTGCCTCTCGCATGCGAAGCGAGCGCTCTATGATATGAGCTACACCCCCTTTGCTGGACTAGATAGATCTGTATTATCCTAGTATGAAACCTAAATGGTTACATTTTCCTTCAGTTGTTTTGGTGATGTGAGATTTGTTGGCCCACAGGATTACCGGCTCAGATGAGTGAACCACTCACCTGTCTTGCCGAGCACCCGCTAGTGTTGTCGAGCACCCACTAGCCGTGCCGACCATGAACAAGCGTTATCCGTCCCCACACACTATGGCTAGAGCTTGAAGAAGAAGGGAGAACAGAGCATGCACACACAATACAAGACACCAGCGTTGGCGAAAGCCCTGTCTGTGAGATGACAAATCTGAACTCTCTTTACCGAGTTGTCGTGGTAGTCTATTTATATAACTCTATCCATCTAGTCCTAGTACAACGCACACGCTGCAACAGTAACTAGATAACCCAGCAGGACTGACTCTGCGCCGGCCTCTACATGTGGCTACAGTGCTGTAGGTGAGCTGTGCGGCACCTGCACCTACAACGGCTATAGTATCACAGCAGAGGGCCTTTTCGGTGCCGTCTTCCCTTGCTATGTTCACACAAGGTAGCAGTAGATTATCTAACAATTTTCCCCTAATCCTACTGCTAACCCTTGTACCCCCTCCATGCTGATCATCTCCTTTAGCTCCGTGAGTCGAAGACGTTCGAGCGGCTTGGTGAGGACGTCCGTGAGTTGCCGACCAGTTTCGATGAACTCGATGATGATCTGCCCTCCATCGATACAGTCCCTGAGGAAGTGGAACTTCACGTCGATGTGTTTGCTCCGGTCGTGCAGAACCGGATTCTTCGCGAGGGCGATGGCGGGCTGGTTGTCCACCATCAGTGCTGGTGGGTGAGCTTCTACACTGGTCAGCTCACCCAGCAGCCGGCGCAGCCACACAACTTGGCACACCGCTGTGGTCGCCGCTACATACTCTGCCTCGCACGTAGATAGCGCCACCACCTTCTGTTTCAGCGATAGCCATAAAATTGGGACCGACCCAAGGAAGATGAGCATACCAAAGGTGCTCCATCGTCCGTCAATGTCCCTCGCCATGTCTGCATCGCTGAACACAATGAGCTACAACCTACTCCCACTAGTCTTGGGAAAAATGATCCCCTGATCCACCGTCCCTTTGACATAGCGCAGTAGCCGCTTCACCGTAGCCTAGTGATCCTCTCTGGGATCCTCCATGAAGCGGCTGACGTAGCCCACGACGAACGTAATGTCTGGCCTCATGTGGACTAGGTAACACAGACTGCTGATGATGCTCCAGTAGAGTGTTGCATCCACCTTCGCCGCGGTGCTGGCCTTCGTCAGCTTTAGCCGCTCCTCCATCGGAGTCATGCATGGCTTACACTCAGCCATGTCGCTCAGCTCTAACAGCTTAGAGGCATACGCGCTTTGACCGAGCGTGAGTTCCTCCTTCCCCTATCTCATCTCAATGTTGAGGTAGTAGGAGAGTGCGCCGAGATCGCTCATTCAAAAATAAGCCGCCATCTCGCGCTTGAAGCTGTTGATATCCTCTGTGCGCGTGCCGATGACGATTAAGTCATCCACATACACATCGACGATGAGTTCCTCCTTCCTCCATCACCGCATGTAGAGCGCATGCTTGGTTGCGCACCGTTGAGACCCAAGCTCGCCCAGCGTGGCGTCAAGCTTGGCGTTCCATGCTTGAGGGGCCTACCGCATCCCGTAGAGCGCCTTGCGCAGTTGGAGCACCCTGTGCTCCTCTCCCTTAACAGCGAAACTTGAAGGTTGCCTGATGAAGACCGTCTTCGCTAGCTCACCATTGAGGAAGGCTGATTTAACGTCCAAGTGATGGACGCACTAGTCCTTTGATGCTGCCAAAGCTAGTAGCAAATGGACCGACTCCATGCACGCTACTAGCAAAGACCTCCTCGAAGTCTATGCCCTCACGCTGAACAAAGCCTTGGGCGATGAGACACGCCTTGTGCTTGACAATGGTGCCGAGCTTGTCCCGCTTGACCATGTACACCCACTTTAGGCTGATCGGATGGCATCCTAGAGGTGGATCGACGAGCTACCAAGTCTCATTTTCCTCGATCGCCTTCATCTCCTCTAGCATCGCCCGTCACCAGTTTCCATCCCACTCGGCTAGCACGAATGTGGGTGGTTCCTCTGCACTGACAAGTAGTAACTTTGTGTCATTGAGCAGCCGACCAGCCAGTCTTAAGGGTCCTGTGCCATCGACGATGTCGACCAGCCTATGGAACCGCACCTCCTCACCTTCGTGGAAGGCATCCACGAACTCAGTGATGTCACTTGGAGCTGAGGCGAACTCAATCAGCGTTGATAGAGTTCCCTATTTCATCGGAGTGCTCTAAAAGCATCTAGGCCCCTAGTTGGGTTTCGGTGATTAATGACAATACGTGATTACTATGACTAATGTGTATTTTGTAGAGGTAATTAAGTTAGGTCATGGTAATGGAGATCGATTGGGCTATCATGGTGGTCATGCCCCTATGATGGAAATTGTTTCGGTTTTCAAAGGATGAACGTCAAGGTTAAGGATGGACTAGTTCTAAGTGTCGATTGGAGTTGAAGAGACACTTAGAGTAGTTTAGGACTTTGTTTTTCCTTTGGCCATACTATTAAGGGGGGTATGGATGGGTAGCTTGACCTAGGTGAGTCTAGTGGGTTAGGTGTGGTGCACACTTGCTAATCCTAGCACTAGGTAGCTCCTAAAAAGCCCTTAGATCCATTGGAGCAAACTTCATTCACGTACATTCGAAAGTTGGAAGTGAATGGAGGGTCAAATACTGACCGGACGTTGGCTCCGGTGTGACCGGACGCTGGCTCAGGGTTCGGTCAGTTCATTTGACCAAGGTGTTTTCGTTTGGTGCGACCGGACGCTGAGAGGTCAAGTGACCAGACGCTGAGGGCCAGCGTCTGGTCGACTCCAGTAAGGTTCCAAAGAGAGAAAATCACGACCGAACACGTTCGGTCAGTGCTGACCGGACGCTGGCCTACGTCCGGTCACACTTTAAACACTGGAGTTCAGGGTGAACTGACCGACGCATCCGGTCAACATGACTGGAGCGTCCGGTCACCCCGCAGAGGCACATAACAGTTCATTTTTCAGCCCATGTTATAAATACTTCCTCCATTCATGTGTGGGGGTACTTTTTGCTCATTCAAACAGTTGAGAAACACCTTGAGAGTGCCAAGAAGAGCAAGGTCCTAGTGAGGTGATTGAGATTTGAGAATCCCAAAGAGAGCCCTCATTAGTGAGATCAAGAGTAGCAAAGTGTGCATCCACCCTTCTCATTAGGCTTGTCGTGGTCAAGTGAGAGTCCATGCTTGTCACTCTTGGTGATCGCCATCACCTAGATGGCGTGGTGGTGATTGGGAGCTTGGTGATCATCCAACGGTGCTTATGGATGACCCAACTCAAGTTGTGAGCGGTTGTGGGTGATTCACCGTAATGGAGTGTCGAAGAATCAACCCTTAGAGAGCACTTGATCCTTGCGCGGATCAAGGGGGAGCTACATCCTTGCATAGGTGCTCCAACGAGGACTAGTGGGGAGTGGCAACTCTCCAATACCACAGCAAAACATCGCTGCATTCCTCCTTCTCTCTTTACTTTGAGCATTTACTTTGAGCAATTCAATTCTTGTCATTTACATTCCTAGAATTGCCATGCTAGAGTAGAATTGGAACTTAGGGTGCTAAACATTTATGCGTTAGATCAATAGAAACACTTTCTAGGCACAAGGGGTTAATTGGGCAACCGTAGAGTTTAATTATTGCAAAGAAATTTAGAATTAGCCCAATTCACCCCCCCTCTTGGGAATCTTGATTCTTTCAATTGGTATCAGAGCCTTATGCTCACGTATTTAGGCTTAACCGCCTAGAGAAAGATGTCTCACGGGGATGGATCTCCTCCTATCTTTGAGGGGGATGATTTTCTATATTGGAAAATTCACATGGAGACGTATTTAGAAGCTCTAGATGTTGGAATACTTAGAGCCACCTCACAAGGCTTCCCAAAACCTTGGGATACTACTAACCTATAAGATGATGAGGTGAATTACGAGAAATGGAATGCAAAGGCTCGAAACACCATCTTTAGAGGTCTTTGCAAAGATATGTTCAACCGGAGAGGAACCACAAAGACGCCCATGCACTATGGTCGGACGTTTGTGTGCTCCATGAGGGAACAAAGAGTGAGCGTGAGGAACGCTATCATCTTGTCATGAAAAAACTTAACTCTTTTGAGATTCTTCCTAAAGAATGTGCTAATGAAATGTATTCATGTTTGAATGTTCTTGTAGAGGAAGTCAATGGGCTTGGACTCACTCAAATGCAACCATCCAATGTTGTAAGAAAGATCTTGAGTGTCCTCCCCATTGACAAATATGGGCATATTGTGACCGTGCTTCATGAAGGTGATCTTTCCACCGCTACACCGACACAAATCTTGGGAAAGATCAATGCTCATGAGATGTACATGCACATCACACCTCAAGATGGCTCATCCTCTAACAAGAAGAAAGAAAAGGACTTAGTATTCAAAGCTAGTCAAGAGAAGGGCAAAGCAAGGCTTGAGTATGAGAGCTCAAGTGATGATGAAGTTGATGATGCAAGCCTTGCTCTCATGGTGAGAAAAACCACCAAGATGCTAAAGAAGCTCAACAAGAGTGGCATCAAGTTTGATGGCAAGAAGAAGAAGTTCTTCACTAGCTCTAGAAGGAAGCCAATCTCCGAGATAGATTGCTACAATTGTGGAGAACTTGGTCATCTAGCTCACCAATGCACAAAGCCTAAGAAAGACAAGTTCAAGAACAAGAACAAGGGCAAGAAAGATGACTCAAATAATGAAGATGAGAAGAAGAAAGACAAGCCATACAAGAAGAGAGATGGCAAGAAGAAGGACTTCCATAAGAAGAAGAAGAGTGGAAAGGCATACATCGTCGGTGATTGGCTCACGGACATTAATTCATCTAGTGGCTCATCCGATGATGATAGTGACAACGAGAAGGTGGCCGCTATTGTTATTAACTCTTCATCATCTTCACCGCCACCACCGCCATCATCCTCTACACACCTATGCTTTATGGCCAACGGTGAACACAAGGTATCAAATGATGATGAGAGTAGTGGTGATGAACATGCTAGTAATAATGATAGCGATAGTGATGATGATGAATATGAATCACCTTCTTATGATGATCTTGTTAAATTGCTAAATAAATACTCCAAGATCATTATAAAGACTAGAGCTAAGAATGACAAGTTAGAAGCTAAAAATGATTCTCTTGTTCATGATGATGGGTTGATGCTTGAGAATGAGAAGCTCAAAGAAGAAAACAAGAAGCTCAAGGAAGAGAAAGACAATGATGCTCTTAAGGAAGAGAACAAGAAGCTCAAGTTGGAGAAAGAGCATCTTAAGGTTGGATGAGCAAGTTCACTAGAGGCAAGTATCTTCAAAGTGAGATACTAATGAACACCGTCATGAAGATGGATAGAAGTGGCATTGGGTACATGGCAAACAAAGAGAAGATGGCTCAAGCTCAACAACAACAAAATCCAAAGCCAAAGAAGTGTTTTGAGTGTGGACAAGAAGGCCACTTTGCTCATGAGTGCCAAACTCCACCACCACAACCCTTACCCAAGCATGCTAGACCTTTTGCCTTCAATGCTCACTATATGCTTAGAAAAGATTCTAGTGGAAAGATGAAAGTCATGTTCTTAGGACCTCCCAACAAGAATAGGCCTAAGAAAATTTAGGTTGCTAAGTCACTTGTTGATAAGGTGAAGGGCCCTCAACAAGTTTGGGTTCCTAAAGCTTAATCTCTTGTGTGTAGGTGAACTACAAGACTGGTGGAAGTCATTGGGTTATTGATTGTGGTTGCACACAACATATGACCGGTCATCCTCGTATGTTCACCTCACTAGATAGACAAGAAAGAATCACATTTGGAGATAATTCAAAGGGCAAGGTTAAAGGATTGAGCAAAGTGGCAATATCAAATGATCATTCTATCTCAAATTTGCTATATGTTGCTTCATTGAGCTTCAACTTGCTATCCGTTGAACAATTGTGTAATCTTGGCTTCCAATGCTTGTTCACCGAGAAGGAAGTTGTTGTATCTAAGAAGGATGATGATCAAGTGATATTCAAAGGATTTAGATACAACAACCTATATCTAGTGGATTTCACCTCTGAAGATGCAAATTTGAAGACTTGCCTATTCACCAAAACAACACTTGGGTGGCTATGGCATAGAAGACTTGCTCATGTTGGGATGAGCTCACTCAAGAAGCTAATGAAGAATAATTTGGTGAGAGGATTGAAGTACATGAAGTTTGAGAAGGACAAGCTTTATAGTGTATGTCAAGCTGGCAAGCAAGTTGCAAATACTCATCCAACCAAAGCTTTCATGTCAACCACAAGAGTGCTAGAACTCCTTCACATGGACTTATTTGGGCCAACAACATACAAGAGTTTGGGAGGAAATCTTTATTGTCTTGTGATTGTTGATGACTATTCAAGATACACATGGGTATTCTTCCTTCATGACAAATTCGAAGTTACATCTTGCTTCAAGAAGTTTGCCAAGAGAGCATAAAATGAATTTGAAGTGAAACTCAAGAAGATTAGAAGTGACAATGGGAAGGAATTTGACAACACAAACATAGAAGCCTATTGTGATGAAGTTGGGATCAAGCATGAGGTCTCCACAACATATACTCTTCAACAAAACGGTGTAGTTGAGAGAAAGAACCGGACATTGAACCTCTTGCAAGAACAATGCTAGATGAGTACAACACCCCTAAAGCTCTGTGGGCGGAAGCTATCAACACTGCATGCTATGCATCCAACCGCCTATTCCTTCAAAAGTTCCTTGGCAAGACACCTTATGAGTTGCTCAATGGGAAGAAGCAGGACGCCTCCTTCTTTAGGGTGTTTGGTTGCAAATGCTACATCTACAAGAAACGGCAACACCTAGGGAAGTTTCAAAGACATTATGATATTAGTTTTCTTGTTGGTTACTCATCAAAGTCCAAAGCATATAGAGTATTTAATCATGCCACCGGTTTGGTTGAAGAAACATATGATATGGAATTTGATGAATCTAACGGCTCCCAAGGACTACATGAGAATCTTGATGATATAGGTGATGAACCATTGAGGGAGGCTATGAAGAACATTCTTGTTGGAGACATCAAGCCTAAAGATGATAAAGATGATGTACAAGTGATTGATCCACATTCTTCATCAAGTGTGCCACAAGATGATGATAAAGATGAGAGAGTAGAAAATAAAGACACCCATGTCTCCCATGATCAAATGGTGGCACAAGCATAAGATGTTGATGCTCCACAATCTCCTCCTCAAGTGGTCAATAGAAGAAATACACCTCTACTACAAGATCATCCACAAGATCTCATCATAGGGAGTCCATCAAAGGGTGTAATGACTCGCTCACAAAAACTTACTTCATTTATTGCTCATCACTCTTTTGTCTCTTGCTATGAGCCTGCCAAGGTAGAAGAAGCTCTTCAAGATCTAGATTGGATAAATGTAATGCATGAAGAGTTGAACAACTTGACCCGCAATGAAGTTTAGACTCTTAGAGAGTAGCCAAAAGGAGCAAGAGTCATTGGAACAAAGTGGGTGTTCTGCAACAAGCAAGATGATCAAGGCATAGTTGTGAGGAACAAGGCAAGACTAGTTGCAAAGGGGTTCTCTCAAGTTGAAGGATTAGATTTTGGAGAGACCTTTGCACCAGTTGTAAGACTAGAAGCCATTCATATCCTCCTTGCATATGCATCACATCATGAAATGAAACTATATCAAATGGATGTGAAAAGTGCATTTTTAAATGGCTTTATTAATGAACTAGTCTATGTTGATCAACCTTCTGGGTTTGAAGATCCTAGATATCCTAATCATATTTATAGGTTGTCCAAGGCATTATATGGGCTTAAGCAAGCCCCAAGAGCTTGGTATGAGCGCCTTCGGGACTTCCTCATTAAGAAGGGCTTCACCATCGGGAAGGTCGACACCACACTATTCACCAAGAAGCTTGATGGGCACATCTTCATTTGTCAAGTGTATGTTGATGATATTATCTTTGGATCATCAAGTGAAGATTCTTGCAAAGAGTTTGGTGAATTGATGTCAAAGGAGTTTGAGATGTCAATGATTAGAGAGCTTACATTCTTTCTTGGTTTTCAAATCAAACAAATGAGAAAAGGGATTTTCATTTCTCAAGAGAAATATACAAATGATCTTCTTAAGAGATTCAAGATGGATGAATGTAAGCCAATCAAGACACCAATGCCAACTAATGGACATCTCAACCTAGATGAGGGAGGTAACACGGTT
This sequence comes from Miscanthus floridulus, assembly GCF_019320115.1. Taxonomy (NCBI): domain Eukaryota; kingdom Viridiplantae; phylum Streptophyta; class Magnoliopsida; order Poales; family Poaceae; genus Miscanthus; species Miscanthus floridulus. Next base: position 49,916,903 of record NC_089586.1, on the reverse strand, counting down.
GATCAAACTATCTATCGCTCTATGATTGGTAGCTTGTTATATTTAACCACATCTAGGCCCGACATCATGTTTAGTGTGTGTATGTGTGCTAGATTTCAAGCTAATCCTAAGGAAACTCATTTAATTGCCGTAAAAAGAATCCTTAGGTATCTTAAACATACACCAAGCATTGGCCTTTGGTATCCCAAAGGAGCTATATTTGAGTTAGTTGGCTATTCTGATTCGGATTATGCCAGGTGCAAAGTTGATAGAAAAAGCACATCCGGAGGGTGCCATTTGCTTGGTAGATCACTTGTGTCTTGGTCCTCCAAAAAGCAAAATAGTGTGGCTTTGTCCACCACCGAAGCAGAATATATTGCCGCGGGTGCTTGTTGTGCATAAATACTTTACATGAAACAAACTTTGCTAGACTATAGTGTAGTTCTAGATAAAGTACCTCTTTTGTGCGACAATGAAAGTGCGGTAAAACTTGCAAATAATCCAGTTCAACACTCTCGCACCAAGCACATAGATATCCATCATCACTTTCTTAGAGATCATGTTGCTAAAAGTGATATATCATTAGAAGGTGTAAGGATCGAGGATCAATTGGCGGATATCTTCACCAAACCGCTAGATGAGGCGACTTTTTGTCGATTGCGGAATGAGCTCAATGTTCTTGATTTTAGTAACTTCACTAAAAATAAGCTTGTATTGTCCCTTGCATTGTATTGTAATTTACAACATGTTTAATTTTTGGTAATGTATATAGGGCTTGTCTAACATGGTTAAGATAACCACTGTAAAGCGTGTGAAGAAGCTTAACCTTGGATCAAACTTGACAAGCAACTAGATTTATCTTCAAGTATTGCATTGCATATGCATGAATGTTGCTTTATCGTTTATCTTCAATTGCCCTCTTATTGCCTATTTTCATAAAAAGAATAATAGCCTAAGGCAAAATATTTTTAAAAAACATGAGGGCTTGAGAGAGGTCACTCACATCAGTTCCAATTGGTGTTTATTTGGGAATAGGCAGCACGAAGGACTTTGAAGATTCGCTGGAAAAGGAGTGACCGGACGCTGCACCGGACTCTGATGTCCAGCGTCCGGTCAGTTCACAGGAGGTGAACCTACTACGAAGGAGTGACCGGACGCTAAAATAGTGTTCTCCTAGTGTCCGGTCAGATGGTGGCTCTGCGTCCGGTCGATCGAAGATGAAGGAGACAGCTTGCACTGGACGCGTCCGGTCGTGATTCCAGAGGATTTGGACCTCTCTAAAATTGACCGGACATTGGAATTGCGACCGGACGCTGGGTGGCAGCGTCCGGTCGCTGCCACCAGAGCGTCCGGTCAGTAGAAAACGTGCACGTTCTGGATTCTTTTCCCATTTCCTTTTTTAACACACGGGGGACCCCATATAACCCTATTCGTCGCATGCGTCTTTACCTAATCCACCATCATCGTTGCCGCTGTCCCACGCTGTCGGTAGCCGTACCCCACATAGCCTCACTCCCATGTCGCCGACAGCCGCACCCCACACCACCGCTCCCCATGCCTCCACGCCACGCGTCGCCGCCTGTCGCCCCTCCACGCGCCGCCGCTACCGCCGTGCGCCGACACCGCCGAGCTACCTAGCTCCGTCGCTGAGCTCTTGTGGCTGAACCACCCTACTTCACGCCAGTGCCACCGCGAGCCCATGCTGCTCCACAACGCCTCCCCGTGTCCATGCGCTCCCGCTCATCAGCCATTATGCCGCCGTGCCCTAGCTCCTGTGCTGTCGTTCCCTAGCTTCATCGTCGTCTCTGCCCTTGCCACTGCTCTCCTCGCTGATTCATCATAGTATGTCGCCAACCCTAACCTCCTATTGTTGACCTGATGGTTCCCTGATCCGTTCCTCTTCTCATCGTTTCACCGGTTCATCAGGTAGCAAGCCCTCGATTCAATTTTGTACCTAATTGCTTGTTTTCTTAGGGTTTTGTATCTCTAGATGAATAATTAAGATTTTCTGTATATCCTCTATTCTATTATGTAGCGAGTCTATGCCGTTGAGGTCCTATTTGTAGTTGTCAGTCAACTCAGGGCCTAGCTCATGAGTACGGATCGAGGCCAAGCTTTAGAAGTGACAATTGACAGTTGTTTCGTGTCAGCGGTAGTTGTTCTTTTTAGATCCAACCAATGGTTTGCATCAAGAATGTTGGAGGTGGTCCCGGTGATGAGGATCCTAGACACCCGCCTCGCTTGCCTACAGATCCAAAAGGCAAGGCGACGAAGAAACTTGCAACAAAGAAGCAGAAGTATCTAGATGCAGACATAGCTAGAGCAGCCATAGTTGCAGAGGCTGCAGATCGTGCTGAGAGAGGAGGTGCTCGTAGTGGTGTTGTTATTGCAGATCAGCTCTCTCCATCTACTAGGATCACACTAGAGCAGGTTGAGCGCCGACATGGTGGTCCAGCTAGGACTATCATGGTTGCGGGACGGTGAGTTGTCTTGGATGAGAGTCAGCCTCAGGGGGAGTCACAGCAGGAGCCACAGACAGTAGAGCAGACTCAGAAGGAAACATCAAGCCGAGGAGACAGAGTAGCACCTTAGCCATAGCTTCACCGCTCTAGTCGTACCCTTGTTCCAGTCACACCAAGGGTAGATACATAGAGGAGGGGTACTCGCCACCACCTAGACCACAGGGTCTGCCTCTAGTGATTCACCTAGATCTAAGGGCCACCATGGCCAAGCAGGTGCAGCAGCTCAGATTTGTGGAGTTTGAGCAGTGGTTTCCGCCGAGGCGAGATGAGCGTGCATCAGAGGGCTTCTACACACCACTGTAGGAGGACTTCTATAATGCATATCTTAACAGTGGAGCTGTTTTTAGATCTTAGAGGGTGTGCAACATAAAGTCTATTGTTGCAGCAACTGGAGAGCATATTCGCCCCTACCTTTCTTACCTACCAGGGCTGACAGATTTACTTGCACGGACAGGCTTATATGTTCCATCTTGGGTCCGTCAGTTCTATGCTTCTCTCTGAATTGACCCACAGCATAGATTCATACACTTTGCATTCAGTGGCAGAGATTACAGGCTGATGAGCACTAGGGTCAGAGAGATACTCAGGCTTCAGGAGCAGCCCGTCCGACTACATGAGGTTTGCTATGGACAGACAGCGCCCCCCAGACGTCCTCATGGCGAGATGGTGCCCCCTACTGATCTAGTCTGCCACTGCTTCATAGAGCCATTCGGCGAGGGGTCTAGTAGGACACCAAGTGATCTTACTCCCACTACTAGGGTGTTTGATGCCATTATGAGGAGGACACTACTTCTGAGGATGGGGTATCATGAGGGCTTGACTCGCATACAGTTGTGGCTACTGAACTGTCTGATGCAGCAGACAGTGTTCGATATTTGGGATCTCCTTTTATCTGAGATGGAGAATACTATTGCTGAGGGGTTTAGAGGTCACCGACAGTTGCCCTATGCCCACTAGATCACATTTCTTATTCATAGGGCAGTTATAGTAAGGCTGCCTGAGATACTAGCTAAGTACAGTGGTGCTACGACAGAGTTTCCTGCATATAACCTGACTCAGATGATCCGCCATAGTACATCGACTGCACCTAGCCAGCCATGCCGTCATCTAGAGGTGCCACAGACTATAGCCTAGCAGGATGATACTATCAGGGGCATAATAGCTATAGAGGAGGAGCAGTTGGATGCTTAGCAGGAGGGGATGGTCGAGAGCGACCCTAGTGATAGCTCAGCTGAGGACTACCACGATATCCCTCAGATGCCTCCTTAACAAAATGATCATGAGGCCGGTAGCTCCAGTTCAGCTCCATCTACACTACAGACAGAATCCGCTCTACTTGCCATACTTGAGCGGATGAGGCAGGATTAGGCTCACCAGGCTTAGGAGACCGCCGCTACTTTTGCACAGTTCCAGACTCGACAGGATGAGTTTTAGCGACAGCAGTAGGCCATACAGCAGTAGCAGCAGGCCATGCATCAGCAGTAGCTTCTCATGTAGCAGCAGCTCCATAGATTTATGCAGCATGTAGTGTCAGGTATTCGGGTTCCACCACCACAGCCTTCACCCCAGCTTGGTTAGACTGCCACCACTTTTATGACTCCAGCGTTATAGCCTAGTGAGCTTTAGAGTCAGGGATAGCCACTAGCACAGTTTGCTTCACCTATAGAGCAGGTGTTAGAAAGGTCCTAATATGGCTAGAGGGGGGGTGAATAGCCTTTTTAAAAATCTACAAATCAACTAGAGCAATTCGATTAGTATGACAAATAGCAAAATGCAAACTTGCTCTAGCTCTACAAGGGTTGCAAGCCACCTATCCAACAATTCTAGTTGCAATGATTACTAGGCACACAACTTGCAATGCTACTACTCACTAAGAGCTCTCAAACTTGCTACTCTAAAGAGCTCCACTAGATGAACTTAAAATAACAAAGCAAGCTCTCAATTCTAATTACACTAAAGAGCTTGCCACAACTAGTTTGCAAGAATATAAATGAGTGAGTAGGGTGATTATACCTCCATGTAGAGGAGTGAACCAATCACAAGATGAATACTAAATCAATCATCGGGAGAATACCAAAAGGCAAGAGACAACCAATTTTTCTCATGAGGTTCACGTGCTTGCCGCACGCTAGTCCCCATTGTGTCGACCAACACTTGGTGGTTCAGCGGCTAAGAGATGTTGCACGAACCTCGTCCACACAATTGGACACCACAAGAACCTACCCATAAGTGAGGTAACTCAATGACACGAGCAATCCACTAGAGTTATCTTTTGGCTCTCCACCGGGGAAGGCACAAGACCCCTCACAATCATCACGATCGGAGCCGGAGACAATCACCAACCTTCGCTCAACGATCCTCGCTACTCCAAGCCGTCTAGGTGGCGGCAACCACCAAGAGTAACAAGTGAATCCCATAGCAAAACACGAATGTCAAGTGCCACTAGATGCAATCACTCAAGCAATACACTTGGATTCTTTCCCAATCTCACAATGATGGAGATGAGTGAGAGGGCTTTGGCTAAGCTCACAAGGTTGCTATGTCAATGTAAATGGCCAAGAGAGTGAGCTTGAGCCAGCCATGGGGCTTAAATAGAAGCCCCCACGAAATAGAGCTGTTGGGCTACTCACTACACTGAACACGGGCCGACTGGACGCTCCGGTCAGATCGACTGGACGCTGGACCCAGCGTTCGGTCGTGTGATACACGCCACGTGTCCCCTCTCTTCAAATACTGAGCACCTGATCCCAATGGTTAAGTGATGACTGGATGTGCTGCTGTGAGGTGACCGAACGCTGGACCTCAGCGTCCGGTCGTTTCTAGTAAGGTTCCATTCGCACAAAATCACGACCAGACACGTCCGGTCATGCTCGATCGGACTCATCCAGCGTTCGGTCACTCAATGTCTCCACTTTGCACCACACGTCAGTGTACGTCAGCATTGACCGGACGCACCCTATCAGCGTCCGGTCACTCTTTGCGCCAGCGTCCGGTCACAAGACTGAGACGTATGCTCACTGCTGCTACTGATCAGACTTTGAACCCAGCGTCTGGTCACTACTCCACCAGCGTCTGGTCACTCTATGAACCCCTGTCTTTTCTGTATAGGGCACCATTGGCACCATCCGCACTCTATGGGCGGACACTCCGCCAGTGAAGTTTCTAACCCTTGCTCAAATGTGCCAACCACCAAGTGTATCACCTTGTGCACTTATGTTAGCATATTTTCACAAATACTTTCAAGGGTGTTAGCACTCCAGTAGATCCTAAATGCATGTACAATGAGTTAGAGCATCTAGTGGCACTTTGATAACCACATTTCAATATGAGTTTCACCCCTCTTAATAGTACGGCTATCTAACCTAAATATGATCACACTCGCTAAGTGTCTTAATCACCGAAACAAAATAGCTCCTACTATTTATACCTTTGCCTTGAGCCTTTTGTTTTTCTCTTTCTTCTTTTCAAGTTCAAGCATTTGATCAGCACCAAGCCATCGCCATCGTCATGATCTTCGCCATTGCTTCATCACTTAGAGTAGTGCTACCTATCTCATAATCACTTTGATAAACTAGGTCAGCACTTAGGGTTTCATCAATTAACCAAAACCAAACTAGAGCTTTCAATCTCCCCCTTTTTGGTAATTGATGACAACCCTTTCACAAAAATATGAGTTAAAATTTAATTGAATCCATGTTGCTTGCCCAAGCATATTTACCATGTGTAAAGGATATGGACAAGTTTCATGAATCCCAAATGGTAGCAATTGCTCCCCCTACATATGTGCTAAGAGTTTGGATTGTAGCTTGCACATATGCTTAGATAGGAAACATAGGAGACAATGTCTACCAAATGATGCTAAGGTATAAGAGATGGACCTTTGAAGCGTGATACCAATCGGAGTGCACCAATATACCTTCCTTAGCACCATTAGTAACTAGACATACACAAAAACTAGAATACCCCATGAGATCAACATTACAAGCAAGGGTCTAGTTTCCATAGAATGAACATAAGTCTAGTTACTTTAGCCTATGCATGCTAGTTTTTCATTTCATCATTCAAGCATATAACTAGCATCACCACGCAAGCATGAATATTGAAATTTAGAACTTGTGCCATGTAAGCAAATATATGAAATACACATTCAAATGCAACATACAAGTTTATGAGCTTTCTCCCCCTACTTGTGTGCATTTTTTTATGATCCCTTTACAATGTCATTTCATTTGTTTTCTCCTCCTATCTTACTATCTTTGTGAATTTCTCTCCCCCTTTGTCAACAATTAGCACAAAAGGTGAGCTCAAATTATAGATAGGTTGGGGTGAAACCATGTGAAATGAAGATTATTTTCCCAATTTGGTTCAATCTAGATCACTTGCAAAAGATATTTAACTCAGTTTGATCCAAGGACAAGCTTCTTCACACCTCCAAATAAGGGTTATCTTGTACCATGTTGAGTTAAATACTTATAGCTTATTTTCTAGATCAAATACTAGGTTTACAAGCTCACAAACATGTCATATGCTACCACTAGATCATTTCAAGCATACAAGCAATAGTGGTACCATACAAGCATCAAATTCATTTTTTTATGAATGAGCCTATTCAAATGTGAAATATGTCTAGATGCACTAAACATGTCCTTAGCAAGGATGTATGCCATGTCAATGAACTTTTACCTTGAATTGCTCGAAGGAGAGGCATGTCATATAAATTGGGGTGCATCAACACATATTGGAGAAGTCAAGTATGTTCAATTTATTTCTTAGCTTGCAAAACCTCTTCTCATCAAGTGGCTTGGTGAAGATATCGGCAAGTTAATCTTCGGTGCCCACACTCTCAATGCATATGTCCCCTTTTTGTTGGTGATCTCTTATGAAATGATGGCGGACATCAATATGCTTTGTTCTTGAATGTTGAACCAGGTTATTGGTGAGCTTTATGGCACTCTCATTGTCACATAGCAATGGCACTTGCTTGAATTTAATTCTAAAGTCACTCAAAATAGCCTTCATCCAAAGTAATTGAGCACAACAACTATCGGCCAAAATATACTCTGCTTCGGTGGTTGAAAGTGCTACACTATTTTGCTTCTTTGATGACCAAGACACAAGTGATCTTCCCAATAGTTGACATGTGCCCGCTCAACTTTGCATCCCGCATAATCGGAGTCTGAATGTCCAATCAACTTAAATCTTGCTCCTTTGGGATACCACAATCCAACATTTTGTGTATGCTTCAAGTACCTCAATATTCTCTTTGTTGCTTTCAAATGACTTTCTCTTGGTGAGGCTTGAATCTAGCACACATGCATACACTAAACATCACATTTGGCCTTGATGCGGTCACATAGAGTAGGCTTCCAATCATAGACCGATACATCTTTTGATCCACCATGTTGCCACTAGCATCACTATCCAAGCTTTTACTTGTCCCCATTGGTGTACTAATAGCTTTACTATCATCCATTCCAAACTTCTTGAGCATGTCCTTGATATACTTGCCTTGACTCACAAATGTGCCATTCTTCATTTGCTTGATTTGAAGACCAAGGAAGTAATAAAGCTCTCCAATCATAGACATCTCAAACTCACTTGCCATCATCTTGCCAAACTCCTCACAAAAATCTTGATTTGTTGACCCAAATATGATATCATCAACATAGATTTGCATTACAAACAAGTCATTTCCAAGCTTCTTGGTGAAGAGAGTGGTGTCAACCTTTTCTATCTTGAATCCCTTAGAGAGTAGGAAATCCCTCAATCTCTCATACCATGCTCTAGGTGCTTGTTTTAATCCATACAAAGCATTTCTCAACTTGTAAACATGGTTGGGTTTCTTCTCATCTTCAAAACCGGAAGGTTGCTCAACATACACAAGCTCATTGATGTACCCATTGAGAAATGCACTCTTCACATCTATTTGGTACAACTTGATGTTGTGGGCACAAGCATAGGCTAACAAGATCTTAATTGCTTCCAATCTTGCAACCGGAGCATATGTTTCTCCAAAGTCAAGACCTTCAACTTGAGTGTAACCTTGAGCCACTAATCTTGCTTTGTTCCTTATTACTATCCCATCTTGATCTTGCTTGTTCCGAAAGACCCACTTGGTTCCAATCACATTATGATCCTTAGGCCTCTCAACTAACTCCCATACTTGGTGTCTTGTAAAGTTGTTTAGCTCTTCATGCATAGCATTGACTCAATCAACATCCTTCAAAGCTTCATCTATCTTCTTAGGTTCAATGGATGACACAAATGAGAAATGCTCACAAAATGAAGCCAATCTTGATCTAGTTTGCACACCTCTTGAAATATCACCAATGATAGTGTCCAATGGATGATCTCTTGCAACATTGGTTGGTTGAAGCACTTGCACTTGATTGCTTGCATTTGATTGACCACTTGGTTGAGATGATGAACTAGCCACTTGTTGATCTTGCACTTTGCCATCACTAGTTCTTGTTTGAACTTGATCATGAGAACCACTAGCTTGCACATTTGAGTTAGAGAGCGTTTGATTCTTGTCATCTTCAATGTCAATCACCTTTCTAGGCCTTATATCACCAATGTCCATGTTCTTCATTGTATTGACCAATTGAGTGCTTTTTACATCATCTAGATTCTCATCTTCCTCTTGGAAACCATTTGTTTTATCAAATTCCACATCATGAACCTCCTCAAGAGTACCACTAGCCAAATTCCAAACTCTAAAAGCCTTGCTAGTAGTGGAGTAACCAAGTAAGAAACCTTCATCACATTTCTTCTCAAACTTGCTCAATCTAGTGCCTTTCTTCAATATGTAGCATTTACAACCAAAGACCCAAAAGTATGCTATGTTGGGCTTTCTCCCATTCAATAGCTCATAAGGTGTCTTTTCCATCATGGGGTGACAATAGAGTCAGTTGCTATAATAGCAAGCCGTGTTGATTACCTTGGCCCAAAATGAATGACTCATATTGTATTCACTCAACATTGATCTTGCCATATCAATCAAAGTTCTATTCTTCCTTTCAACTAAGCCATTTGATTGAGGAGTGTACTTGGCCGAGAATTGATGTCTAATTCCAAATTCATTACACAACTCATCAATTCTAGTGTTCTTGAATTCACTACCATTGTCACTTCTAACTTTCTTAATGGTTGTTTCAAACTCATTGTGAATGCCCTTGACAAATGATTTGAATGTTGCAAACACATCACTCTTGTCAACAAGAAAGAATACCCATGTGTATCTAGTGAAATCATCCACAATCACAAATCCATATTTGTTTCCACCAATGCTTGTGTATGTGGTTGGTCCAAACAAGTCCATGTGCATCAACTCAAATGCCTTAGATGTGCTCATCATGCTCTTCTTAGGATGTGTGTTACCAACTTATTTTCTGGCTTGACATGCACTACATAGCTTATCCTTCTCAAATGTGACATCTTTCAAGCCTCTAACTAAGTCATGCTTAATCAACTTGTTCAATTGTTTCATTCCAACGTGACCAAGCCTTCTATGCCATAACCAACCCATGCTAGACTTAGTGATCAAACATGTTGTCAATTGAGCTTCTCTAGCATTAAAATCAACCAAGTATAGATTTTCATATCTAAATCCTTTGAATATCAAGTTAGAGCCATCTACACTTATAATCTCTACATAATCCACACCAAATATGCACTTGAAACCAAGATCACACAATTGAGCTACCGACAAAAGGTTGAAGTTCAAGCTCTCTACTAGTAGCACATTGGAAATGCTCAAGTTATTGGATATTGCAATCTTACCAAGCCCTTTGACATTGCCCTTGCCATTGTCACCAAATGTGATACTATCAATCACATTGCTCTTGTTTTCATTGATTGAATTGAACATTCTTGGATCACCGGTCATGTGTTGTGTGCACCCACTATCAAGCACCCAATACCTTCCTCTGGCTTTATAATTGATCTACAAAAGAAGATCAATTCTTTTTAGGTACCCAAACTTGCTTGGGTCCTTGAAGATTAGTTACCAAGGTCTTTGGTACCCAAATAGCCTTCTTCTTTGGGCCCACAATTGGTGTACCAATGAACTTAGCCTTCACACCATTGGCACCCTTAACAAGCATGTAACAAGAATCAAATTTAATTAAGGATACAATAGGTAGCTTGTTCTTGTTAATTTTGCAATATTGCTCTACATGCCCAACTTGCTTGCATCTATTGCAAAACCGACCATTGCCCTTCACAAAGTTAACTTTGGGAGTAACAAAGGCTGCCTTGCCTTTCTTGGGGGTATAGCCTAATTCCTCTTTGTTGAGAGAAAACATTTGGCTACCCAAGCACTTTAGCAAGCGGGCATCTCCACCATAGGCATTGTCTAAGGCACGAGTGAGCTCATTCACCTCCTTCTTGAGGGTCTCATTTTCCACCATTAATGAGGCATCACAAGTGAGACTATCACTCAAAGGTGAAGTAGAAGTAATAGTGCTACAAGAAGTGTTAGTGGGAGCAACTATAATGGGCTTATAAAAAGTTTCATCAATAAGATCATATGTTAGTCCCACATCACAAGACACGATCACTTGCTCCTTCTTGGCCTCCTCCTTGACTTGCTCAATGAGAGAGGAGTGAGCTTTTTCAAGCTTAGAGTGAGCTTTGCCAAGCTTCTCATGAGCTTCCATTAGCCTCTCATGAGTGGCATTGAGCTCATCAAGGAATTGCACAAGAAATTTGTCTTTCTTGTTCAATTCCTTGCACTCCTTTCTCTTCATCTCAAAGCAAGTATGCACTTGCTCACACATGTCTATGAGCTCCTCCTTGGAGTACTCCTCATCATCATTATCACTCCTACAAGCATCACTTTCACATTCATCATCATCACTCACATCATATTTTACCTTGGTGGGTTTTGCCATGAGGCATGTTGAAGGAGTGTTGAAGATGGAGGGCTTGTTGTTGATGGCGATGCTTGCTAGTGCTTTCTTGATAGATTTCTTGCCATCATCACTACAGTCATCACTATCTGAAGAGCCATCACTATCCCAAGTGACCACATAGCCTCCACCCTTCTTCTTCTTTTGGAAGGTCATTCTCTTCTCCTTCTTCTCCTTTTTTTCTTTCTTATCCTTCTTGTGCTTCTTCTTCTCATCCTCATCATTGTCACTATTGTAGGGATAATTTGCTACAACATAATTGGGACTCTTGTAATTGTAGCATCTTCTCATATATTCTTTGCTTTTGATGTGATCTCTTCTCTTTCTTGCACCATAGCCCTTCTTCTTCATGAATTTTCCCATCTTGCGTACAAAGAGGGCCATAGCTTCATCATCAATATCACTAAGATCATCATCATTACTTGATTCTTTCTTGGACTTGCCCTTGTTCTTGGATGATGATGAGCTAGCCTTGAATGCAATACTCTTCTTCTTCTTTTCTTCTTCTTCTTCCTTCTTGTCATCCTTGTCATCCCCCTCCCTTTCCACATGGTATGCCTCTTGGGTCATGACATCACCTAGTACTTGGTTAGGGGTAATCTCCTTCAGTCCTCCTCTTATGATAAGCAATCTCAACATCTCAAATCTTGGAGGTAAGCACATCAAGAACCGATGAGAGACATCATCATCCTTGATCTTTTCTCCCAAGGCCTTCAAGTCATTTACAATCACTTGCAACCGATGGAACATTTTCGGAATGCTCTCATCTTCCTTCATCTTGAAGCTTGTCAACTTATCCTTGAGAATGTATAACTTAGCACTCTTCACTGCCGGTGTGCCCTCATATGTTTCCTCCAATCTCCTCCACACCTCATTTGCTCTTTCACAATCCTTGATTTGCTCAAACACCTTGGAATCAATGGCATTGTATATGGTGTTGAGAGCCATTGTATTGCATTGCTTTTTGGTCTTGTCTTGGTTGGTGGGGTTATCGGGATCAATGATAGCATAGTCATTCTTGGTCACCTCCCATAGTTGATCATTGATTGAACCAAGATACATCCTCATCTTTCTCTTCCAATAATCATAGCATGTGCCATCAAAGAATGGTGGTTTGCCCCCCACATGGTTGAACACAACTTGAGCCATAATTTGACACTGAGGTTATTAAGCCTTCAATCAAATGGTGACCATGGCTCCGATACCACTTGAAAAGGTCCTAATATGGCTAGAGGGGGGTGAATAGCCTATTTAAAAAAATCTACAAATCAACTAGAGCAATTCGATTAGTATGACAAATAGCAAAATGCAAACTTGCTCTAGCTCTACAAGGGTTGCAAGCCACCTATACAACAATTCGAGTTGTAATGATTACTAGGCATACAACTTGCAATGCTACTACTCACTAAGAGCTCTCAAACTTGCTACTCTAAAGAGCTCCACTAGATGAACTTAAAATAACAAAGCAAGCTCTCCATTCTAATTACACTAAAGAGTTTGCCACAACTAGTTTGCAAGAATATAAATGAATGAGTAGGGTGATTATACCGCCGTGTAGAGGAGTGAACCAATCACAAGATGAATACTAAATCAATCACCGGGAGAATACCAAAAGGCAAGAGACAACCAATTTTTCTCCCGAGGTTCACGTGCTTGTCAGCACGCTAGTCCCCGTTGTGTCGACCAACACTTGGTGGTTCGGTGGCTAAGAGGTGTTGCATGAACCTCGTCCACACAATTGGACACCGTAAGAACCTACCCACAAGTGAGGTAACTCAATGACACAAGCAATCCACTAGAGTTACCTTTTGGCTCTCTGCCAGGGAAGGCACAAGACCCCTTACAATCATCATGATCGGAGCCGGAGACAATCACCAACCTCCGCTCAACGATCCTCGTGGCTCCAAGCCATCTAGGTGGCGGCAACCACCAAGAGTAACAAGTGAATCCCGCAGCAAAACATGAATGCCAAGTGCCACTAGATGCAATCACTCAAGCAATGCACTTGGATTCTCACCCAATCTCACAATGATGATGAAACAATGATGGAGATGAGTGGGAGGGCTTTAGCTAAGCTCATAAGGTTGCTATGTCAATGCAAATGGCCAAGAAAGTGAGCTTGAGCTAGCCATGGGGCTTAAATAGAAGCCCCCACGAAATAGAGCCATTGGGCTACTCACTGCACTGAACATGGGCCGACCAGATGCTCCGGTCAGATTGACCGGACACTGGACCCCAGCGTCTGGTCACGCGATACACGCCACGTGTCCCCTCTCTTCAAATACTGAGCGCCCGATCCCAATGGTTAAGTGATGACCGGATGCGCTGCTACGAGGTGACTGGACGCTGGACCTCAACGTTCGGTCGTTTCCAGTAAGGTTCCATTTGCGCAAAAATCATGACCGGACATGTCCGGTCATGCTTGACCAGACTCACCCAGCGTCTGGTCACTCAATATCTCCACTTTGCACCACACATCAGCATACGTCAGCATTGACCGGACACACCCTACCAGCGTCCGGTCACTCTTTGCGCCAGTGTCCGGTCACAAGACCGAGACACGTGCTCACTGCTGCTACTGACCGGACTCTGAACCCAGCATCCGATCACTGCTCCACCAGCGTCCTATCACTCTGTGAACCCCTGTCTTTTCTGTATAGGGCACCGGTGAAGTTTCTAACCCTTGCTCAAATGTGCCAACCACCAAGTGTATCATCTTGTGCACATGTGTTAGCATATTTTCACAAATACTTTTAAGGGTGTTAGCACTCCACTAGATCCTAAATGCATGTGCAATGAGTTAGAGCATCTAGTGGCACTTTGATAACGCATTTCAATATGAGTTTCACCCCTCTTAATAGTACGGCTATCTAACCTAAATGTGATCACACTCGCTAAGTGTCTTGATCACCAAAACAAAATAGCCCCTACTATTTATACCTTTGCCTTGAGCCTTTAGTTTTTCTCTTTCTTCTTTTCAAGTTCAAGCATTTGATCATCACCAAGCCATCGCCATCGTCATGATCTTCGCCATTGCTTCATCACTTGGAGTAGTGCTACCTATCTCATAATCACTTTGATAAACTAGGTTAGCCCTTAGGTTTCATCAATTAACCAAAACCAAACTAGAGCTTTTAGTGTCCCAGTGGTTTGCTTCGCCCGTGTTAGCCCTGCAATTCACACCTCTCTAGATGGGCTTCACACCGGCTTAGACTTCCTCACTACTAGTGCCAGACACTTCAGTCTCTAGGAGTCTTAGAGTGAATTTCAGTGAGTTAACAGGGTAGCCTACTCCACCATATTTGCATGTCCCAAGTCCTTCTCTAGTTGCACCTATTACCGGGACTGTAGAGACGCTCCCTTCCTCAGTGGCATCATCAGAGCCAGCTGCTCCAGTCATACCTGCATAGTCTATAGCAGCTCTAGTTGCTAATTTGACCCAGACCGCTTCAGCGTCACTTCTAGCTATGGAGGGCCAGACAGCTCAGAGTTTTGGTTCAGATGATGATGGCACTCAGTTCCAGCTTGCTCCTCGTACCTCAGCGCCCGACTCATCTGTTGTAGCCCCGCTGACCGACCCTTAGGTTTTGGTTTTTGATGCCAAAGGGGGAGAGGGTTCGAGTATGCTAGACTTAGGGGGAGCTTAGTTTACTTAGACTATCTTTTATATTGGGTTTTTATGTGTGATACACTATTTTGCATTTGTCGTGTGTTTACTTTTATGCATTAAACTATATTTATGTGATAGTGATATCTACATGATCGTGATATATGACATGTGTGCTCTCTACTTTGAATTATTTACATGTCATATCACTTGTGCTATGCTCATTTGCTTTGCTTCCGCGTTTCACTCCGATGCAAATGAGCTTTATTACTTGTACTCATGCTTATTTCATATCTTTTGAGTACATCATGTTGGCTTGGGTCATATAAGCTTGCCTAACACTTTTGTTCTTATTGTCAAAACTTATATGAACCAAGCATGTCAAAAACCTCAACTCTTTCACATACTCGAGGTAGTATTGTCATCAATCACCAAAAAGGGGGAGATTGAAAGCATCTAGGCCCCTAGTTGGGTTTCGGTGATTAATGACAATACATGATTACTATGACTAACGTGTGTTTTGCAAAGGCAATTAAGTTAGGTCATGGTAATGGAGATCGATTGGGCTATCATGGTGGTCATGCCCCTACGATGGAAATCATTTTGGTTTTCAAAGGATGAACGACAAGGTTAAGGATGGACTAGTTCTAAGTGTCGATTGGAGTTGAAGAGACACTTAGAGTAGTTTAGGACTTTGTTTTTCCTTTGGCCATACTATTAAGGGGGTATGGATGGGTAGCTTGACCTAGGTGAGTCTAGTGGGTTAGGTGTGGTGCACACTTGCTAATCCTAGCACTAGGTAGCTCCTAAAAAGTCCTTAGATCCATTGGAGTAAACTTCATTCACGTATGTTCGAAAGTTGGAAGTGAATAGAGGGTCAAATACTGACTGGACGCTGGCTCAGGGTCTGGTCAGTTCATTTGACCAAGGTGTTTTCATCTGGTGCGACCGGACGCTGAGGGCCAGCGTCCGGTCGACTCCAGTAAGGTTCTAGAGAGGGGAAATCACGACCGAACGCATTCGGTCAGTGTTGACCGGACATTGGCCTGCATACGGTCACACTTTAAACACTGGAGTTCGGGGTGAACTGACCGACGCGTCCGGTCAACATGACCGGAGCATCTGGTCACCCCGCAGAGGCACATAACGGTTCATTTTTCAGCCCATGTTATAAATACTTCTTCCATTCGTGTGTGGGGGTACTTTTTGATCATTCAAACAACTAAGAAACACCTTGAGAGTGCCAAGAAGAGTAAGGTCCTAGTGAGGTGATTGAGATTTGAGAATCCCAAAGAGAGCCCTCATTAGTGAGATCAAGAGTAGCAAAGTGTGCATCCACCCTTCTCATTGGGCTTGTCGTGGTCAAGTGAGAGTCCGTGCTTGTTACTCTTGGTGATCGCCATCACCTAGATGGCTTGGTGGTGATTGGGAGCTTGGTGATCATCCGGCGGTGCTTGTGGATGACCTAACTCAAGTTGTGAGCGGTTGTGGGTGATTCACCATGACAGAGTGTCAAAGAATCAACCCTTAGAGAGCACTTGATCCTTGCGCGGATCAAGGGGGAGCTACACCCTTGCGCGGGTGCTCCAACGAGGACAAGTGGGGAGTGGCGACTCTCTGATACCTCGGCAAAATATCGCCGCGTTCCTCCTTCTCTCTTTACTTTGAGCATTTACTTTGAGCAATTCAATTCTTGTCATTTACATTCCTAGAATTGCCATGCTAGAGTAGGATTGGAACTTAGGGTGCTAAACATTTGTGCATTAGATCAATAGAAACACTTTCTAGGCATAAGGGGGGATTGGAACTTAGGGTGCTAAACATTTGTGCATTAGATCAATAGAAACACTTTCTAGGCATAAGGGGTTAATTGGGCTAACCGTAGAGTTTAATTATTGCAAAGAAATTTATAATTAGCCCAATTCACATCCCCTCTTGGGCATCTTGATCCTTTCATGCTCGACATAGCACCTTGAGTGCTCGGCACTCTGGTTGCACTGCTCGGCACTACTTTTGGATAGCTCATCATAACTCCTGTAGTGTTTGGCCACACTATAGGAGTGCCTAGCCTCAGTCTTGGAGTGGTCGGCACCACTGCAAGGCGTCTTGGCTCTACCACGGGAATGCTCAGCACCCATCATGTAGTGGTCGCCACCACTGTAGGACCTCCTAGCATCACTCCTAACGTGTTCAGCATCCCTCCAGGAGTGCTTGGCACTCTTCCCTGAGTGCTCGACATCCCTCCTAAAGTGCTCGGCACTGCCCTAGGAGTGCTCAGCTCTACTGCTAGAGTGCTCGGCGCTCCTCCCAGAGTGCTTGGCACTTCTTCCCCAGCATCTCCACCACCATGGATGACCAGGTGCTCGACGACAAAGGTGATGGTGAAGCTACCAGCTTCCTCTGCGCTTAGACTGCTCCAGTCCCAAGCCGCCTTCTCATCGAACACGACATCGCGCGAGACAAGCCCCTTGTCTCCACGTGGGTCATAGAGCCGGTACGCCTTGGTACCCTCCGCATAACCTAGGAACACCATGGGTGTGCTCCTGTCCTCCAGCTTGGTGAGGTTCGGCTTCGTCTTCCTGATGTGGCCGATGCATCCAAATGTCTAGAGGAAGGACACGCTCGGCTTGCGTCCATACCAAGCTTCGAACGGTGTCTTGCCCGTTAGGGCCTTGGTCAGAGCGCGGTTGAGGATGAACACCGCTGTGGTCACCGCCTCTCCCCAGAACCTTACTAGCATGCCTTTGGCCTTCATCATGGATCGGGTCATGCTAACCACTGTCTGGTTTCGTCGCTCCACCACACCATTCTATTGTGGCGAGTACGACATGGTGTGGTGTTGCCCCATACCCTGATCTACATAGTACACAACGAACTCCACCGAAGTGAATTCACCGCCGTGATCAGTCCTCAGCATGCGGAGCTTCTTGCTGCTCTTGGCCTTCGCGTGTATCTTGAACTTTTTGATTGTCGCCGCCACTTCGTCCTTGCTCGTTAGGAGTTGTAGCCACATGTAGCGACTACAATCGTCCACGAGCAGGAGGAAGTACCACTGACCACCATTTGTAGTAGGCATGATCGGCCCACAGAGGTCGCCGTGGACGAGCTCGAGAGCATCCTTCACGTGATACTTGGCCGCCTTTGGGAAAGGTAGCCTCCTCTGCTTCCTGGCTAGACAGCTATCACACAGCTCGCCTCCATGCTTGATGTGGGGTAGCCCTCAAGCCATCTTTTCTAGCCAACCAAGCGTGTCGAAGCTAAGATGTCCGAACCGGGCATGCCACATCCACAGTTCCTCGGAGTGCCTTATCGCCAGGCACACCGGTTGCTCTACCTTCAGGTCGAGCAGGTACAACCAATTCAGGGACCTCTTCACCTTGGCAAGAAGTAATTACTCCCGGTCCCTGATCCTAAGGACTCCATCTTTAATCAGTACCTTGCTACCACGCTCATCTAGCTGACCAATGCTGATGATGCTGGAATGCAGCTGCGAGATGTAATATACATCCGTTAGCGCGTGGTGCTCCCCGTTCTAGCACCTAAAGATAATGGTGTCGCGCCCTTGGATAGCCACCCTTGAGCTATCACCAAACTTCATTGTACCGGTAACATCGTCGTCGAGCTCGGAGAAGGATTCCTTGGAGCCCATCATGTGGTTGCTGGCACCAGAGTCCAGATACCACCGCTGCTCCTGGTCGGCGCCTACACGTTCGAGGTGGACTTAGGCGCATGGTTCATCGAGGTTGACTGTCTTTAGGGCCTTCCTAGGTCCTTCCACCATCGTCGCCTCTTCCCTCTCCTCGGCCTCAACGTCGTGTAGTGCACAGAACATCGTCATCAGGATTGTGGCCTCATCCTCATCATCGGCTTGCGCCAGGTGAGCCTGAGCCTTCTTCTCCTGCTTGCGATTTGGGCACTCCTATGCCCAATGGCCCATCTTCCCACAACACTGGCAGGCGTTGAGGTCGACCTGCTTCTTCTCCAAAGAAGCCTTGCTAGGGCACTTGCCATTACCACCATGGCTGGAGGAGGCTACCTTCCTAGAGTTCCTCCGAGCAGCCCACTCCTCTTCCATCAACAGGAGTTTCCCACCGTCCTTCGTTGCTGTCGCCTGCTCCAAGCGCTTGTCCACCGCCCGCAGACGGCCTGTCACATCCTCAATGGTGAGGGTGGACAAGTCTAGCATCGTTTCTATGGAGAGAGCGATCTAGATGTACTTTGCTAATACAGAGTGGAGGTACTTGGAGACCGCCTCCTCTTCGTCGATGGTGGCACCATGGCTCTTTAGCTTGCTGATGAGCATTTGTAGGCGGAGGGAGAAGTCCTCCACCATTTCACCATCCTTGAACTTGAGGTTGGCGTAGTCCTGCTTTAGAAGCTAGGGCGTCGCCTTCTTTACGCGGTCGAAACCGATGCGCATCACCGCAATAGCCTCCTACGCCTCCTTAGCCGAGCTCTTCGCCCCCAATGGCTCCCTGTACTCTACCGGTACAGCAGTGAGGATAGCCTCTAGTGCTAACATGTCATCTTCTTCATTGTCGGTGCCCTTGTCAACAACATTCCAGAACCGTCGGACTCTAAGATTGACCTTCATGGTCACCGACCACTCTCTATAGTTGGTGCGAGTCAGCGTCGGCCAACTGGTGCCGCTGACCTCCCGTGTCATGTGTACAATGACCTCCGATCATGGCTGGACAGCCACAGTAGTGCCACTGCTGTCACCCATCTCTGAACTACCCATCATCGCTAGCGGTTAGTCTGGCGACGATGCTTGTACGGCTCTGATACCACTTGTTGGCCCACAAGATTATCGGCTCAGGTGAGTGAACCACTCACCAGTCTTGTCGAGCAACCGCTAGTGTTGCCGAGCACCCACTAGCCGTGCCGACCACAAACAAGCGTTGTCCGTCCCCACACACTATGGCTAGAGCTTGAAGAATAAGGGAGAGCAGAGTATGCACACACAATACAAGACACCAGCGTTGGCCGAAGCCCTATGAAAGGATCAAGATGCCCAAGAGGGGGGGGGGGTGAATTGGGCCAATTCTAAATTTTCTTGCAATAATTAAAACCTACGGTTAGCCCAATTAACCCCTTGTGCCTAGAAAAGTGTTTCTATTAATCTAACGCACAACGGACTTGCAACCTATGTTCCAAACTTACTCTAGCATGGCAATTCTATGAATGTAAAGACAAGTATTGAATTGCTCAAAGTAAAAGCTCAAAGTAAATGCTCAAAGTAAATAGAGAGAGAGGAACGCGGTGATGTTTTGCCGAGGTATCGGAGAGTCGCCACTCCCCACTAGTCCTCGTTGGAGCACCTGCGCAAGGGTGTAGCTCCCCCTTGATCCACGCAAGGATCAAGTGCTCTCTATGGGTTGATTCTTCGACACTCTGTCGCGGCGAATCACCCAAAACCACTCACAACTTGAGTTGGGTCACCCACAAGCTCCGCCGGGTAATCACCAAGCTCCCAATCACCACAAAGCCATCTAGGTGATGGCGATCACCAAGAGTAATAAGCACGAACTCTCACTTGACCACGCGAAGCCTAATGAGAACAGTGGATGCACACTTTGCTACTCTTGATTCACTAATGAGGCTACTCTCTTGGATTCATGAATCTCAATCACCTCACTAGGACCTTGCTCTTCTTGGCACTCACAAACATGTTTCTCAGCTATTAGAATGAGCAAAAGTGACTCCACACACGAGTGGAGCTTCTATTTATAAGGCAGCCTAAAAAACAAACCATTATGAGCTTCTGTGGGGTGACCGGACGCTCCGGTCATGTTGATTGGATGCTTCGGTCAGTTCAACCTGCACACTAGTGTTTAAGTGTTGATCGAACGGTGGCAGGGTCTGATCACCACTGACCGGACATGTCCAGTCGCATTAAACCCTCACTGGAAGCTTACTGTACTCGACCGGACGCTGGATCCTCAGGGTTTGGTCAGTATTGACCGGATGCGTCTGGTCATAGATTTCCTTCTCTGGAACCTTACTGGAGTCGACCGGACGCTGCCTCCTAGCGTCCGGTCACTTGACCACTCCAGCGTCCGGTCGCACCGAACACAGTCTCTTGATCAAATGAACTGACCGGACCCTGCGGCCAGCATCCGTTCGCACCAGAGCCAGCGTCCGGTCAGCATTTGACCCTCCATTCACTTCCAACTCTCGAACATATGTGAATGAAGTTGGCTCCATAGGATCATAGGGCTGTTGTGGAGCTACCTAGTGTTAGTTTTAACAAGTGTGCACCACACCTAACTCACTAGACTCACCTAGGTCAAGCTACTCGTCCATACCCCCCTTAATAGTATGGCCAAAGGAAAAACAAAGTCCTAAACTACTCTAAGTGTCACTCCAACTCCAATTGACACTTAGAACTAGTCATCCTTAACCTTGTCGTCCATCCTTTGAAAACCGAAACGATTTCCATCATAGGGGCATGACAACCTTGATTGCCCAATTGATCTCCATTACCATGACCTAACTTAATTGCCTCTACAAAACACACGTTAGTCATAGTAATCTTGTATTGTCATTAATCACCAAAATCCAACAAGGGGCCTAGATGCTTTCAATCTCCCCCTTTTTGGTGATTGATGACAATACCACCTCGAGTATGTGAAAGAGTGAGGTTTTTGTTATGCTTGGTTCATATAAGCTTTTGTCAATAAGAACAAAAGAGTTAGGCAAGCTTATATGACCCAAGCCAACACGATGTACTCAAAAGATATGAAATAAGCATGAGTACAAGTAATAAAGCTCATTTGCATTGGAGTATAAACATGGAAGCAAAGTCAAATGAGCATAACACAAATGATATGACATATAAAAAATTCAAAGTAGAGAGCACACATGTCATATATCACAATCACATAGATATCACTGTCACATAGATATAATAGTATTCATAATGTATCACACACATAGAAACTCCAAATGTAATAGATAATAAGCTAATAATAGATAACTAGCTCCCCCTAAATGTCGCTCCCCCTGAGTCTACATACTCAAACCCTCTCTCCCTTTGGCATCAAACACCAAAACCTAAGGGTCGATCGGCGGGGCTGCAGCGGACGAGCCAGGCGCTAAGGTAGAGAAGCAAGATGAAACTAGGCGCCATCATCATCAGACCCTGAGCTCTGTACTGACTGACCCTCTGTGGCTAGAAGTGTCGCTGAAGCAGTCTGGGTCTGAGCTAGGGTAGGTGCGGCCTGTGGTGCTGGTACGTCTGTCGTAGGATCTAAAGAGGCGACAGACGAAGGGAGCCTCTGAGTAGTCACGGCAATAGGAGCTACTGTAGAAGGACCGGCGATATGCATATGTGGCGGTGTAGGCATGCCTATCAACTCACTGAAGGATGCTCCAAGACTCCTGGAGACTAATGTGTCAGGCACAAATAGTGAGGATGACTGATCCGGTGAGAAACCCGTATGATATGGTGTGAACTACGGGGCTACTATAGGTAAGGACAACCACTGGGACACCTATACTATGGGAGAAGCAAATGGAGCCGGAGGCTATCCCTGACTCTGAAGCCCACTGGGCTGTACTGCTGGAGTCATCGAAGTGGTGGCAGGCTGAGCAAGCTGGGGTGAAGGCTGTGGCAGTGGAGCCCCAAGTGCTGTTACTACATGTTGCATAAATCCTATAAGCTGCTGCTGCATGAGTAACTGCTACTGATGCATCTGCTGCTGCTGCTAGAGGATCTGCTGCTATCACTGGAACTCGTCCTGACGAGCCTAAAACTGTGCAAAGTTTGCAGCTGTCTCCTAAGCCTGTCGTGCCTGATCCTGCTGCATCCGCTCAAGAATAGCAATCAAGGCAGGGTTCATCTGCAGTGCAGGTGGAGCTGAGCTGGAACTGTCGACCTCTGCACCGTGTCTACGTGGAGGCATATGAGGAATCGATAGATAGTCGTCATCTAAACTGTCACTAGACTCTGTCACCTCCTGCTGTGCCTCAAGCTGCTCCTCCTCAGTAGTGGCTATGCCTCTGATAATCTCATCTTGCTGAGCTGCTGACTCTGGAACATCTGGATGATGGCTAGGCTGAGTGGGTGCCTATGGTGTGCTGTGCCTGATCCTCTATGCCATGTTATAAGCTAGAAACTCTATGGTGGCACCTTTGTACTCGGCAACCATCTCTGGGGTCCTAACCTACACAGCCTTGAGCATCAGAGATGTGATCTAATGTGCATATGGATGCTGCCTGCAACCCTTGAAGCCCTCAACTATAGTATCCTCCATCTCTGATAGAAGGAGGTCCCAAATGTCGAACATGATCTGCTACATCAGGGCATTGAGGAGCCAGAGCTATAGGCGAGTCAGACCCTCTCTGTATCCCAACCTAGGAAGTAGTGTCCTCCTGATGATGGCCTCTAGCACTCGAGCTATAGGAGTAAGGTCACTGGGGTTCCTCCTCGACCCCTCACCAAAAGGCTCCTTGAAGCAATGGTGCACAAGATCTGTAGGGGGCACCATACCTCCATGAGGACGCTTGGGAGGCTCCTGCTATCCATAACATACCTCATGTAACCTGACAAGCTGCTCCTGTAGCCTCAGTATCTCCCTGGCCCTGAAACTCATCACCCTGTAGTCTCTGCTTCTGAATGCAAAGTGTATGAAGTTATGCTGCGGGTCAATGTAGAGCGAAGCATAAAACTACCGAACCCAAGATGGTACATACAGTCCAGTCTGGCCAATCAGATCTGTCAGCCCCAGCAAATATGATAAGTAAGGGTGGATATGCTCTTCGGTTGCTGCCACAATAGCCTCAATACTGCAGACTCTCTGAGATATGAACACTGCCCCACTGTTGAGATAAGCATTGTAGAAATCCTCCCGTAGTGGCGTGTAGAAACCCTCTGCTGCTCTCTCATCCCTCCTCAGAGGAAACCACACCTCAAACTCTACAAAACTCAGCTACCAAACCTGCCTGGCTATGGTGGCCCTCAAGTTAAGATGTACCACTGGAGGTGGACCCTGTGGTCTAGGCGGTGGATGCAATCCCCTCTGCTGCGTCGACGGCCTTGATGAGACTAGAACATGGGTACGACTAGAGTGGCGTGGCTAGGGTGCCTACTTGGTCTCCTCGACCTCCTCGGCCTGCTGGCCCTCCTGAGTCTCTTGAACTAGCTGAGGCTCTACTGGTGGGGGCTGCTGCTGTGGCTCCTGCTGGGACTCCCCCTGAGGCTGAGGCTCCTCAATAGCCAGACGATGTCCTACCATCATGACAGTCCCAGGTGGACCACCATGATGACGCTCAGCCTCCTCAACTGTTGCCCTCTATGCTGGTGTAAGCTGCTGATCTACAATGACAACACCACTACGAGCACCGCCTCTCTTGGCATGCTCCATGGCCTCAGCGACTGCTGCTGCTCTCGTTGTCTCTGCATCGGGGTACTTGCGCTTCTTAGATGTAACCTGCTTCGTCGCCTTGCCTTTAGTTCCTGCAGGCAAGCGAGGCGGGGGCCTCCGATCGTCATCTCCTAGACCACCACCAACATTCTTGGTGTGAGCCATCTGATCTGACAAGAGAAAAAACTACCGCTGTCAAGATCAACTATCCACTGACACTTTTGAGGCTTGGCCTCGATCCGTACTCGCGAGCTTGGCTCTGAGTTAACTAACAACTGCACCTATCACCTCAACGACACCGACTCGCTGCACGATGGAATAGATGGATATACGAGTAAATACGATATATCTAAAAGATACAAAACCCTATGAGAGCAAGCAATTTAGATGCAAAATTGAAGCGACTGGCTTGCTACCTAACAAACCGATGATCCGAGAAAAGAAGAGACGTCACGCGAGGGATCACCGGGACTGCTAGGGTTAGGGTTTGCGAAGCACTTCAATGAATCGGTGGCCCTGGAAGATTTGAAATCAATGCATCAAAATCTATCTAGGTCACGGGCAAACCACATTGGGTGCTAGGATATGGCCTTACCAGTGAATGCTGCGAGAGCTTTGTAGTGACTTGGCGGCAAGGGAGCATGGCAGACTCACGAGAAGTGGACGGCAGTGGAGGGCTTGGTGGCACTCGGTGCTCGAGAGCAGACGACGGCGCGTGTGGGTGGCTGGAGACGGTGTGGACGCACAGGCTCAGCTACGGCGTCAGCGAGGGCAAGCACTGGCATGATGAGCTGGCGCGGGGAAGAGCAGGGTGGACACGGCGGTGGCAGAAGCATGACAGTGTTGGCATGGGAGGCGTGCAGGAGGCTTGCGGACGCGGCGGTGGTGGAGCTCGTCGGTGATTAGGGCTGGCGGCGGCGGAATAGGTCAGCAGGTACGGCACACGCGGTTAAATAGATCCCCTGACGCGACAAGAAAGGAAACGGATAAAGAGTCCTAAAGCCACACGAGATCTACTAACCGGACGCTCCGGTGGTAGCGACCAGACGCTACCACCCAGCGTCTGGTCGATTCCAGAGAGGTCCAATTCCTCTAGAATCATGACCGGACACGTCTGGTGGTCCATGACCGGACGCAGGCAGGGTCCGGTCAGTTGCCTTGAATGCCATGAAGATCAACCAGACGTTGGAACCCTTCCTGACCGGACGCTCAAACGTAGAGTTCGGTCACTCCTTCAGCTTCTGTTCACCTCCTGTGAACTGATCGGACGCTGGACTGCAGAGTCCGGTGCAGCGTCCGGTCACTCTTTTCCAGCAAATCTTCAATGTTCCTTTGCGCTGCCTGTTCCCAATCAAGTCCCAACAAGAATAAGATCCAAATAAACATCAATTGGGACTGATGTGAGTGACCTCTCTCAAACCCTCATATTTTTCAAAATATTTTGCCTTAGGCTATAATTCTTTTTAAGAAAATAGGCAATAAGTGGGCAAATGGAACAAAATGACAAAACAACATCCATGCATATGCAGTACTTTGTAAGTAAATCTAGTTGCTTGTCAAGTTTGATCCAATGTTAAGCTTCTTCACATGCTTTTTGGCGGTTATCTTAACCATGTTAGACAAGCCCTATATGCATTACCAAAAATCAAACATGTTGTATATTACATTGAATGCAAGGGACAACACAAGCTCAATTTTTAGTGAAGTTACTAAAATCAAGTACATTGAGCTCATTCCACAATCTACAAAATGTAGCCTCATCTAGCGGTTTAGTGAAGATATCCGCTAATTGATCTTTGGTTCTTACACCTTCTAGTGATATATCATTTTTAGCAACATGATCTCTTAGAAAGTGATGGTGGATATCTATGTGCTTGGTGTGAGAGTGTTGAACCAGATTATTTGTAAGTTTTACCGTACTTTCAATGTCGCACAAAAGAGGTACCTTTTCTAGAACTATACCATAGTCTAGCAAAGTTTATTTCATGTATAAAATTTGTGCACAACAAGCACCTGTGGCAATGTATTCCGCTTCGGCCGTGGATAAAGCCACACTATTTTGTTTCATGGAGGGCCAAGACACAAGTGATCTACCAAGCAAATGGCACCCTCCGGATGTGCTCTTTCTATCAACTTTGCAACCGGCATAATCCGAATCAAAATAGCCAACTAATTCAAATATAGCTCCTTTGGGATACCAAAGGCCAATGCTTGGTGTGTGCTTAAGATACATAAGGATTCTTTTTATGGCAAATAAATGTGTTTCCTTAGGATTAGCTTGAAATCTAGCACATATACACACACTAAACATGATGTCAGGCCTAGATGCGGTTAAATATAACAAGCTACCAATCATGGAACGGTAGAGAGTTTGATCAACCGGGTTACCTCCCTCATCTAGGTCAAGATGTCCATTGGTAGGCATTGGTGTCTTGATTGGTTTACATTCATCCATCTTGAATCTCTTGAGAAGATCTTTTGTGTATTTCTCTTGAGAGATGAAGATGCCTTCTTTCATTTGCTTGACTTGAAAACCAAGAAAGAATGTAAGCTCACCAATCATGGACATCTCGAACTCCTTCGACATCAATTCACCAAATTATTTGCATGATTCTTCATTTGATGATCCAAAGATGATATCATCAACATATACTTGACAAATGAAGATATGCCCATCAAGCTTCTTGGTGAATAGTGTGGTGTCGACCTTCCCAATGGTGAAGCCCTTCTCAATGAGGAAGTCTCGAAGGTGCTCATACCAAGCTCTTGGGGCTTGCTTAAGCCCATATAGTGCCTTGGACAACATATAAACATGATTAGGATATCTAGGGTGTTCAAACTCAGGAGGTTGATCAACACAGACTAGTTCATTAATAAAGCCATTTAAAAATGCACTTTTCACATCCATTTGATATAGTTTCATTTCATGATGTGATGCATATGCAAGAAGGATACGGATGGCTTCTAATCTTGTAACTGGTGGAAAGGTCTCTCCAAAATCCAAACCTTCAACTTGAGAGAACCCCTTTGCAACTAGTCTTGCCTTGTTCCTCACAACAACACCTTGATCATCTTGCTTATTGCGGAACACCCACTTTGTTCCAATGACTCTTGCGCTTTTTGGTCTCTCTTCAAGAGTCCAAACTTCATTGCGAGTGAAGTTGTTCAACTCTTCATGCATGGCATTGATCCAATCCAGATCTTTAAGAGCTTCTTCTACCTTGGTAGGCTCATAGCAAGAGACAAAAGAGTGATGAGCAATAAATGAGGCAAGTTTTTAAGATCGAGTCATTACACCCTTTGATGGACTCCCTATGATGAGATCTTGTGGATGATCTTGTAGGAGAGGTGTATTTCTTCTATTGACCACTTGAGGAGGAAGTTGTGGAGCATCAACATCTTGTGCTTGTACCACCATTTGCTCATGGGAGATATGAGTATCTTCATTTTCTATTCTCCCATCTTTTTCGCCATCTTATGGCACACTTGATGAAGAAGGTTGATCAATAACTTGTACATCATCTTCATCATCTTTTGGCTTGATGTCTCCAACCAGAATATTCTTCATAGCCTCCCTCAATGGTTCATCACCTACATCATCAAGATTCTCATGTGCTCCTTGGGAGCTGTTATATTCATCAAATTCCACATCATATGTTTCTTCAACCAAGCCAATGGCATGATTAAATACTCTATATACTTTGGACTTTGATGAGTAACCAACAAGAAAACCAATATCACAACGTCTTTGGAACTTCCCTAGGTGTTGCCGCTTCTTATAGATGTAGCATTTGCAACCAAACACCCTAAAGAAGGAGACGTTCGGCTTCTTCCCATTGAGCAACTCATAAGGTGTCTTGTCAAGGAACTTTTGAAGGAATAGGCGGTTTGATGCATAGCATGAGGTGTTGATTGCTTCTACCCATAGAGCTTCGGGGGTGTTGTACTCATCTAGCATTGTCCTTGCAAGAGTGATCAAAGTCCGGTTCTTCCTCTCAACTACACCATTTTGTTGAGGAGTATAAGTTGCGGAGACTTCATGCTTGATCCCAACTTCATCACAATAAGCTTCAATGTTTGTGTTGTCAAATTATTTTCCATTGTCACTCCTTATCTTCTTGAGCTTCACTTCAAATTCATTTTGAGCTCTCTTGGCAAACTTCTTGAAGCAAGATGCAACTTTGGATTTGTCATAAAGGAAGAATACCCATATATACCTTGAATAGTCATCAACAATCACAAGACAATAGAGATTCCCTCCTAAACTCTTGTATGTTGTAGGTCCAAATAAATCCATGTGTAGGAGTTCTAGCACCCTTGTGGTTGACATGAAAGCTTTGGTTGGATGAGTATTTGCAACTTGCTTGCCGGCTTGACATGCACTACAAAGCTTGTCCTTTTCAAACTTCACATCCTTCAACCCTCTCACCAAATCATTCTTCATAAGCTTCTTGAGTGAACTCATACCAACATGAGCAAGTCTTCTATGCCATAGCCACCTAAGTGTTGTTTTGGTGAATAGGCAAGTCTTCAAATTTGCATCTTCGGAGGTGAAGTCCACTAGATATAAGTTGTTGTATCTAAATCCATTGAATATCACTTGATTATCATCTACCTTGGATACAACAACCTCCTTCTCGGTGAACAAGCATTGGAAGCCAAGATCACACAATTGTCCAACGGATAGCATGTTGAAGCTCAATGAAGCAACATAGAGCACATTGTAGATGGAATGATCATTTGATATTGCCACTTTGCCCAATCCTTTAACCTTGCCCTTTGAGTTATCTCCAAATGTTATTTTCTCTTGTCCATCTATCTCTTCATCTAGTGAGGTGAACATATGAGGATCACCGGTCATATGTTGAGTGCAACCACTATCAATAACCCAATTACTTCCACCAATCTTGTAGTTCACCTACACACAAGAGATTCAAGCTTTAGGAATCCAAACTTGTTGAGGGCCCTTCACCTTCTCAACAAGTGACTTAGCCACCCAAATCTTCTTAGGCCTATTCTTGTTAGGGGGTCCTAAGAACATGACTTTCATCTTCCCACTAGAGTCCTTTCTAAGCATGTAGTGAGCATTAAAGGCAAAGGGTCTAGCATGCTTGGGCAAGGGTTGTGGCGGTGGAGTTTGGCACTCATGAGCAAAGTGGCCTTCTTGTCCACACTCAAAACATCTCTTTGGCTTTGGCTTTGATTGTTGTTGTTGAACTTGAGCCTTCTTCTTCTCTACACTTGCCACATATCCAATGCCACTTCTATCCATCTTCATGACGGTGTTCATGAGTAGCTCACTTTGGAGGTGCTTGCCTCTAGCAAACTTGCTCAACCCAATCTTAAGATGCTCTTTCTCCAACTTGAGCTTCTTATTTTCTTCCTTTAGAGCATCATCTTTCTTCTCTTCCTTGAGCTTCTTGTTTTCTTCTTTGAGCTTCTCATTCTCAAGGATCAACTCTTTGTCATGATCAAGAGTTTCTAGCACATTGGTGTTGTGGCTTTTCATTTCTTCAAGATCTTTCATGAGCTTTTCATTTGTGTTCTTGAGCTTGATATATTCATCATAGTCATTGCACTCAACCACTTGCTTTCCTTTGCCACTAGATTCTTGCTCAATGCTCTCATCAATCAAATCATCACATGATGTAGCTATATCAATCTTAGCAACATGGTTAGTAGCATCATGTGGCTCATTTGGTAAAAATTCTTGAGCAATAACAAGAGTATCATGATTGATCTTAAGAGTTGTATATTCATCTTTTAGCTTGTTGTGGCTAGTGATGATCTCATTGTGCACCCACTCAAGTTTATCATGTTTATCTTTAAGCTCTTTCTTAGAAGATTTTAGCTCCTTGAGTTTGGATGATATAGCATCATTAGTTTCTCTAAGCTCATCATTAGCCTTTTCTAATGTATCGCACTTTGCTAAGAGTGAATCATTTTTAGCATCAAGCTTTTCATTTTTAGCTCTACTCTTTCTAATGATCTTAGTGTATTTTTTTAGTATTTTGACAAGATCATCATATGAAGGTGAATCATCATCATCGCTATCGCTATCATCATCACTAGCTTGCTCATCATCACTACTATCATCATTATTAGTTACCTTGCGTTCACCCTTGGCCATAAGGCATAGGTGTGTAGAGGATGATGGCGATGGTGTCGGTGAAGATGGAAGATCAATAGCAATGGCAGCCACCTTCTCATTGTCACTATCATCATCGGATGATCCACTAGATGAATCAATGTCCATGAGCCAATCACCGACGATATAGGCCTTTCCACTCTTCTTCTTCTTGTGGAAGTCCCTCGTTTTGCCATCTCTCTTCTTGTATGGCTTGTTCTTCTTCTTCTCATGTTCATCTTCATTACTTAAGTCATCTTTCTTGCCCTTGTTCTTGTTCTTGAACTTGTCTTTCTTGGGCTTGGGGCATTGATGTGCTAGATGACCAAGTTCACCACAATTGAAGCAATCCATTTCGGAGATTGGCTTTCTTCTAGAGCTTGTGAAGAACTTCTTCTTCTTTCTATCAAACTTTATGCCACTCTTATTTAGCTTCTTTAGCATCTTAGCGGCTTTCTTCACCACGAGAGCAAGATTTTCATCTTCATCTTCTTCATCACTTGAGCTCTCATACTCAAGTCTTGCTTTGCCCTTGTCTTGGCTAGCTTTGAATGCTAAGTCCTTCTCTTTCTTCTTGGTAGAGGATGAGCCATCTTGTGGCGTGATGTGCATGTACATCTCATGAGCATTTATCTTTCCCAAGATTTGTATCGGTGTAGCGGTGGAAAGATCACCTTGGTGTAACACGGTCACAATATGTCTATATTTGTCAATGGGGAGGACACTCAAGATCTTTCTCACAACGTCGGATGGTGACATTTGAGTAAGTCCAAGCCCATTGACTTCCTCTACAAGAACATTCAAACGTGAATACATCTTATTAGCACATTCTTTGGGAAGCATCTCAAATGAATTTAGCTTTTTAATCACAAGATGATAGCGTTCCTCATGCTCACTCTTGGTTCCCTCATGGAGCGCACAAACGTCCAACCATAGTGCATAGGCGTCTTTGTGGTTCCTTACGCGGTTGAACACATCTTTGCAAAGGCATCTAAAGATGGTGTTTCGAGCCTTTGCATTCCATTTTTCATAATTAACCTCATCGCCTTGTAAGTTAGTAGCATCCCGAGGTTTTGGGAAGCCTTATGAGGCGGCTCTAAGAATACCAACGTCTAGAGCTTCTAAGTACGCCTCTATGCGCATTTTCCAATATGGAAAGTCATCTCCCTCAAAGATAGGAGGAGGTCCATTCCCGTGAGACATCTTGATCTAAGCTGTTAAGCTTAAAAACGTGAGCACGAGGCTCTGATACCAATTGAAAGGATCAAGATGCCCAAGAGGGGGGGGTGAATTGGTCTAATTCTAAATTTTCTTGCAATAATTAAAACCTACAGTTAGCCCAATTAACCCCTTGTGCCTAGAAAAGTGTTTCTATTAATCTAACGCACAACGGACTTGCAACCTATGTTCCAAATTTACTCTAGCATGGCAATTCTATGAATGTAAAGACAAGTATTGAATTGCTCAAAGTAAAAGCTCAAAGTAAATAGAGAGAGAGGAACACGGCGATGTTTTGCTGAGGTATCAGAGAGTCGCCACTCCCCACTAGTCCTCGTTGGAGCACCCACGCAAGGGTGTAGCTCCCCCTTGATCCACACAAGGATCAAGTGCTCTCTACGGGTTGATTCTTCGACACTCCGTCGCGGCAAATCACCCAAAACCGCTCACAACTTAAGTTGGGTCACCCACAAAGTCCGCCGGGTAATCACCAAGCTCCCAATCACCACCAAGCCGTCTAGGTGATGGCGATCATCAAGAGTAACAAGCATGAACTCTCACTTGACCACGCGAAGCCTAATAAGAACGGTGGATGCACACTTTGCTACTCTTGATTCACTAATGAGGCTACTCTCTTGGATTCACGAATCTCAATCACCTCACTAGGACCTTGCTCTTCTTGGCACTCACAAACGTGTTTCTCAGCTGTTGGAATGAGTAAAAGTGACTCCACACACGAGTGGAGCTTCTATTTATAAGGCAGCCTAAAAAACGAACCGTTATGAGCTTCTGCGGGGTGACCGGACGCTCCGGTCATGTTAACCGGACGCTCCGATCAGTTCAACCCGCACACCAGTATTTAAGTGTTGACCGGACGCTGGCAGGGTCCGATCACCACTGACCGGACGCGTCCGGTCGCATTAAACCCTCACTGGATGCTTACTGTACTCGATCGGACGCTGGATCCTCAGGGTCTGGTCAGTATTGACCGGACGCGTCCGGTCGCAGATTTCCTTCTCTGGAACCTTACTAGAATCGACCGGACGCTGCCTCCCAGCGTCCAGTCACTTGACCATTCTAGCGTTCAGTCGCACCGAACGTAGTCTCTTGATCAAATGAACTGACCGGACCCTACGGCCAGCGTCCGGTCGCACCGGAGCCAGCGTCTGGTCAGCATTTGACCCTCCATTTACTTTCAACTCTCGAACATATGTGAATGAAGTTTGCTCTATAGGATCATAGGGCTGTTGTGGAGCTACCTAGTGCTAGTTTTAACAAGTGTGCACCACACCTAACTCATTAGACTCACCTAGGTCAAGCTACCTGTCCATACCCCCCTTAATAGTATGGCCAAAGGAAAAACAAAGTCCTAAACTACTCTAAGTGTCACTCCAACTCCAATCGACACTTAGAACTAGTCATCCTTAACCTTATCGTCCATCATTTGAAAACCGAAACGATTTTCATCGTAGGGGCATGACAACCTTGATTGCCCAATTGATCTCCATTACCATGACCTAACTTAATTGCCTCTGCAAAACACACGTTAGTCATAGTAATCTTGTATTGTCATTAATCACTGAAACCCAACAAGGGGCCTAGATGCTTTCACCCTGTCTGTGAGATGGTAAATCTGAACCCTCTTTACTGAGTTGTCGTGGTAGTCTATTTATACAACTCTATCCATCTAGTCCTAGTACAGCGCACATGTTGCAACAGTAACTAGATAACACAACAGGGCTGACTCTGCGTCGGCCTCTACATGACGACTCACTTGCAGCGGCTATAGTATCACAGTAGAGGATCCGGCGCCGTCTTCCCTTACTATGTTCACATAAGGTAGCAGTAGATTATCTAATAATACTCAGAAGAAAGGAAGTATTGAATGGATTCGATGCAGAGGAGACGTTTGACGAGTTGATGGCTTGTCGGCATGGAATATTGTGATATTTTCAGGCTGTAGGTACATGTCAGCTTTCTTTTGTATAGATGAGTTTGTGAAGAGGAAGGCATTAAAATAAGAGATGACGATCATCATGCTGTAGAAAAAATTCCAGCTTATAATTGTATCATTACGACTACCGGTATGAGTGCAAATAATGTAACTAAACGTTCATTGAGTCATGTTTAAATTTCTTTTCTTGAAGCCAAGAACTGAACACTCTATTAAAGATTTGCTCAACTATACGATCCAATAGTTCAGAACCACTCATTAGTATACTGTACAAGACAACAGGAGATTTTGTGCAAATTAATCCATAATTATGCTCGTGTCACACCAGGTTTATAATTCAACAGAGAATCAGGTTCAAATTGCAACACACTACTCAGGATAGTGAAACAGCAGGCGGCAAGCAGACAGATCACCGTTCTTGGCACTTCCTCTTGAGTCCATAAACATAAGTATAAAAACGCTTTCAGGTTTGTGCTTTCCCTTTTAGATTTTCATCTAGTGGAGGTGGAGCACACTGAAGTTGTGTTCAGTAGAGGAAGCAAACTGAAGCCATTCCCAAATTTGGTTCAAAGTAACCAAAGAAGTTATAAACTGAAAATACAGACAGACTGAAATTTTCCTTATACTGAATGTCATAAAACTTTCATGAGGCTTTTGAAATGTCTGAATCCGCACGTATGAGGTTGAGCATCTAATAACTACATCCCTCAAAATTTCAACAGGTCTAAATTGATATCCGTTTAGGTTATTCAAAAGTAAATCCCAGGTCATCAATCTGTTGCAAAGATGGTTCCCCCGGCCATGACACGGTCGCTGTGGGTGAGGATGCAATCTCGTTGCCGGTTACTCATTGGGCGGGCAACTCCTGCTAAGCACAGTGGTGCCGATCCCCTCAAGCCGGCCACAGCAAGCCCTTGCAGGCGAGCACCGTCGAGACTCTGCAGGCTGCAGGCGGCCGAAGGCAGTACCTCCGAGGTGGCTGGTGGTGCGCCCCGTGAAGGCGGGCGACGGCGGCTATACCAGCAACCGACTGGGTTGCAGGCCCTTGCACATGGGCGCCAGCGAGCACCTGCAAATGGTCAGCGTCGAGCCGTTGTAGGCGTTGGGCGGTGAGACCAGGACAGGCGCCCGTGGTCGTGGCGCTCCGTGTATGCGGGCACTAGTTCAGTTCATGTGAAGGAAGGAGATGAAGATCCACGGTAAAAAGACTAGACTACCCGTAATTACACGTAATCACATCAAACGGCTGAAAAAATTTATTTAGAGAGGAACCAGTCGTTCCTCCAAAGCACCATAACAAACCTCTTAGCATACATGTTTTTTAACCTGATAGCTGGAGCTCTACTTTACAATTAAGAGAGAAAGTCTTTTTTTATGTACGAGGCATCTAGCATGCATTTGGTTTCGGTGTGGTATGAGACGATTCTATCCCTGATTCTTTTTTTTTTTATGAACTCGTCGTACAAAGTGATTGGTTAAGATTTAAGAAGGATGAAATCATCCCAGTTCTTTGTCTGATTAGAGAGATTGGGCAAAGTCGGATGAATGGTGCAGTTCACACCGTCAAGTACAGTTAGATATCGTTCCCATCTATCACATGTGGGACCCACTGTCAGCTATACACATCTTCTTCCGCAATCCCTAATGAGCATGGATTAATTAGGGGGCAGTTGTCCATTACGAACAAGCACACCAAAAAAAAATTCAAATTTCATATGCACTTTACATTATTCATTTTTGCAGAAAAAAAGAGAATAAATTATGGGTCATGCACAAGTAATTGAACTCGTGTTCAGCATCAGCCGCATGTACATGTCCATCCTACAGAGGAAACTAAACGGAAATGCTGTGGACAGGACGTCGGTTCGTCGGACGCTTGCGTTGGTGGACCTTGATGTCCGCTCGAATGGCCCAACACTATCATTCGCACGGTCACACCCATCTCGCGTTTTACTAAAAAACAAAAAAATCTCCGCTCTCACTTTCCTCTCGACCACTACATCGCGACCGCGCCACCGCGCCTGCACTGTCGCGGCGTGCTCCACCGTGGCGCACTCCACCGCGCCCAGTTGGCTGCCATCCTTCGTCTCCACCGCGCCCGAGCGCCGGCGCCCGCCTTCCTCCCTCTTTACCGTGCTCACCGTCTGGCGCGCGGCTTCCGTTCTACATCACGCCTGTCCGGTCGCTTCTGTCCCTTTCCGCCGACAGCTCGTGCCTGCGGTGACTAGTAGGCCTTCCCTCCTCTCTCTCCACCGCGCTCGGTCCGCTTCCTCCCTCGGCGATGGCATCCAGCAATACGGACGAGATCGGACTTAAAGAGCATGTTGCAGACGTATGTTTCAAGTGTTTCAGAGATGCGTTGCAAGTGTTTTACATCGATGTTGCAAAAGTAGATCGTGATGTTGCATATGTTTGCAATGGTTGTACACGTATGTTGCAAAGGGCTTGTCGGTGTTCCGAACAGCCGACTAGTAAATTTGTATATTACGCGTCTGACCCGGATGGTGTGCTAAGAGGACACAAGGATTATACTGGTTCGAGCCGAATATTCCTATGTCCAGTTTCGGGCTGCTCGTGTTACCAGCACTGAGTTTGTAGTAGGGGGTTACAAACTGGCGGGAGAGGGAGGAGCTCCCAAGTCTCTGTGGTTCGATTGCTCGATGCTTCTACTGCTCAATCTATCGGTCGATTGATCTCTCTCTCTGAACGGTGCCCTGCCTTTCTTTTTATAGACCAAGGGGAGAGAACAGGATACCTGAGACCGAGAGAAGGGAAGAGGGGAAAAAGAAAGAGAAATAAGGCTCCCGAGGGTATGTTGTCCTCCTCTTCGCGTGGGTCCCGCTGACCTTGTAGATCATGGTGGCAAAGGCGTCGCACCGAGGTCCTGTTGGCCGCTGTAGCATACGTGCGGGCGTCGTGTGCCATTCTTGTGTTCCATCCAATCCGAGCGGACGGAATGATCAAAGGGTCCTGTCGACATAATATCGTCGGCAGTCCACCGAGGGGCACCCCGCGATGGTAGATTGATCGGCAGAGGTGCGTGTAATCAAGAACAAGAAGGCAACAGAGACACACGAGTTATACAGGTTCAGGCCGTCGGTACGACGTAATACCTTACTCCTGTGGTCTGTTGGTTTGCATTAGCTATCGTATGATTTGCCGTGAATTCGTAGGGGGTCCCTGCCCGCCTTATATGGTCTGGGGGGCAAGGTTACAAGTCGGTTAGATCTGAGAGATAACCGGAAAGTAATAACAGATTACAAGAAACATGGGTGTGTGTGACCTGCCGTGGGTATCTGGGGTCGTACCCCCCACAGCTAGCCCCCGAGCGCCTTGTACCCGTTGTGCAACGCCGTTTTGAGACTTTCCGAGCAGGTGCGAACCAAAACCGAGCTGTCCAAATCGTGGTCCGACCACCATAAGGAGTTGCCGATCAGTTGTGAGCAGCTGCCGAGCAGCGTACAACATCGCCGAGCAGTGTGTTCCGAGCACGGCTTGTCACAAGGGTGTAAGGAGCTCAAGTCCAAAATTAAAATTCCTGCATGGTAAAGGGAAGTGTGCCCACTTATAATCCGAAAACGAAAGTAAAAAAAACCTGGTTTTATCTTTTAGAGGCTCGGAGTCTTTCAGTAAAACAAACACATTCACCGCAAGGTGAAGTGTGCCCACTTAGTCCCCGAGCCTGACAGTAGGTGACGTAGTCACATGGTGCCAGGCTCAGAAATTAGCAAACCGTCCGAGCAGGCAGCCAGTCCCCGAGCGTAGCCTCGAGACAAAAAAACAAACACATTCACCGCAAGGTGAAGTGTGCCCACTTAGTCCCCGAGCCTGACAGTAGGTGACGTAGTCACGTGGTGCCAGGCTCAGAAATTAGTAAACCATCCGAGCAGGTAGCCAGTCCCCGTGTTTCTGACGTAGATATCGGATAAATCAAACCGCGGCGAGAAATTCGGAGTAATGGTTGTACAGTATCAGTTACTAAGCCTCATTAAAATGCGGAGAATTCAGAGAATAAGTGGCGGCGATAAATGAGGGGTGTGGGCTACTGTGACGCGATAGCCCAAGTTGCGGCCCATTAAACCACTTTGGAGGAGTTGAAGTAGCGCTGATCGCGGGAACGGTTTCCCAAAAACCCTCAGAGATAAGGGAGAGTGGGGAAAGTGCTTTATAACCGCGCCGCCACACACATCGCCTCCTACCTCTGTCAAACCACTCTACTTCCTGCCTTCACAATCCCGTTGCTTCACATTCCGCACCAATCGCGAGCATTCGCCTCCAACCCTAGGATCAATCCATAGGAAATGGCGCCGAAAAAAGGAGCCGCAAAGCCAAAGAAAGTGGCCATCGGAGCTAGCCGCGACGAGGAGTGGGTGCCGTCGAAGACGTCGGCGGCGGATCTTGATAAGATGGTGGTGGCGGGCGTTCTCCCAGACCGTCTCACTGCTGGATGGCGGCCAGCTATTGGTGAGCCCTTCCCAACACCACATACTGATGAGGCTGTAGTGTTTGAGGATTATTTCTGGTGAGGATTAGGGTTTCCTGTCCACCCCTTTCTGAGGGATCTTATAGAGTTTTGGGCGATTAGCCTCTGTAATCTGCACCCCAA
Organism: Miscanthus floridulus; assembly: GCF_019320115.1. NCBI lineage: Eukaryota > Viridiplantae > Streptophyta > Magnoliopsida > Poales > Poaceae > Miscanthus > Miscanthus floridulus. The sequence continues at coordinate 49,878,610 of NC_089586.1, read as the reverse complement.
CACCATTCTGTATGTTTCTATCTTTATCCATTTCTGCGAGGCGTTTCTCGGTGTTCTTCCGCACTTCAACCTCTTTAGGCACCTGTTCTATCTGAAAAAGAAGGGGGCAGCGGTTCAAAGGTGGTCGGCGACGTGTACCTGCAGCTCAGGGATGGGATGGCCAGCGAATATATCAATGTTCCGCTGAATACCTCCCTGAAAGGTTGGAACTCTAGATGGTTCTATATCAAACAAAGTCACCCATTGATTCGATGCGACGTCCACCACATCCCGGTTAACCATAGTAACTGGTCGGAGAGACCCAACAACGCTGACATGGAGCAAGTAATGGAACTTCTGGAATTGAGTAAAGGCTTGGAGCTTATTGGTGAACTGGTTGCAGCTAGTTTCATAGTTCGGCGCGTCCAATCCTGCAAAGAGAGGGCCCACCCGGCGTTTGACTTTAAAGGTGACAACGACGGTACCCGTGAAAGCATGGACCACCTGTCGAAGAAAGAAGTAATAGATCGTGCCATGGATCTATTTACTTCCAATGTCTCATTCAGCTGGCCCAAAGGAACGAAAGCATTCAACTATGGCAATCCACCTCCTCAGGTAACCCTTTCACTTCGCATCGACCAGACATCAATTTGCCGAGCATAGGACTGACTTACTTATGAAAAGATCCATTCGCAGGATAGGTCAATATACTTTTCAGATGTGCCAAGAGCCGATTGGCCGAGAGGGGTGGACATTCGGAGGTCGCTACAGCCCAAAGAGGTAGAGCCGAGCTCCTCATCGGATAGTCCATCCCCAGTATCGGAGAAGATTCACGGGAAAAGGCCGGCAGTAGATGAGCCGATCCCAAAGAGGAGGAAAACCACCAGCTCTCATGCACACAAATCAGGCGGCATCTCTCTTGGTGAGGACCGAATAGTTAGACCACGGAGAACCGCTGTGCTAGAGTGGTCAGATGATGACGAAGATCAGTCAGTGCTTCCACCGAGCACGAGGGAGGCATCGGCGGACGCTGAAGCTCTCAAGCGAGCAAGGGAAGGTTATGTTCGGGCAACGGTGGAGGTCCCGGTGATGCAAACTACCAAAGTCCCCGAACATCACATAGAAGGCGGGGCCCCCAGGCACCAAGAAGAGCGGCAGCCCGCTGCGGAGGCGCAGGAGTCCTCCCATAAAGCCGACCAAGCAGCCGCGCCTGGGGGGTCAGGCAGGCATCGCCGATTCAAGAAAATCAATCGGAAGACATCCGAGGAACTGGTGATTGTATCCGAGGAACTTAAGACTATGTCCGAGCAGTTGAGCAAGAAAAACAGAGAACTCAATAGTAAAACTAAGCAGCTCGACCGGAAGTGCCAGCAATTGGCTGATGTATCCAAGCTGAAATCCGGTATTCTTTTTCGCGTAATGTGCTTTGTAGTAATTGGCCGTATATATTTTCCTTTTCTTATCTTTTGTGCTTGCAGAGCAAGATGCAGAACTCAACCAGCTTCGCCAGACCATCAAACAAATCCGACAAGAGAAAACGAAGGAGTCGGAGCGAGCAGATAAACTAGCCGAAGAATTGAAAGGTAGGTTTCCCCTGATCGGAAGTGACGTCATAATACTCTTTTGTCGTGATGAACCATTGTGATTCTTGCAGATTATCGACATAAAACCAAGGCACAGTTCGATGTGCTGGTGCAGGAAGCCAAAGTCCAGAAGGACAACTTCAACACTATAACTGCCGCAATTAAACCAGTGCTCGACTGCGTCGACGTTGAACCGGCGCCCCGTCCTGATGGTAGGCAGCAAGGGCCAGACACCATCGTTCAGAGATGCAAGCCAGCGTGGGAGAACTTCAAAAACTTTAACCGCGATGCCGTTTTGACCGCCGCTACTCATGCCCTTGCGGTGGTTCGGTCCCATTATCCGTCCGTCGACATCCAGTCGATAGGTGGTGGGTTCGCCGATGGGCTGAGCGACGCGCAAACCCAGCAGCTGGAGGATGACGTTGAGGATGTGGCGCAAGTGCTTTTCGGCGATATAGACCTGTTTGGCGAAACAGAAACTATTGGCGAAGCTTAACAAACTGCCCGAATATTACCGCCTGTAACACTTGATTTATCTGGCTATGAAGAATCGTCGTATTATCAACCGATGCAGTTATGCGTAGTATAAGCTGTATTCGATCAGTTAGTTTTCACTAAACTTGATGCCTTAGTTAGGTCGTGATCCGTAACGCATAACGCGGAGCCCATTCGTGTGTTGGAGAAACAGGCGTTGTCAATAGACCGTGGCCTACCGCCCAACACGTAGAGCACCGAGCTCATTGTATGTTTGGTGGGATGTTAGAGCCTTGGTGTCCTCCGGAGTTACTAGCACGGAAAAACGTGTTGCCCAGCAGCCGACTTGAGTAGCTTGGCGAGAGAAATGGCTAAAGCGGCGTCCGAGCAGTTAGTTCATTCCTGAAAGCTAGGCCTTGACTAGCCCATGGTCCATAATGTTGAGCTCCGAGGCCCTGACACGTGTAGGACGAACAGGCATGTCCAAGGAACCGCAGCCGACCAACCGTAACGCAGAGGGCGGAGCCCCTAAGCACGTGTAGGATGTAGTCAGAGACTAGGTCTTTTCCATAGAAAACAAAAGGAAAAAACGCATGCTGCTCGGAGTTTGGCGAGCTGTGTTTTAATGTTTGGAGCGAGAAATCATCATCGTTTTTGGTAGGAGAACCTATGCGACCCGGAGGAAGCATAGTAGGCGATTTTTGGAGAAAATCGTGTTCGGTGATTGGGAGTTAACGTGTTCGGCGAATTGGAGAAGTCGTGTTCGGCGTTCGGCAGTTAGCGTGTTCGGCGAATTGGAAATGAAGTGTTCGGCGATCGGGAGTTAGCGTGTTCGGTGAATTGGAGATGAAGTGTTCGGCGATCGGGAGTTAGCGTGTTCGGCGAATTTGGAGAGTTCGTGTTCGGCGATTTTTGGAGAAATTGTGCTCGGTGATTTTTGGAGTAAACTTTTTGGCGATTTTAGGAGTCATCGTTTTTTGCGATTTTTGGAGTCGACGTGTTCGGCGAATTGGAGGAATCGTGTTCGGCGAACGTGTTGGAGATCGCCATGTCGTGGCGTATAGCCCGATGGCGATGAGTGAAACTTATAATAGATGAAAAATAATGGAGGAAAATTATGGAGACCAGAACTTTATTAATATGAAAGTGAAGAATACATATCTGTGTTATTTCAGGGATAGAAACGTATAAGGTGCTCTATGTGCCAGGAGTTAGGAACATCGATTCCATCTAAATCACATAAGCGATAAGACCCTGGCCGAGTAACACCTTTGACGATGTAAGGGCCCTCCCAGGGCGAAGACAGCTTGTGAAGCCCTTCGGTTTTTTGTTTTCGACGTAAGACGAGGTCGCCGATCGTGAACGAACGACCTTTGACGTTTTGGTTGTAATACCTCCTCAGACCTTCGTGGTACTTGGCCATGCGAACGCAAGTAATCAGTCATTCTTCCTTGGCTCGATCAATGTCTTCTGTCCGAACAGCTACGGCCCGCTCTTCATCATAATTTTCCACTCTAGGTGCTCGGAATGCAATATCCGCTGGGAGTATGGCCTCTGAGCCGTAGACCATAAAATATGGAGATACGTCGGTACTGCGACTAGCTTGAGTGCGTAGTCCCCAGACCACACCTGGTAGTTCTTTGAGCCATCTGCCCGGGTGCTTTTCTTCTCTTTGATAGAGCCTTTTCTTGAGGGCGTCGAGGATCATGCCGTTAGCTCGCTCGACCTGACCGTTAGCTCTAGGATGAGCAACGGAAACGTATTTGACAGAGATGCACTTGTCCTTGTAGAAGTCCCAAAAATGATGGCCAGTAAAGGTTGACCCGAGGTCGGTGATGATGCTGTTTGGGAGACCGAATCTGTGTACGATGTCTTCAAAGAGCTCGACTGCTTTCTTAGCAGTGGCTGCGACGAGTGGTTTGTACTCGATCCACTTGGAGAACTTATCAATGGTGACGTACACGTACCGAAAACCTCCTGGCGCAGGTTTGAATGGCCCGATCATATCCAGTCCCCAGCATGCGAATGGCCAGGAAGCTGGAATGGTCTGTAATTCTTATGCCGGCACATGTATTTGCTTGGCAAAAAATTGACACCCCTCACATCGTCGAACGAGATCTTCTGCATCGGCAATAGCCGTGGGCCAGTAAAAACCTGCCCGGAAAGCTTTGCCGACCAGTGTTCTTGAAGCCGCGTGATTGCCACAGGAACCGGAGTGGATTTTGGAAAGTAACTTCACGCCCTCGTCTTTGATGATGCACTTTTGCAGTATGCCTTTCTTGGCACTTTTCCTCATCAGGATACCGTCTACCAGCACGTAATGCTTACTTCGGCGAATTAGTCGTTTGGATTCGATTTTGTCGGCAGGTGTTTCGTCGCTGGAGAGGTATTTGATGAACTGTTCCCTCCAATCGGCGACCGGCGAAGGCACCATGAGTACCAACTGCTCGGCTGGGGGTATTTCTACAACTTCCTTATCCTCTTTTATAGATGGTGCCAGGAGGTCTTGGACGAAAACTCCTGTCGGAGCCGCGGCTCGAGAAGATCCAATCTTTGATAGCTGGTCGGCTGGCTGGTTTTGATCCCGTAGCACGTGGTGGTACTAGATACCATAGAATTTCCCTTCAATTTTTCTAATTTCGGCACAGTATGCGTCCATTTTTTCACTAGAACAGGACCAATCCTTATTGAGTTTGTTGATAACCAGCGCTGAATCCCCATATACCATGAGACGTTTGACGCCGAGCTCAACGGCTATGCGGAGACCATGGAGACATGCTTCGTACTCCACGGCGTTGTTGGAGGCCGGAAAATGTATGCGGAGAACATGTCGGAGTTTGTCCTTTGTCGGTGTGATGAACAGAATGCCCGCACCAGCACCATTGATGTTAAGGGCGCCGTCGAAGTACATCACCTAGTGCTCGGGGCAAGTGGCGGCAATGGGTTCTTGGATCTCGGTCCACTCGGTGATGAAATAAGCAAGCGCCTGCGACTTAACTGTTGGTCTGCTTCTGAAATCGATGGAGTAAGTGCCGAGCTCCACGGCCCACTTGATGATATGGCCATTGGCCTCTTTATTGCGGAGAATATCCCCCAAAGGGAACTCTGTGACCACGGCGATCTTGTAGTATTCGAAGTAATGTCGGAGCTTGCGTGTGGTAATCAAAATTGCATATAACAGTTTTTGCACCTGAGGATAACGAGATTTGGGCTCATTAAGTACCTCGCTGATGAAATAGACCGGGCGTTGCACCTTGTAGGCGTGTCCGGCTTCCTCGCGTTCAACGACAATAGCCGTACTGACAACGCGAGAGGTGGCGGTGATGTAAACCAGCAGAGTTTCATCTGGTCGTGGTGCTGTCATGATTGGAGGTTTTGTTAGGAACAACTTGAGCTGCTCGAAAGCTGTATCTGCCTCCTCTGACCAAGAAAAGTTCTCGAAGGCCTTGAGGAGCTTGAAGAAAGGTAGCCCTTTTTCACCGAGACGCGAGATAAAACGGTTTAGCGCAGCCATGCAACCCGTAAGCTTCTGTATATCTTTGACACATGTCGGCCGTTTCATGTTGGTGATGGCGGAGACCTTGTCAGGGTTTGGTTCGATGCCCCGAGCGCTGACAATGTAGCCGAGCAGGATACTGGATGGAACTCCAAAAATGCACTTTGAAGGGTTCAGCTTCCATCGGTATTTGCTTAGGTTGGAGAAAGTTTCTTCAAGGTCGGTGATAAGATTGTCGGCGGTCTAGTCTTGACGACCACGTTGTCGATGTAGGCTTCGACGTTGCGGCCGATCTGTTGGTCGAGGCACGTCTGGATAGCCCTTTGGTAGGTCGCGCCGGTGTTCTTTAGTCCAAAGGACATGGTGGTATAGCAGTATGCACCGAAAGGCGTGATGAATGACGTTTTGGCATGGTCTTCCTCCTTGAGGGAGATCTGATGGTAACCCGAGTAGCAGTCAAGAAAGGAGAGCAACTCGCAGCCGGCGGTGGAGTCTACAACCTCGTCTATCCGAGGCAGGCCGAAGGGGTCTTTAGGGCAGTGTTTGTTAAGATCAATATAATCAACACACATTCTCCATTCTTTATTCTTTTTCTTAACAAGAACAGGATTAGCTAACCAATCTGGATGATACACTTCTTTTATAAATCCGGCAGCTAATAGCCATTTTATTTCTACCCTAATAGCCTCCTTTTTGTCTGGCGCGAATCGGCGAAGTTTCTGCTTGACTGGTTTAGCGGTCGGCGAGACATTTAAGGAGTGCTCGATCTTCTCCTGTGGTACCCTCGGCATGTCTGTAGGTTTCCAAGCAAACACGTCGGTGTTGGTATGTAGGAAGGAGACGAGCGCGCTTTCCTATTTGGGGTCGAGGTGAGCCCCAATTTTCACTGTCTTGGAAGGGCCGCTGAGGCCGAGGCCGATCTCCTTGACTTCCTTGGACTTGGCGGAGGCACGGGGAGGCTCTGGGATCTCCATGTTGTCAGCAGATGCCGTCTTGGCTTCGGCGACCACGCTGGCCATCTGGATGGAGAGGTCGGTGGCTTCGGCGAGGGCGAGACTTTCTGTCTCGCAGGCGTAGGCGACGGAGAGGTTGGCCCACAGAGACAGGACTCCTACGGGCGAAGGCATCTTTAACACCAAATACGCGTAGTGCAGAATGGCCATGAACTTGGTCAGAGCTAGACGCCCTAGTATGGCATGGTAGGCAGTGTCGAAGTCGGCGACGTAAAAGTTGATATGCTCCACTCGGTAGTTGGTTGCTGTGCCGAACTGTACTGGTAGGGTAATTTCCCCAAGTGGTCTGGATGCCCTGCCAGGTACCACACCCCAGAAGGAGGAGTCTGAGGGTGAGAGGTCTGTTGTTCTGAGGCCGAGCTCCCTTAGGGCCCCGGCGAAGAGTAGATTCAAAGCGCTTCCACCGTCGACAAGGACTTTTCTGAAGAGCACTTCTGGACAGTCGCGTCAAGGACGAGAGGGAAATGCCCTGTGTAGGGTATGTCCGCCCACTGGTCGGCCCTACTGAATGTGATGGGGATTTCAGACCACGGGCGATAGCTGGGGTTGGTGGTAGTTTCCTCTGAAGTGACGGCGAGCACTCATCGGGCGGCGAGCTTCCATTCCCTTCTGCTCTCGTTAGCGGTGAAACCCCTGAAGATGGTGGCGACCACCTTGTCATGGTCCTGGAAGGCATTGTTATTATCCTCAGGTGGTCGGCGTCCTCCGTTCCCACCATTGTCGTCGTTGTACTTTTTCTCCTGGAACTCCTTAGCCAAACCAAGGCAATCTTTCATCTTGTGTTTGGCGTTCTTGTACAGGGGGCACGGTCCATCGAGGATCTTCTTGTACTGCTCATCGTAGTTACACTTTGCGCGTGGCTCATTGATGTTGGCAACAAAGTGATCTGGTTGGCGGCGGCGATTCTGACCAGGTTTGAATCCATCTGGCCGATCACGTCCGCTGTCCCGGTGGAAACTACGGTCGTCGTAGCGATAATCGTTGTACTGTCGGTTGTCATTGCGGTCGTCGTGGCGGTGAACATTGTGCTGTCGGTCGTCGTTGCGGTCGTCGTGGCGGCGAGGCGGGCGATTAGTGCCCGTATCTTCGTTAAAACGCACCTCCGCTTCCTCGACGTCGGCGTACTGGTTGGTGGTTGTGATCATTTCACCGATGCTGGTAGGTGGCTTTCTATTGAACTTAGAACAGAGTTCTCGGTGATGAAGTCCTCGGACGAAGGCGGTGATGACTTCAGCCTCCGTGATGTTGGGAATAGAATTCCTCATCTCGGAGAAGCGTCTGATGTAGCTGCGGAGTAGTTCGGACGGCTTTTGGTTGATGCGGTTGAGATCGTGCTTGGTGCCTGGCCGCCTACATGTGGCCATGTAGTTGTCGGTGAATACTCTCTTTAGATCTTCCCAAGAGCCGATGGAGTCCGGGGCGAGGCTTGTGAACCAGCTCATGGCGGCTGGCATGAGCATGACAGGGAGATAGTTTGCCATGACGTTGCTGTCTCCTCCGGCGGCGTGAACGGTGGTGGCGTAAGCCTGCAGCCACTGAGTTGGGTTCATCCTTCCTTCGTAGGGCTCGACTCCGGTGATTTTGAAACCACAGGGCCACTGGAGCGTTCGGAGTGCCCTGGTGAACGCAGGGGGCCCTTCCGGGCTATCGGGACCGACATCGGCAGTATTGCCGGCGACGATCGGCTCCAGAGCCGAGTCCGGGTTGCCGTACTCTTGCTCGTACTCCTGGCGACGTCGTACTTCATCTTCATGGCGCCCGAAACGTCATTGATCGATACGCCGTCGTGCGTCTCGAAGGTTGCTGAGATGCACTCGAGCGTCCTGTTCGACCTCTTGGTCGTGCTGGCGATGATGCTTGGCATGGTGGCCTCCAACTCCCCCCTGGAGAGGTAGTGACTGGTCGGCGAAGCGGCTTTGACTGGGGCGGCGATTAGATCTATGATCAGCTGATCGGTGGATCACGCTTGTGGAGCATGAAGGTCTCTGAACTTCTCGGATCTCGTTAACTTGACAGTGTGCCGCTTTAAGCATAGCGGCGACCTTGGCGAGCTCAGGCGTCTGCGGGAGGTGAGCAAGTTCGTTGGCGGCCACGGCCAGATTAGCGCTCGGAGTCTTGAAAACGTCGTGGCCGTCAACGCGGAGGAATTCTTCGTTGAGGTTGCGATGGAGGGGCCTTCCTTGTGAATCGAACTGGTTATCACGAGCGGCCTCCGCCATCGCAATGGCGTGTTCGTTATCACGCCGTTGCGCGTGGTTGGCGTTCCTGTTTTCATGGGCGGCGCGTTCCTCATCTGTTTCACCGTTCCGAGGGGGCTGTCGATACTGACGTTGAAGATTGCGCCACCCCGGAAAGGCAGGAGAGGAGGTTGCTTGGTGAAGGTCTCGGCGAGGGGCTCGGTGGATCCTTGAGATTCGGTGTCCGGATTTTCCTCGAGGATAGTTTGGAGAGATGCTCCGAGACCCCGGCCGACGTGCAGCATGTTGACGGTTGGTGGAAGCTGGTCGGTGAGCTGGTCGGCGAATTTGCCCCTCAGGCCGTGCTGATATGTAGCTGCGGTGTTGGCGAGCCCGAAGGGCAGGGCGACGAGCCCTGGAGTCTGCCGAGCATTGAACGTCGACAGATCGGGATCGGAGGGTGCTCGGTGCTGAACAAGGGTGTCCAGAGCTGACTCAGCAATGGAGAGGCAATCGGCGAGTTTCAGGCCGACCCGATCGATAGATTCGATCAGATCGTCATTGTTGACATGCCTCCTCTGGTAGCAAGGAAGCGAGCGGCGGGTGGCTGATGGAGTCGACCCCGGAAGTAGTTCCGAGATTGGATCTGCGGTTGTAGGTGCGAGGGTGGTCAGTGCAGAACGGATCTGCACCGGCTCGAGAAGCTCTCCAACTCCGTCGGCGTTGATGACCTACGTGATGGATCTGACCGTGAAGATCTGGCCAGGCTGCGGGAGGGACGAAGAGCCTACGGAAAAAACCATCTTGTTCGGCAAGGAAATAGCACGCACACCCCTACCTGGCGTGCCAACTATCGACAGAATATCGTCGGCAATCCACCGAGGGGCACCCCGCGATGGTAGATTGATCGGCAGAGGTGCGTGTAATCAAGAACAAGAAGGCAACAGAGACACACGAGTTATACAGGTTCAGGCCGTCGGTACGGCGTAATACCTTACTCCTGTGGTCTGTTGGTTTGCATTAGCTATCGTATGATTTGCCGTGAATTCGTAGGGGGTCCCTACCCGCCTTATATGGTCTGGGGGCAAGGTTACAAGTCGGTTAGATCTGAGAGATAACCAGAAAGTAATAACAGATTACAAGAAACATGGGATCGTACATATCCTATCAGATCTCATAACATCTTCAGGATATCCTCTCCGTACCTTGCGGGGGTCGCCGAGCAGAATCGTGCCCCGCAAGGCTCCTTTTTGCGGGCTGGGCCGCCCCTGGAGGCATAGCCCATGTGACCTGCCGTGGGTATCCGGGGTCGTACCCCCCACAGGTCTCCTGACAGAGGCCATACGGGGGGCCGGCGGTATAGTGCCAGTCAAGTGACGTCAGTCGATGAGGTGGGATGGTGGTCAGGCAGGGAGTTGGCAGCACAGTGCTGGCCTGTTGATGTGGTGAGCGATGTGAGTCTCCCAGCATAGCCTGATGCGACCGCCAGTCACATCAGGATGCGCCTGAGACATGTTCTCGGGTGTGCGCCTCCACACCGCAGTGGTTGAAGCGGTTCGGGTCCCACCCTGGGCCCACTGCTTTTGTCCAGCAGTAAATCCGACCCCCAGGGAACGGGCGAGGCAGAAATCTCACCCTGGGGGCCGGGCGAGACGGAATCCGACCCTCGGGGGTCGGACGAGGCGGAGCCCTCCCCGTGGGGCCGGATGAGTTGGAGCCCGCGCCCTGGGGTCAGACGAGGTGGAAACCTCGTCCTCAGAGTCGGAGTCCACGCCTTGGGGTCGGACGAGACGAAAACCTCGTCCTTGGAATCGGACGAGGTGTGGCCCGATCCCTGGGGGTCGGACGAGGCCGCAGTTGTGTCCTTAACCATCAGATGAGCCGACGTGACGCTCATTAATCCTTTGGCTCAGATACCTGGTTATAGATATCCGACAGGTCTGTTCCCAATGTTTCATTTGTTTTTAAGACGTTTGTTGCAAGTGTGTTTATTTAGATGTTGCGTATGTTTTGCACATATGTTGCAAGTGTTTTATCTGGATATTACGTATATTTGCCACGGTTTTCAATTGTTTTTTTAAGTGTTTCAGGCGTACGTTTCAAGTATTTCATCTATCTTCAGATTTATGTTGCAAGTGTTGTATCTGGATGCTTTAAAAATAGATTGAGTGTTGCACATGTTGCAGTGTGACCCACCTGCTTCAGCTACTGGAGGAGGGCCGAGGGGTTGGGCGAGGCCCAGACGTCGTGTGGGGTCGGGTGAGGACGTAGACGCCGCGTGGATTGGGTGGGGGCGCAGACGTCCGCTTGGGGTCAGACGGTACACGGAGTGTAGGCGTGGGGTCAGGGTGCAGGCGCGCATGTCCAGGCGTTCGGACCCTAGCACTATCAAAACTAAAATCCAAAAAGCTCACTGTTGTATCAACAATCACGCCTCACCACTTCTTACTTTCTTAGGGAAATACTTGGATTTTCAGTTAGAAAGCAATAATCGGATTAGTTCAGTTGAATGTCTCCCTCCAGCAGTAGGAGGAGCTTATCTTGTAATCTTTCATCCCTGGCCTCTCCTTCCAAGCTCCCTAGCCTCTCCTTGCAAGCTTGAATTGGTGCAAATTTGTAGGAGGGGCTTAGGTGAGGCTCCATGGTCTGAATAGCGGTAGCGGGGGCTCGAGCCCATCCCGCTCCGGTGTTAGATGCGCCCCTGCTCTCCAAACATTCCCTATAGTCAGAGGGGATCAACAACCGCAAACAGTTCAATTGTCCATTACTCCATTAGGACGCGTATACCTGAAGTTTTTCATTTTCCATCTGAGAAGACAGTCATATTGAATTGCCATAAAGGGTTTCTTTGGGTCATGTCCGGAGGAGGCAAAATTCGGTTTTGCTTGGCTGGCCAACATTGGCCTTGGCTTGGTTGAAGCCAAAATATGGGTGATCAAAATTGGGGTGGTCGTTTTGGCCGCTCTAGTTCTGCCTTGCTATAGAGAAACCGGTCAAGGTTCGAGTCAAATTTCAAAGTTTGGCCAAATATTGGCTTAGCTAGCTTGAACCAAACTACCCATAAGGGTGCTCAACCAATGATAAAGAATACACTTTTGAGAATTTTCAGATACCTATATTTTTTTTGAACAAAATCTTCAAATACCTATAGCCTTCCATAGATAGATAGATCAATATTCAGTAGCCAGAGCGATGGCACATTACAGGCATTTGCGATGCCTACCACGTCACCTGGACGGACAGGCGGCGATGTACATGAAAAATGTGCTTCGCAAGGGCCCGATGGAACATGGATGGGACCATCAGCATAGGATTGGTTTTCGGCTTCTCGTCACTAACTCGATCGCTGTTAGTGCTGTCCTTGTTTCAATTGACATCGATCTTAGCTGAACACTTCTCAGCAAAGATTTTCTTTTAAACAAAAGAGAAGTTGCAAAAATGGGTCTCGAAACATCGGTCGTTTGCAGATTTGACACTGGACCCACATTCATAGACACAGATGGACCCACTTGTCATCCACCCGAGTGTCATCATAATCAAGGAGTCAATCTTTCGAGTGTCATTTTTGCAATTTTTTCGGTACTAAGTGATATGATATGATGAAATTCAAACAATTCAGTTTGGCAGGCAGAGAAAATCAACATAACAGTAACGCATGAGCTTCCTAAGTCCTAACCTAGCAGGCGCTCAACATGCTACTGGAGGGCCTCCACACTTTTGGACCCTGGATGATGGTCCACAGGGTTCGGTCAGTTTGGGTATTTTTCATTTGTAGCGAGAGCACGCGGGGATGGCATGAATTGCAGACAATGCGCTGATGAGTGTGTTCCAACGACAGGAAATCTTATGATGTTGGCCATGCTCTCACCATCTTTTCTCAAGTTTCTCTCTGTTTTTTTTTTTTTTGTCTATTTATACACATGCTTGCCTGAACCAATAAACAAAGATGAGTGCAGACACTGCAGAGACCATCATCATTTGGGCTGGTTTCGCTGGCATAGCAGCTTCCTTTTCTCCAGGGAGGTAGTAGGTTGCATGAATGCAATTCAGGCTTACAATTTCAAAGACAATGAGGGTCAGGTAGGTTTGATGCAGTGACATATGTCCAAGTTCCAGGCCCTGCAAAAGTCGATTGGCCACCTTACAGCTTGCCATATACATGATTTATTTAGCGATTAATTGCCTAAGCCATATACATGATTTAGCGGTTAATTGCCATGCTGGCTTGGTGCCTGGTGGCATGACAATTTAGTGAACTACAGGCTACAGCATGCTAGAGATACATACCCCTTTGGAAACATCTGCAGCACATAACAAGACTCACTTCAACAGGTCAATTGGCTAAGTAAGGATATGGCTGAAAAAGCACATATAGATGAATTATTAACTAATAAAATGCAAAACAAGTTGTTCAAGTACACAGTAGAACCTAACAAGCCCAGCTACCACTCCCAAGCCAACTTTTCTCCAGAAAGCGAAATGCAGTGAGCAGGCAAAAATGACAAACAACACACAAAAGCTATATATGCCATTCTTCACCCACAGATTGTGGCGTAAAGCTATATACCCCTGTATGTAGTAGAACAGGCGCTGCGTCCGTGAAGGACCTTTCTTCAAATCTGGACCAGTGACAAAATCTTCTAGGAAAGCTTTGCACAACACTGCCTGTATCTGTATACTGTAGTGCAACACTAGCACAGTATCTTCACCAGTTTCAGATTATGCAAGTTAAAACCTGATACGTTTGATTTGTATACTGGCCCCTTAACATTGGTCCCAATAAAATTGCCCACAAAACACTAGATCAAGTCGGATGCATTATACAGACACAAAATACAGAACACGCCACACCTTGGTGTTGTCCAAGACAAAGCATAGTGCCATAACATGGCTGTACATTGCACATAAAACATGGACACAAGAAGTAACATGGGATCCACACAACATAACCTCAAACCTTAGATTATCCTTCCTTTCAGTGGACTTTGGCAGTCGCATGCCTGGACGGCCTGTGCACCCTCACCTTTGGTCTCTTCTTGCGTGCCAGCTTCCGCTCGAGCGCTTTGACCTTCTCACCTAGGTCTGTGATGACCCCCATCTGATCATTGCCGGACGCAAGAAGCTTCTGCAGAAGCTCTTTCAGCTTCTGGTTTTCTTCTGCCAGCTTCTTCTCGTCATTGGCCTTTGGATCATCAGGAGATGGGGTGGCAGAAGCCTTGTTCTCTGTCTGCACAGTGATGTCTTCTTTCAGGGAAGCTTCATCTTCAGCAGGATTTGCACCTGTTGCATGTGCTGGAGCTTCCTTCAGCATCTCATTGCATTTGTCCATCTCAGACACCCGCACATCAGAATCTTCAGCAGAAATTTCTCCCTCCATGCCTACTGGAGCAGCTTTCTGAGTCTTAGTGCATTCATCTGTCTCGGAGACATCTGAATGGATGTTTTCTTTCTGAGCATCAGTTTGGTTCTCTGATGACACCTTCATCTCATGTCCCTCGCATACTGTGATTCCACCATCGTGTGGACATGATAATTCACAACTGTCTGAATCAGGGAAGATTGTTTCACCTATTGTATCATCTGCCTCTTCTCCATGGCTAGGGTGACTCTCCTGAATGTCAGGTTCCTTCATGGATGCCTCAAAAAGAGGATCCTCGCAATTTGCAGAACCTCCGGTTACCTTGTCAACACTAGTTTCAGTTTTCTCATCCACATGTGGTACCTCATCCTTGTCAGAAACACCACATTGCGTTTCATCGTCAGACTCATCCAAGACAGTTAGTAATGGGGCAGAGATAGACTCCAATCTTGGTTCCAGCATGGTAGGTTGATCATGCTTTTCTACATCTGCAGAAGTATCCAGTTCTAAATCATCATTGGTCGAAGCCTCTGTGGTTCCATCTGGTACTTTGCCTGAATCTTCAATGGAATCCACAGCTTGTACCTGCAAGCTGATATCCCTGGCTTCTTGTTGACCTTCTGTTTCAGACACAACAAAGTTCTTTGCAGGAGTTAGACCATGCTGCTCTACGTCCTTCAAAGGTACCAGTGGATCCTCCAAATGAACAACAGGGCTGCTCGATTTGTTATGCTCATTTTCAGCAGAAGAAACATCATCTTTCAGTTCCACATTTTCTAGAGCTGCAGTTTCATGCACCTGACTGTCAACGGGGCCATCCTGTTTTCATATATACAGCATTAATTTGTTGTTCAAAAAATATGATCACTATAGAGTTTATCATCAAATAAATAAGATAACTTACTTTCTCAGTTGCCAGTTCACTTTCCACAGATGCAGTCAGAGCACTTATGTCAATGTCCTCAGTGGATGCAGGAGAAAACCCTGTATTTGATTCAGCATAGAGATTCTGATCGGTTGAAGCTGTGTATTGTTTCAGTCCACTAGAATCCCCTGACGAAGCTGTATCATACAATGGCGCCGTGGAATTCACTAATGACGACTCTTTTACTTCATCCTCAGCTGCTGGTTTCTCCTGTTGACACAACAGCAATTCTATCAGTACCCATTTGCAAGGTAAGGTATCTTCTTAAACTATGATCAGTAGTATGAAAGCAAATGACTTACTTCTTCAGTCACTTGTTCCACTGAATTAACATTTGATTCTCCAATTCCGTGCTCCTGGTTGTCAGTGGGATGTTCTGTAAAAGCTTCATCACTTATCATATCCATCGATGATGCTACCTGAAATTCAATATGTCCCTCAGCTTTACCCTGTTGAATATGAATAGTTAAATCCTACTTGTAAATTAAAGTCAATTTTCATGAATAAATCAGATGCAAACAACTAAGACAATGATGATTACTTTCCTTTTTCTTCTGGGTTAGTACTACTCTGAAGGTAGCATTACTTCTTTAAGCATAGTAGATTACGCCTATAACTAGGGGCGGACACAGCGGTGGGGCGGGGGGGGCTCAAGCCCCCCTACCCATATCGTAGCAGTGGAACCCCTGTGGAGTCCTCATGAATTTTTAGGCATAGTGTAGGGGGGCTGAAACTTAAGATCGAACAGCAGTGTTGTTCAGCCCCCCTGAAATATTTTCTGGGTCCGCCGCTGCCTATAACACTTCATAACTAATGCAATTTTCTTTTATCCAACACGCAGTCTGCGTACCATTACAATAGGACAAAGTAATATAAGGATGCAACATACACGCACACAAACCCAAGGGAAAAAAAGTTATGTTAGCACTAGTTATAGATTAGAACCACCCTACCACAAGCTGGCCCTACATCATACAGCAAGCAGCTGAATCCCCCTGGCACCAACCAATCCCCACAGCCGTGCCTCTTCTCTAGCAAGCATTAAAGCCCGCTGAACACCTAATGCAAATTGCTTATAATGGTAAAATGCAAATCCCATCCTTAACAAAACAACCCAAAACCTTACCAAGGTTGCAACAGTAGAGTGCCAACAATAGAAATTAAAACTGACTTACTTCTTCATGTGCTTCGTCCACTGTGGTGCTACATGACTCTTGTTTTTCATTCTTCTCCTCACTGGAGTCTGCATCTGGCCTCACCTCCCAGGAAACTCCAGATGGAACTGCGTTGCATGGCTCCATGGTCACTGAAGATGGTTCTTCTACCTTACCCATTTCAACCGCTCTTTCCTGCTGAGATTTCTTTTAGGTAGAATTAGTACATCAAGCAATTTGTGGCATCATCATGCGTAAATAAGGCTTACTGAACAATTGCAAAATAAGGCTAAAGAACATTATTAATACAAGCAATACTTACTCTATCAGAAGCTTCAGTTGTTACAGTAGGAGCTGCAGTTTGGATAATGCTCTCGGTCCTCTCAGATTCATCATCATTACTATTTGTGTGATCCAACTCCCCAGATGGTGCTCTGCATAGAGTATCAAGCCTCTCCTGCAAGCAAATCAGTTCTCGAGCAACAGACTTCCTAGCTTCCCTTACACTTGGATGCAAGCCCTGTGTCAATACTACCAAGGTCTTAGAACCAACCCAACTAGTACCAAAAGAGTTCACCAAAAAAGAAATGAGTATATGCTGTTCATAGAAAAAACAGGCTGGAATGAAAAACATACCTGGATTGTGTCAAGCTTCAGGAGTAAATTCATAATAGTTTCACCAATGGCCACTTGCTCTTTTTGTGTTGGCTTATTGCAAGAATCTTCAAGGCATTGAAGCTGCTTCTTCACACCTTGCATCTGTTCATGCACATGCCTGATCTTCCGGAGCTTATCCAAAGGTTGCCATCTTCGAACATCATACCCTCTATATGCAGACTGAATACGGACTGCAGCATCTGGTTCTGACAAATTAACTCTATATGTGCTAGCATCATCTTTTGCAGCTTCACTTTCAATCACCGTCCCATCTTCATTTTTGCTTTTGTCACATCCATTCAAGCTCCCTGCACCAGCATTTTCTTGCACATCACCTCCCTGTATGCTCTTCGCCCCTGTATTTTCTTGAGCGCCAACTATAGTGCTACCAGCTTGTACCTTCTGGTCATCTTTACTCGTGGGAACTTCTTCCTTCTGTGAATGTTCAACAGCAGCAGCTTGCTCTGTTTCATTGCTAAACCCAATTTCCTTCTTCATTTCATAAGGCGACTTTTCTTTCACCTCGGACACAGTGATATGATTACTTGTACCAGACTGTTTAGGCTCCAGGTTCTGGCTCCGGGCGTCCTTCATGTCCTTCGCGTTGCCAGCATCCTTCCTTGTTGGTGGGCTAGGAGACCTAGAAGAACCATTTCCAGATTTCTTTCTTGGCAAGGGATCCACACGTAAGCATACTGGGGGCAATTTTGAATGCTTAGCTATTGATGAGTCACTGTGTTTTGTTTTCCTGTTTTCTTCTACCTTTTCAGCACTGTTTGCCTCCTTTGTCTCTTTCTTTTCCCTCATGCCAATCTTCTTCTCATCATTTTCTTTCATGACTGGAATGGTCCTGTAAGTACTGGCCTTCTTTTCATTAATCTCTTTCTCTGGCACAACTGGAGTGGTCTTGCAGTTTTCCCTTAGAGGTTTCTTCTCATCGTTTGCACTCTTGGGCACAGCTGGAGTGGTTTTCGGGTTTCCTTCCAGTGTCATGCTGTCTTGATCAGTAACCACAGGTTGGTCCTTCACTGCTGATCTGCCTCCAGAGCCATTTCTGGCAGCCGGTTTCTGATCACGATGATGACCATTCTCAAACCAAGACAGGGGAATGATGTTGATCTTGGGTGATTGAGGAGCCTCTTCAGAAATCTTTGGGGATTTTGGGGTCTCTTCCGTGTCATTCATCTCTTTAGCCTTTCGCTTCGGCGCATCATATCCTGCTGGCATCCAAACTACTGGCCACTGGAACTGTTTCCCCTTCTGATTATCTTGCTCTTGTTGCTTCACATCCCCTAATCTCTTGCTATTCTCAGGAGCCCATTCATTTAAAATCTGAGGTGACAATTCATAATGCTCTCCATTCTCCTTGCCTTTAATATTGCCTGATGGCAGCCATATGAACGGATACTTGCTGTTTGGGTGTTGAATTATACTGCCGCTATCAGCATTCTTGTGCTCACTCTCAAGCTTGACATTAGGCCTTTCTTCCTCAATTTTCACATTGCTCTTCTCAGCCCCAGAGCACACATGATTTGGACATCCACAACAATGGCTCTTGAACTTGTCATAACCATATGGTGTATGATCAACAGGGTAGGGATGTGATGGGACAAAGTAAGAAGGACATGCATTCGGATGCTGTGGAAATGGCCCATGATAGTACAAATGAGGCGGTGGAAGTTCTTGAGGGAATGGGGGTCTGAAACTGTAGTAATCAGGAGGATATGTTCGGTTGCAGCAGCAATGGAACTCAGAAGGATGCGAATGATGCATATCATGATTGTACGGCCAAGTTCCACAGCTTGGTGGCCGATAATAATAAGATGAATCCATTGCCCGTGGGTGATCGGATGGGATTTCCCATCTAGGAGGAGGATAGTACGGGTAAGGAGCATGATTTCTGTAGTGCGATTGGTATGGATCCATGTAGTGGTTTGCTGGATACATATTAGTTATTACTGGTCTATATGTACTGGTAGGATAAATGCCTAGACCTGTGAACAGGTATAATGGCTGTGATACCTGCAACAGTGGAGAAGAGACCTGTGAACAGCTTGCATATAGTTTGTGGAGCTATGAATACAACCAATCAACTGATCAACAGTGAAACATCACGCTAACTCGGAAATCAAAAGGAACTGAAATAACTAATTTTTTGCCAGCATATGTAGATAGTCAACATCCACCAATGATGTTAAACCCCGTGGAAGAACATGGAACATTTCTAGATCAATAAACCAATACATTCACACTCAGTTTGAACACTGAAGTGGTATTATTACAGGCAAGTACCAAGAAATTGAGTTCCTTTGTATACCCATAGCAACAGTTTATGGAAGGAGGCACAAAAGGGGAAGGCACCTTGTGAATAATACTAATCTCTGTAGATCGCTCTGTTTCCCAATTTTTCTATGCATAAGCATATTATTGTTTTTCCCTAGATATGACTGACATGATTCCTAATCAATTGGTCACAGGTGCACCCAAAATCCACAATTGTTCACAAAGCATCTGGGTTATTCCTCTGAAAAAGTATCTTGATTTTAGAAGGCACGACACCTAAGGTGCTGTTCCTCCTACTTAGTAATGGAGGGCCAAATACGCACAACCAAAAAATAGGATAGTTTAATTAGGCAGTGAGTGAAAAAGAATAAATCAGCACATTTCAACTTAGTACATGAATCGATCACTTCCAAATTCTAATACACCTCAAAGCATTGGCCATCGTAGTCTACTGAAAATTTCCCGTAAATCATTTTTAGCTATTCTTCTTCTTGATTAAAAAGGGAAGGCTTGTGAGTAAAGCACGGGCTTAAGTAGCAGAACTTTTCGAGACTGCACGTAAGCATGAACCGCGGACACCACATTCTGATAGTTTCCAAGAAACGCCGGGAGCAGCACCCGGAGGAACCCAGTACTGAATCGGACGCACCAAAACCACCCTTAATCCAGAAATTTCCAGATAGGGGGGAAAATGGGAGGCGAGGCGAGGAGGGGGCACACTTACAGTGCGGCGGGCGGAGAAAAAGCAGCAGAGCGCGGATCAGACAGACGAGCCACAGGGCCGAGTGACGTCAGCTACCGGCGAGCGATGCGGTCCGCAGGTCCCAAGGCCGTCGTCGTCCTCTCTCTCTCTCTCTCTCTTCCCTTTCCTTCTCGCGAGCGCTTCTGTTTCCTTGCGTGTTCTTCCTTTCTGAATGCCGCGGCAGGGGGCCAGACGCGCGGTATTTATGCGGAGAACGGGGGCGGGGGCCTCCGAGGAGAGGTGGAAGAAGAGGCCGTTGGGGGTTCGTTCGAGAGGGTTCGCGACGTGGCCGAGGACCGGGGTGGCTGACTCGGTTCGCTCCGCCGCGCGGTCGCATTCCTTCGCGACGGTTCCACCACTTCCACGAGAGTCTCCCTCCCTCCCTCTTCCACTGTTCCCGCGCTACATGTGTCTATCTAATCGTAATCCATGGACTGGACTCCGCTGCTACATCTCACACTACTTATTGCTCCTCAAATACTCTACACTAGCAAATATATCCATGTGGTTAAAATGAGACTACAATATATTATATTACCGGTAGTATAAGCATTGTGGCATGATAAGGTTGCACACATGGGCACAATCAATCCTCCTCCTATTTCTTACATGCCTTTTCTTTTTTGGAGAAGACTTCTTTGGTCTTTTTTTAGCATGTTTGCTTATTGGTTTCAGCCAGAACTTATTAGTCAGTCAATAATATTTTTCTCTCACAACAAACTAGCACTAACCGAGTTTATCAGTCCAGAAACCAACCAGCAAATGAAGCCTTTCTTCACATGTCCTTACGTCGTGGGGTTTGCAATGGATGAACTAATCCTAAATGAGAACCGTGTCACGTAGTCGTGTCTACTATTTTGTAACTTTTTTTAGAGCTAAGTTTACTTCACAATCCGCCTTAGAACAAGGAAAGGCGTCTTCTGCAGCTCATATTGACTCCTTTTAATTATAATTTTGAAGATCGGAGATGCACTAAACATATATTCTTTTAATTTGGAGATTCTCTTTTATCTCAATAATTTATTCGTGCAATCTCCGCTTCTGACCTATTCCTCGACCTCTCGATGCCTGCTTGAACAACGAGGACCCCTCCAGACGGTTCTGATGCCTCCAACGGCGCCGAGGGGCCCCGTATGGCGCGGCCGGAAAACAACTCAGGGACCCTTTGGTTAGGCACAGGAATTTTATAGGGTTAGCTTTTCGAAGGAATGTTTTTTTCCTAACCTTTGGCCCATGTGAAAAGAAAAAAAAAATCCATAGGATTAAAATCCTATCACTCCATTCCATAGGAAACAAAACATCAGGTCAGACCTCATGGAATTTTTCCTGGCGGTGGCAGGAAACTCAGTGCGCGTCTGCGCTCAGTGTGCTTCTGGTGAGCCTTTGGCTCCGACTTATCTACAAACCGACTTATTTGACTTTTTTTTCAGTCAGAACAGTGTTTTTTTCTCACAATAATTTAGCCAGAACAGTATTTTTCAGCCAAGTTTTGTTGGATATAATATGGGCTTGGCCCATATAATATTTAATGAATTAAATAAAACTCTATGGTACGTAACATTAAGTGTTGCATGGTTTAATACCATACGGGATTTTGACTGAACGTTGACTCAGCTTATATGGTTGGAAATTATTCATCTAAATTGAGAAGCTGAGAAAAGGACAAAGGCGTGCCACACGCGCGCGCCGCCGCCGGCCGGGCCGTGGGCGTGGGCGTGGCAGGCGAGCGTGCGTGGCCAATCTTTTGCCAGTTACTGTCTCTTCCGCTTTCGTCTCCTGTGATTCTCCGCTGCCTCTCTTCTCCCTGTTCATATATCCGAGTCATCTGTCAGTCCAGAAAAAGTCCTTCCGCAACCACTCCTGGGATTCTCCGCTTCCTCTCTTCTCACTGTCCATATATCCGAGTCCTCTGTCAGTCCAGAAAAAGTCCTTCCGCAACCACTCCCGAGAGAACCACACTTCCGCAGTCTTCTGGTTTCCTTGGTTTCCTCGTCCCGTACCTCTGCGCGCACGGAGTAGCGGGAGAGAAGGTGCCTCCGGAACCCTCGTCCTCGTCCGCCAGAGAACCTTGCACGGGGTGCACGGCGATTAGGTTTTTGGGGAGCGATCCGCGACTGCTCGTCCGTACATCTTCTTCTCGGTGATTGCCTGCGGAACATCAAGGCGTCTTCTTCCTGGTGGTCCGTTCGTGAGATTGCACTACGAACATCTTCCTGCATCGACTGTGGTCCACGACTTCGAACAACGCACTATGTCAACTAATGCGAATGGAGCCTCCGATGCCCTCGGTATGGGACCCTCCGCTGGGTACAGTCTAATCTCTATGATTTCTGTACTTTGTGTTTTTACTGTATTCACCAGTATGTCATCTCTGCATGATGTAGTGTTTATAAGAAATATACACATGCACATATATGTCGTCAGAAACCTGCTGATGTTATTTTTCTGGATTAAACTGATAATAAAAAAGCCTAAATTCCTAACAATCCAAAAATCTAATGTTAGGCAATTTTCTGTCAGTGGTTTTGCTGCTGCCTTGAAGCCAAGTAATTTTGATGGCAAGAATTTCATGATATGGCGTGCCAAGATGGTATTGTGGTTGACTGCGATGAACTACTATCACACCGCGCAGGAAAAGCCTGAACAGTTTACTCCTGAGGAGGAGCGAAAGTTCTTGGCTACCGATAACTTGTTTCGAGGCGCCGTGATTAGTGCACTTCATCTCAAGTATGAGAAAAACTACATATCTTGCACATCAGGCAAAGAGTTATGGGATGCTCTTGAGGCAAAGTTTAGGGTTTTTGATGCTGGCAGTGAGCTGTACCTAATGGAGCAACTGTATGACTATAAAATGGTTGAAAATCGTTCTGTGGTCGAACAGGCCCATGAGATACAGGCGCTAGCGAAGGAACTAGAACATTTCCCGTATATGTTGCCCAATAAGTTTGTGGCCGGCGGTATAATCGCTAAGCTGCCACCTTCTTGGGGGGATTTTGCTACTTCTCTAAAACACAAGAGACAAAGAGTTTAGCATGGCTGAGTTTATTGGATCTCTTGATGTTGAGGAGAGGACGAGAGCAAAAGACAACCGTGGAAAAGGAGTTGAGTCTTCCGCTACTAATATGGTGCAGAAGAAAAACTCATTTGCATCTCGTAATAAAAAGAAGAAGAACATGCAAGAGAACAACAATGTAAAGCCTAAGCAGACTGCACAGTTTAAGAAGAAAAACAACAAGAAAGGTGGAGGATGCTTTGTTTGCGGAAGTGATGAGCATTGGACAAGTGCGTGTCCAGACCGCAAATATAAGGAAGAAAAAAAATCAGCAAATATGGTAATTAGCGAGACTGGAGGAGGAACATCTGGGTATGGTAATTCTTTACATTTTGTTCTTTCAGTTTGTCTTTCACCTGAGTGGTGGATGGACAGTGGTGCTAATATTTATGTGT
Organism: Miscanthus floridulus; assembly: GCF_019320115.1. Classification (NCBI taxonomy): domain Eukaryota; kingdom Viridiplantae; phylum Streptophyta; class Magnoliopsida; order Poales; family Poaceae; genus Miscanthus; species Miscanthus floridulus. The sequence continues at coordinate 49,855,321 of NC_089586.1, read as the reverse complement.
GTGCTGATATTTCTTTGTTCATTTCCTATCTGGCCTGCAGGAGTGGAGCCTTGCTGATGGGAAACGGTTCTCATGCGCGTGTTCTTGGTGTTGGTACGGTCGTTCTGAAGTTTACTTCGGGAAAGACGGTGCTATTAAAGAACGTGCAGCATGTCCCCTCCATCAAGAAGAATCTTGTTAGCGCTTCTCAGATGTGTCGCGATGGCTTTAAAATTGTGCTTGAGTCCAATAAGTGTGTTGTGTCGAGACATGAAACTTTTGTTGAAAAAGATTATGATTGTGGAGGCTTGTTCCGCTTATCTTTGATTGATGATGTGTGTAATAAAGTGGTGAACAATGTTAATGTTTCGAATGAGTCGAATATATGGCATTCACGACTTTGTCATATTAATTTTGGCTGTCTCACGCGGCTTGCAAATCTGAATTTAATCCCGAAATTTAACTTAGTCAAAGATTCTAAGTGCCAGGTGTGTGTGCAATCGAAGCAACCGCGCAAGCCTCACAAGGCTGCTGAGGCGAGGAATTTGGCACCATTAGAACTCGTTCATTCTAATTTATGCGAAATGAATGGCGAATTGACTAAAGGCGGTAGACGATACTTCATGGCATTTATAGATGATTGTACTAGATTTTGCTACGTGTATTTATTAAAAACAAAAGATAAAGCGTTGCATTATTTTAAAGTCTATAAAGCTGAGGTAGAAAATCAACTTGAGAAGAAAATCAAGCGTTTACGGTCCGATCGCGGGGGAGAATATTTCTCAAATGAATTTTTTGAGTTTTGCGCGGTGCATGAAATTATTCATAAGAGGACGCCACCATACTCACCACAGTTCAATGGGATTGCAGAGGAAAAGAACCACACTCTAACTGATTTGGTTAATGCCATATTGGAGACTGCAGGACTATCTAAGGAATGGTGGAGTGAGGCTATATTAATAGCGTGTCATGTCCTAAATAGAGTGCCCACAAAGAACAAAAAAATCACACCATTCGAGGAATAGGAGAAGAAGAGATTAAATCTCTTTTACCTGCGAACTTGGGGTTGTTTGGCAAAGGTGAATGTGCCAATAAACAAAAAGCAAAAGCTTGGACCAAAGACTGTTGATGGTGTCTTTCTTGGTTATGCTATTCACAGCGTGGGTTATAGATTTTTAATTATAAACTCTAGTGTTCCTGAGATGGTTGTTGATACAATCATAGAATCTAGAGACGCTATATTTTTTGAGAATGAGTTTCCCATGAAAAATGCACCTAACACAACTAGTCATGAATTTATAATTCCCCATGAGCATGAAAATTTTATTCCGATAGAACAAATTGAGGAACCCTATGTGCAAAATCCTGAGGAGGATGACACTATAGCCACCAAAAAAAGCAAGAGACAAAGGACTGCAAAGTCTTTTGGTGATGACTATATTATGTACCTTGTGGATGACACACCAACGACCATTGAAAAGGCATATTCCTCTCCTGATGCTGACTTATGGAAGGAAGCAATACGAAGTGAGATAGATTCTGTTATGTCTAATGGAACTTGTGAAATAGTTGATCGTCCCTATGGGTGCAAGCCTATAGGTTGCAAATGGGTGTTCAAGAAAAAGCTTAGGCCTGATGGTACTATTGAGAGGTACAAGGTAAGGCTTGTGGTCAAGGGTTATACTCAAAAGGAATGTGAGGATTTCTTTGATACTTATTCACCGGTTGCCCGATTGACCACAATTCGAGTTTTGCTTTCCCTGACAGCCTCTTATGGTCATATCGTTCATTAAATGGACGTTAAGACAACTTTCCTAAACGGAGAGTTGGAGGAGGAGATCTATATGGATCAGCCTGATGGGTTTGTAGCAAATGGTCAACAAGACAAGGTGTGTAAATTATTAAAGTCATTATACGACCTAAAATAAGCTCCTAAGCAATGGCATGAGAAGTTCAATAGAACTTTAACATCTGTTGGCTTTATTGTGAATGAAGCTGATAAATGTGTGTACTATCGGTATGGTGGAGGTGAAGGAGTCATTTTATATGTTGATGACATATTGATCTTTGGATCTAGCCTCAAAATGATCGAGGATGTGAAGGAATTTCTATCTAATTGAGATGAAAGATTTAGGAAAGGCTGATGTTATTCTTAATATCAAGCTTCTAAGAGAAGGTGATGGTGGGGTAACTCTATTACAAACCCATTATGTGGAAAAGGTGCTGAGTCGCTTTGGGTTCAGTGACTGTGCACCTGCTCCTACACCTTATGACCCTAGCGTGCTATTGAAGAAAAATCGAAGAATAACAAGGGATTAGTTGAGATATTCCCAGATCATTGGTTCGCTCATGTATCTTGCTAGTGCAACAAGGCCTGCCATCTCATTTGTTGTGTGCAAGCTGAGCCAGTTTGTGTCAAACCCAGGAGATGATCACTAGCGTGCTCTTGAGAGAGTAATGTGCTACCTAAAAGGGACCATGGGCTATGGTATTTGTTATACCGGACATCCGAAAGTGCTAGAAGGCTATTGTGATGCCAACTGGATTTCTGATGCTAATGAGCTTTATGTCACAAGTGGATATGTGTTTTCGATTAGAGGTGGTGCTGTTTTCTTGAAGTTTTGCAAGCAGACTATCTTAACGAAGTCTACAATGGAAGCAGAACTCACAGCATTAGACACTGCTAGATCTGAGGCTGAGTGGCTTTGTGATCTCCTTATGGATTTACCGGTTGTTGAAAAATCCATACCAGCTATTTCTATGAACTGTGATAACTAGACTGTGATTACAAAGGTTAACAGTTCTAAGGACAACATGAAGTCCACAAGGCATATTAAGAGACGACTAAAATCTATCAGAAAATTAAGAAACTCCAGAGTAATAGCATTGGACTATGTCCACACGTCTAATAATCTAGCAGATCAGTTCACTAAGGATCTGTCACGCAACGTGATAGAAAGTGCATCAGAGAGATAGGTTTGAGACCCACTTGAAATTTACTATAGTGGTAACTTGTTCTATGTGATCGGAGATCCCGTCAAGCAGGACGGTGAAACAAGCTAGTAGTAAATTGTGAGGGAAGATCCTTAGTAAGACTCATTTCTGATGCATATCTTTCCTTTCTGTAAGGCAGGCTGGCTTTTGCCTTAATGCGTTCCAAGTTGCTTGTCAAAGCAAAGATGTCTTACAGAACATCTTTTGAGGAACACACCTATATGAGTCAGATTGCTGGTCATAGTCTATGAGATTTGGGTAATCTCGAAATACTCATGAAAGGCACTGAAGTATGGCTTATATGCTTCAAATAGAGGGGATGCCTTTTGCTGCCCAGTATTAGCTAAGGACTTTAGTGACATTCACCTCACACAAAACTGTTAATTCAAGGCTTAGTCCATTGTTCAGTTGTGACTGAGTAAAACTATTGTTCTAGATGGATGTTCAACTTAACAGTCTCCATCGAAACACTGGTATATAAAAGAAATGTGGTTCTAAGACTACTTTGTTATAAACCCTAGAGTTTGGTGGAGATTGTTGGATATAATATGGGCTTGGCCCATATAATATTTAATGAATCAAATAAAACTCTATGGTACGTAACATTAAGTGTTGCATGGTTTAATACCATACGAGATTTTGACTGAACACTGACTCAGCTTATATGGTTGGAAATTATTCATCTAAATTGAGAATCTGAGAAAAAGGACAAACGCGTACCACACGCGCGCGCGAGCGTCGCCGCCGCCGATGGCCGGGCCGGGCCATGGGTGTGGGCGGGGCGTAGCGGGCGGACGTGGCCAGTCTTTTGCCACTTAATCCACATAACAACATGAGTTACTCCCCTTGATGGTGGAGGCAAACTGATTGCAGCAGTTACTGTCTCTTCCGCTTCCGTCTCTCCGTCTCCTGGGATTCTCCGCTGCCTCTTTTCTCCCTGTCCATATATCCGAGTCCTCCATCAGTCTAGAAAAAGTCCTTCCGCAACCACTCCTGAGAGAACCACACTTCCACAGCCTTCTGGTTTCCCCGTCCCGTACCTCTGTGCGTACGGAGTAGCGGGAGAGTAGGTGCCTCCGGAACCCTCGTCCGCCAGAGAACCTTACACGGGATGCGCGGTGATTAGGTTTTTGGGGAGTGATCCGCGATTGCTCGTCCGTACATCTTCTTCTCAGTGATCGCCTGCGGAACATCAAGGCGTCTTGTTCCTGGTGGTCCGTTCGTGGGACTGCACTGCGAATATCTTTCTGCATCAACTGTGGTCCACGACTTCGAGCAACGCACTATGTCAACTAGTGCGAATGGAGCCTCCGATGCGCTCGGCATGGGACCCTCCGCTTAGGGATGAAAACGGATCGGATACGGACGGATATCACCGATATTACATTTGTTTTCATATTTCTGTCCGGATTCGGATTCGAATACGGATAGTGTCAACTATATCGGATAGGATACGATTGGATATCGACATCATAAATATGCGATTTGAGTATTCGGATACGGATACGGTATCGGATGTTGGATATCCGGACTCGGATACGGACATATCTCAACCCCTCTAAACGGATTCGGTTTCGAATACGGTCGAAAAATATCCGTACCGTTTTCATCCCTACCTCCGCTGGGTACAGTCTAATCTCTATGATTTCTGTACTTTGTGTTTTTACTGTATTCACCAGTATGTCATCTCTGCATGTTGTAGTGTTCATAAGAAATATACACATGCACATATATGTCGTCGCAAACCTGCTGATGTTATTTTTCTGGATTAAACTGATAATGAAATTGCCTAAATTCCTAACAAGTTTTAGCAAACCGAACAGGGCCATTGGGTCATTCCAGAGGCAAACAACAAAAGCCAAGGAGTGAAAAAAGGCGAGAGGGTCCTCCCCTTCGCCACCAGGCGTGGCTTCGTCTCCGCCGGCGACATCCGTTCGCGGCTTTCGCGACGCGGGGCTCCTCGTTGGCGGCGCCGGCACGCAAGGCTGCCCCATCGCCGCCGGCACGCCACCATCCCTTCGGCGGCCACGCGACGCCGGCTCAATCGCCATCTATGGGGACTTATGAATACTCCATGGAAGATTTGGGAGGTGCATGCAGTTTTTTTTTTTTTTGCCTTCTGCTACATCCGTAAAGTGATGAACCCCATATTGCCATGGTGCAGACATCAATTTTATTTAGGTGCATTCATTTTCATAATTCCTGAAGTTGGTTTTAGCAGGTTAGATATGATGCTTCTCGCACATTTTTATGAGATATGATGCCGTTTTCAATCTCAATCCTCATACATGGTTTTAACGAGCAAAGTTACATTGTAACTTTCCTGCGATCTCCACCCTCCATTTCCTATCCAACGACTCAGCACGCATTCAAAGCAATGGCTTGTAACACTTAGCATTTTTCGTCCACTCCGGCAGGCGGCAGGTCCATGCCGGTGATCATGACCAGCTCCGGCGGGCAGCCCTCCCTTGCGGCAAGGACGCGCAGCAGGCCCGACCACTGGAACCCGTAGCTGAGGCCGTAGTCAACCGTATGCATGTGGCGCCCGCCGCCGTCGACGGTGGCGGCGGCGTCGTGGACGGTCCTGTTGGAGAAGACGAGGCTGCGAAGCTCGAAGAGGGAAACGACGGTCCTCCGAGTGCGAGCGCTAGCCGCCGGCGCGAGCTCTGGAACGCACGGGCTTTTCTGGGAGCGAGCAGCGGCCGTGCGGGGACGCAGCCGCCGGGCACGAGCTCCACAGCCGCCGGACGCAGCCAACTTGGGCTCCATGAACGTGGCATCGCACGCGACTTTCTCGCGGGTGATGCGGCAGCCGATAGCTGGAGTTGCTGAATGTGGACAACATGCTGCTGCAGCTCTCCGTCCCCGTGCAGTAGGTGTGGCACGGAGGAGGCAAGGAGCACGGCGAGGCCGACGCGGCAGTGGTACAGCACGGCGACCTGTTACTGTTAGACGCGTGCGCTTGTACAACACGCGGCGCCGGCGCCGGGTCATCAGCCTGGACGAGTCCGCGGCGCTCAATGCCACCATCGCGGGCGACGCGGCCGCCGTCGAGGACCTGCGTTACGCCTTCTGCTTCTTCGACGCCGACGGCAACGGCACCATGTTCACCACCAAGCTTGCCATCCACGGCGGCTCGGGCGTGGACCAAAACTTGCTGGAGCACCGCCAGGCGGAGGCGAACCGCGTGCTGGCGGCCTGGCGCGGTGCCTCGCGGCCAACTCTGTGTGCGTGCACGGCCAGTGTGGGCACAGGGCACGGCGAGCGGGCGGCCATCGCGGCCTCGCGAGCACGGCATGCCGCGATCGCGCGAGGATGTCGCGGAGGGCTGCACGGCGAGCAGGCCGCCGCGGACATGGGATGCGGCGAGCGCGCGCGGCGCGGCCAATGTGCGCGGCCGTCGTGGCTAGCTTGCGGCCTGCGCGGAGGGAGGCGTGTCGAGCGGCCGGCCGGCGTGGGCACACGATGCGGCGAGCGTGCTCGGCTGGTGCGAGCCGTTGAATCGATCTCCCTCGTTTTATCTTGATTGGAAGATGGATAGCATAGGGAAAGTTACAACGTGACTTCGTGAAGGAAAGTCACTGAATCTGCGTCCGATTTTCATACGCCTACTACTCAGCTTCTCGTACATTTTTTTTAGCAGATTAGACACATATACGGAGAAGGTGCTGCCACAAATATAGTTAGTATGCGAATTAGCAAACATTTATACTTGCTGGGTTTTCCTCTAATAAAGATTTTATTTTCTTGCAAGGACAACGAACAAACGGATATATATATATATATAGAGTTGGTCCTTGCAACGGCTCGCTATTGCTTCGAATGCACAACAGCTAGATGTTCAAGATTTAAAAAATGGAAGCATCTAGTTCCTGTGATTCGTTCCTGTGTTTCACCTGTGCTACGGCCAAAGGGCTTCCTTTCAGCTTTCCGGTGTTTTGAATTTCCATAGGAATGGAGAAGTATGGCATATGGATTCCTGAGATTTTTTCTATTCCTGCATATTTCCTATCCTGTGATCCAAGGGGCCGGGCCCTCAGCCACTTACGCGAGTTCCAAGTTCCGACAACCCTGACACGCCGGCGCAACGCGTGCGAGCTCGTCACCATTGCGTGTGCACACGACCCGCTCACAGGCTTCCTCCGCAGTGTGCCGCGGGCAAGTCCGACAGCAGGGCTTCTACGCCGCCACACTCTGGATGCACCAACGCAATCCCAAGACGCTCGCCTGTAACCTTAAAGAATCATGTCCTCTACCGGCATATATATATATATATATATATATATATATATATAATAATAAATAATAAATATAAAAAAAGGAAAAGAACCAACCACCCGGCCTGCTCTCCGTATGAGCCTCGGTGTAGTATTTTGCAGGAAGAAGTCACGTTCGTATACGATACGGCGTCGTTTGGCCATCAATTTCCAAAACAAACACAACATTTGGATACGAACTGAGACAGTCTTCACATTCACCGGGTTAGTTAGGAGAGGCCATGCAAAAAATGGGAATTTTTTTACCTCTTTATTATTAGGTATAGAAAAAAATATAACAACTTATATAATTTAAAATAGAAAAAAGTATTTGGTTTGATGGAACGTGTTTAAACTAGCCAGCTAAAAATCCGCTATAATAGTTGAGCTAGGAGCACGTTTAGTTGCTAACTGAATCTGGCGTATCAAATTTTAGGCCAGCCAAATTTCGCCTGTTTTGGTTTGGCAGCAGCAGCGCCTGCCGCGGCTGATTGCGTAAGACTCAAATGCTGTAGCTACCGTGTCAGGTCCAGTTTGATCATCCACGATTGGCCGGAAAGGAGCGTACAAGACTTGACCAGTGAAATTTTAGGGTTGGTCCCTCAACTATTACTTAATTTCGTCCTAAACTTTTAAAACGGCCGTTTTAATCTTCAAACTCTATTTTTAGGCTTAATTTCATCCTAAAACTATGAAGATGATCGTTTTGGTCCTCAAGCTTTGCATTTTGGGCTTAATTTTATTTATAAATTATCAAAGTGTATTTTGTTCTTTAAACTTTTATTTTTAACTAAACTATGTCTACGTTGTACGTGGAACGCTGCACTATTGCACATGTTTAGCTCCAACACCACTAGCGATTGGAGATAGAAAAATAATGTTCATCCAAAAACTTTTTTGTGGCCATTAATAATTTCAAGCTACTATTTTTAGTATTATCTTGTAATGGTACCATTTATATACATCTGACTAAATGATATTTGTGGGAGCAATTACAGTTGCATCGAACACTATTTATTCTTTAAGAATACATATATATATTGAAATAATAGCAGATCTATAATTTTAATAATTTATGGATGAAATTGTGCCTAAAATATAAAGTTTTCTTTTTGAATAGACAAAATTGATTTGAAAATAAAAGTTAAATGCACTTTGATAGTTTATGGATGAAATTGAGCCTAAAATGCAAAATTTAAGGACTGAAACGATCATCTTCATAGTTGTAGGATGAAATTGAGCCTAAGTTTTAGGACCTAAACGATTGTTTTGAAAGTTTAGTGATGAAATTGAGCCTCGAGTAATAATTGAGTAACCAAAATGGCTATTCTACCAAATTTTAGCTATGACCAATGCTTGCACGCTGTAGTGCCTAAAGAAAGTACCATTGGAGTGGTTTAGGGTATGTTTGTAGGCCTAGGCGTTCGGGTTACCCGAATTTTTTTTGGTCGCGTAATTCGAGTAATTCAAAATTCGGGTAATGAAAATTGGTACCCGATATTCACCTAGAAAAAACACTATCCGAAATTTTGGGTACCCGATCATTCGGGTTCGGCTTCGGGTATACCCGATATACCTGAATTCACGGAAAAGACAAACCGCACATAACTTTTATAGCAATTTTATACATAATTTCAGCAGCGATTTGTAGAAAATTTCAACAGAAATTTGCGGAGAATAATATATTATAGTCACTTGTTCAAACAAAGAGAATCATATACTAATAAATTGATAAGTTCAAGTGCTCAACTGACAAAACATCACAAACACAAAGACACAGACACATATTCGGGTAGTTTGGGTAGTTCGGGTATTGGGAGATAGTACCCGAATTAACCAAACTTATTTCGGGTAATAAGAATTGCTATCCGAATTTTGGATCAGGTATCTCGGATTCGGGTATTTTGGGTCTGGGTTTGGGTACTGGTAATGGGTATCGGATATTTTGCCTAGGCTTACCTGTTTGGTTGGTGACCAAAACTTGCCACGCCTAACCTTCGGTAAGCTGTGGCTGCCAAAGAAAGTGTGGCGACCAAAATCGAAGCCATACTTGTGGCAAGGTTTGACACAAAAATGAGTCTATGACATGTGGGGTATGGTGCTAAGAAAGTTTGATGTGCTATAGGTGTGGCAGTGAACCAAACAACCACCGAAGAAACTATGACACGACGAACCTTTGGCGTGGCAGGTTTTGGTCACCAACCTAAGGCTAAGATAAGGCATGGTTGATGGGATTCTAAAAATCCGGTTTCTAAATAAAAAAAATAATCTCTAGTATTTCTTTGATTCTGTATTGTGTGTTCGAATTCTTAAAAATTCTATAGTGTTTCGATGGGATTCTAGGATCTTGAGAGTTTTCTATCTAGATTCTTAAAATCCCTATGATCCAAACACTACCATAGTGTGGTAGCCTTGTAGGCCATCCCTAATCCAAATGTTCCCCACCATTTAATCCCTAAGAACGGTGCATACAACACGGCAAGCAGTGCTCTCTCTCTCTCTTCAAGCTCTAAGGCCTCCCCTACAATGTCCTATTCTTCTTTAGCACCTCCTACACAATACAAATTACAATGAAAAAAATAGAAAAATAGAATCAAGTTGTGGTGTACATTGGGCGATTGATTTTCCCCATCTTTTTGCTGATGCCCTAAGTTTGGAGAAACTCTAGTGAGATTAGTCATCTTTTAATCTTGGTAATTGATGTGATAGATGGTTCTTGGTCTTAGGGTTTGCCGTTTAGAGGAGGTCCCGGGGTATCTCAGTGAAAGGACCTAGGATGCCGCCTAGAGGGGGGGTGAATAGGCGTTTCTAAAAATTAACACCTTTAAATGCGGAAATGATTAGTAAAGGGAGTTTCCAAAATGGAAACACTAAATAAAGAGTAATACCACCCCTCACAAGTTAGACACAGAGTATACAAGGTATAAAGAATATATATATAGAAGCTATAACCCTGCAACACAAAGTTAGAACAGAGAACAAATATGTTCTGCACAGGCAGGAAATACCGGACGTGTCTGGTATGTATACCGGACATGTCCAGTATGCATGGTTTCTGCAGAGTAGCCCCAAACTTGCTCCTTTCAATTTCTATCTATAAACCAAACTGAAGGTATCTACTGGAGATGACAGTATACACAGAAAACCTGCACAAGAGCTAGATCAACACAAATATCGAATGAAATGTGAATTGAGACACGATATTTGTTTTTTTGAAGTTTGGACTCATTCGAGTCCTACTCTCTGTTGAGGGGGCTGTGGGTGACCCAGCAAAGATCAGCCCTAGAGGGTACCATGAAGGTCACTCTAGCCAGAGTCTTTTCCAATTCCTTTTCCTCTTTCCACTAGTTGATTCTGAGGTGGCGGAATCGATCATTATAAACTTTTCGAGGCACACCACAATCTCTCGGGTGCACTCCGGCGACGCCTAACCGTCTAGGACCGAAGAGTCCAAGAGTAATAAATGTAAATCACAAAATAGACAATATGCACAAGTGCTCAAGTGGTGGCTTTCTCTCTTTTTCAAATTCTCTCTTAACCCACAAATGGATTTTTGCGATTTGGATCATACACTCACTAAGAGAGGGTTTGGGAGAGTTGGCAAGGCTCAAAAACATGTATATGTATCAGCAGAATCAGCAGCCTCCAAAGATGGAGGCTTGGGGTATTTATAGCCCTCTAGAAAAAACTAGCCGTTTTATAGCCGTTGCCATACCGAACATACCAAACACGTTCGGTATGACTTACACTGTGCCAACGGTAACTGAGTTACAGTAACGTTGTGAGGCATCGGAACTCTCGACGCATGCCATAACTCCTGACCATCGGAACTCCCGACCCTCAGCACATTTGAAAATAATGGTAACTGAGTTAAAGTATGTGAGGTGTCAGAACTCCCGACGTATGCCAGAACTCCCGACCATCGGAACTCCCGACTCACATTGGAACTCCCGACCCTCAAGGCATTTGAAAACTAGCCGTTGGCCTCTGGCCATCCATACCGGACATCCGGTATGACCACCACAGTGAACTCTCCAAGTCAGTTAAGCATGAGACGTCGAAACTCCCGACCATTGCTGGAACTCTCGACCTTCGGAACTCCTAACTCACGTCGGAACTCTCGATGAACCAACCCGAGAACAATAACTTTACCAATGCCGAGCAAATACTGGACACATCCGGTATCAATACCGGATAGCAAAAAACATGTTAGCTTTTTTGTCTCTCAAATATTCAAAACTCACATGGGTTGGCTTGTGCACTTATAAAATATTATCTATCAACATGATGCATCCCTCTTAATAGTATGACATTCCTATTAACTCAAATTTAAAAGTATAACGAATTTAAACCTTTTGAGTTGATCTCTTTCAACCGAAGCTGTGTATTCCAATCTTCATCAAGTGAGGGTGCCAACATGTCAACTTTGATCTTTTTCACTTGAGCACGTGACTTGATTCCATTCATCAAATATGAATAACTCCAAATGTATCAAGTCATTTCCATGAAATACTCCAATAGTGATTTGATCCTCCACATTAACATGACCATCATAGCTTGATTAGTACCTCAACTAAATGCAAGTACTTCCTGCTTCACCCTATCTAGGTTCTTCAGCCACCAAGCTGTCGCTTGCCCTTTACCCTTGATTAGTACCTCAAAGCCTTTCCTTGCTATCTTCACCATCTCAAGCCGTCAAGTCACATCTTGTGTTGAATCATCCATTCATTTGTATTGTTATCTTTTTCATTTCAATTTAGCAAGCTTCAAATATGAGACCATTCCATATGCAATCCCTCATATCTCATCAACTAATTTTTACCGGGCTTGCTTTCACATAGTACATGGAAATCCCACAATAAATAAGCCTTTGCATGAATTCCATTTGCATTGTTGTCTTGTGCATAAACAAGATTGTTTATACAACAACATATTATTTTGGCTTTTATTAAGTACCTGTGAGATAACCTATTACCTGTCCACACTTAGCAAATGGATTAGACCTTTAATCACATTGTCATTTAATCATCCAAAAACCACTAAAGGGCTAGATGCACTTTCAATCTCCCCCTTTTTGGTGATTAATGATAACTTGATTAAAGCTTACAGAAGAATATAAACATTTAAGCTTTTTGGGTTCAATGATTTATGAGAGGCTCCCCTTAATATGTGCTTATGAATAGAATTTATAAAATGACCTCAAATGTCAATTGCACATACTAAAACATATAGGAGACTTCCCCTAAATCATTGCATCCATGGGGTGTATGTGTGTGTGACAAAGTAAAACCATGATACATATGACAAGATATATCACACAAGAATAAATATAAAGGCATCACATCAAATATTTTCATTCTAGCATGCCTAGTCCTTATGAAAATAAATATAACACATGTATGTCACACATATCACACATTACACATTTTCTCAAGTCCACAAGCCACTAATATATAAATAAAGATCATGTCTCAAGAGATACATAGATAAAGCATAAGTATAAGTCTCATCTCTTACATGATACAATCTATCTCAAACTCAAAATACATCAATGAAGCTCAAAAACTACGGCCTATAGTACATCTCAAACTCAAGATACATCAATGAAGCTCAAAAACTATGGCCTGTAGTACATATCTTTAGGTACAAAGATAAGCAAATGAAACAACAGTACATATCTTCAGGTACAAAGATAAGCAAATAAAACAAAAATCCTGAAGCTTTAATCAGTCTCTGTCCCCCTTTGTCATCTATCACCACAAAGGGGCTGCAAGTTGTCCTAAAAGCTGTGATCACTCATCATCATCTTCATCTCCACCAACATCCTCATCATCTGAGCATGGAGCACCGGCTGGACAAGAACCACCCACACTAGATGGGTCATAGCCACCAAACCCATAGTAGCCGAAACTACCTATGAGGTTACTCCACCAGTCTAAAGTGTACTCGTCTACTGCACTAGGACGTGGCTATGAGTGAGTATGCACACAAGCCTATAGAGGTAAAGTGTCAGGGTGCTTTGGTGCCTGCTATCGCTGAAGAAACTCAGCAAACTCTGTGTCGTACCTACCCTACTCCTCCTCCTCAGTCTTAGGCTCACTAGCTACCTCATCTGATAGTGGTGACCTAGGAGGATCAAGCTCAAGTCTAGCAGCAATCTGCTCCAAAGTCTGAGTGTCCTTCCTCCTAGCCTCCCTCTCCTTTCGCTGACAGGTCCGTATGTCCTTGCACATCCCAAAGATAGCACTGAACATCTTACAAATAGGAGAAGAAGGACTACGGTGATGTGAAGAAGAACATGAAGGAGCATGTGGTAGATGGGAAGCTCGTCCTGCTGCTGCACCACCTATAGGTGCATCTGCCTCTGGTGCTACTGCTGCTACTCCTGGTCCTGTTAGAGGTGCCCCAATCTCTGTCAAGTCATCTACTATCTTCAGGACTTTATGCTTCTTGTCATACTCAAATGTGTGTCCTATGACCTTCTCAATCATAAACATGATGTAAGGTGCAAATCCACAGCCCTTGAGGGGCCTCGCTCTCACACTCCTGATCTTTGACCAAATAAAGTCAAAAACACTGAATGGCTGTGCATCAGGTGCCATCCTATGGAGCAGGTTCCTGGAATCATCTGCAATGTTGCCCTTGTCTCCTCCCTTGCAGTCAATGGTCTTCCTAAACATCCTATCTAGGTATCTGTAGGTAGGGTGAAGACCTAAAACCTTCCCCACTGCTCCTCTCTCACCTCCTGGTGGGTACATGTAGGCTAGTTATTCAGGAGGTAACACCTGCTCTGTGTGGATCCTGTCTCTCTGAAGGTCCTCCTCTGAGAAGCCAAGAAAAGCTATAAAGGCATCATAGTCAACACTGTACCACTGGCCCTCAAGCATCCAATGCATACGCCTCGGCTCCTCTTCCACAAATAGAGTGGCATAAAACTGTGCAATGACTTTAGAGTTCCAATCATGCACAAACTCCATGAGCGTGTATACACCTGTGCGCTGACAAGTGGCAATAGCATAGTCAATGGAGGACTTCCGTAGCTCTCTGACATGTTTCCAATCTATCCACTAAGACTTGGCTACCATAGGATTCCTAGCAAGTATCACACTAGTGTAATAATCTAGATGTAACATAGTGTGAAAGCGATGATCATACTGAATCCTAGGTAAACCTCTAGGATCAATCCTCCTCTGATCTCTTGCTCTCATAGTCATACCCTTTCCTTTGTAGTTGAATCTAACAACACAGTTGAGTAAAATGGGAGCATGTACTTCATGAAGGCCATAGTCCATGCCTTGACCTGGGTGGTGCACTAGAGGTGCCTGCTGCTCCTCCTCTATCTCCTTAGAGCTGTCACCATCATCTGACTCTCTATCTGAGTCTCTGTTAGTGCTCTTCCTTTTCTTGTGCTCAAATCTGTAATCCTCAGTTTCATCACCAGAAGAGGGGCTGCTATCACCATCACCATCCTCTCTATACTATGGAGCACCCCTAGTGGCTCTAGAGGGTCTCCTACTACTACCCTGCTCCTACTGATTGAATCTAGGATGCAAATCCTACCTTGCCTTCTTGTATTTCTCCAAAGCTGGATCATGCATATGCTTGGACCTAGGCTCCTGTCTTCCGCTCATGGCTGCTGTCCTATATCCAAAGATTTACAAGGAATTTTAGATACATGCCCAGAACTTAATCTTGAATTGCAATTAGATGTAGAATCTTTTATCCATGGTTTTACAATCACCTTGACATGCCACTGTTAGTAGGTTTGAAAAACATAGATACAAAAGAAACTAAGCCTAATAAACAATTCTCAAATTGGATTGAATCAAAGGCAAGCAGAGGGCCTGCTCTGCTAGGTCATATCGGATGCGTCCAGTAGGCATACCAGACACGTCCAATGTACACGCCCAGCAACCCTAATCAGGGTCCCTGGATTCAAACTTCACAGATCAATTCCAAACTTTGGGCATTGCTTCTAGACAGGTAATGTAGCATCTCTTCCGAGGGAATTTCAAAATCATGCCCTAACCGCTTAGATCAGATGAGGTCCAAGATTAGGGTACCTTGAGAGAGTGAATGAAGATATGATTGGAAATCCAAGTCTCGGAGCCTTTGATCTTGATGCAAATCTCCTCTGATCCAATCTCCCTATCTTCCTTTTCACGGTGGAAACTCGAAATCGCCAATGAAGGTCGAGGAGAGGTGGCTGTGTTGGCTGGAAGGAGGAAAAACTAACTTGGCCGAAGGGGTACCAGTCGTTTTATAACCCCGCTCATACCGGACACGTCCGATATTTGCGGGCTAGCTGTTCTTGTTCCAAATTTCATTCACTTAATTCCAATCCCCTTCTCTATCATTTCTTGATCCAAAACATGTATGTCCTTTATCCAAATAAGGTGTAAATACTTTTTTTATCCAAATGCCATGAGTATCACTTGTCATTTCCAAATATTTGGCATATAGATTTTGATTACTTGAGAGAGAGATTGTGAGACATAGTGGATTTTGGACTTAAGAAAGCCATGTCTTGTGTAGTTAGCCAATCAAACAATCAAAGAGAGCTATAATTATCACATGACAAGGCTAGGTCACAAAGACCAAGATTCAAATAGTTTTTTAAATTCACACCACCTACACATGCTAGTTATGGGTTTTGAAAACATCTCTCCTATGTCACACAAATGCACATTCTAACATATATAGGGCCTTAGATGCACTTACAATGCATGCATGTAAAACATACCTTTGCCTTGAGCCCACAAGAATACCACTAAGAAGATACATAGCATGATAATCTTTATGTTGATCTTAATTGGCAAATAATCATGCTAGATATGAAATCAATTTTTATCCAAAGGAATACAAAGAATGCTAGATAAATTTGTTAGTCCACAAGGTGCAAAATAGAAACTGAGCTCCCCCTAAATAAGTGCTTTAAGTAATTTGAATGACTTTTATCTAGCACTTTATTCTATTAAGAATTTGGGAGTCAATTTTCTATTTTGAACCACAACCAAATGATTTGCCATATTTAAATTTGAGTTCAAGAGATGCTCACAATCCATTAAGATTTGACAAATCACAAGCTTCTGAGCGAATTGAGGATATATAAAAATATATGAATCAAAGACTTTGTTGCAATCCTATTAGTATTCTAGTTCCTGCAATACCGGACACGTCTAGTAGGTATATCGGACACGTCTGGAATACGCAGAACAGAAACACTTTCTTTCTGTCCCTGCCCATACCGGACACATTCGATAGTAATACCGGATACGTCCGATAGGTGCAGGATAGAAACAAATAACCTATTGCTTATGATTTCTTTGTTTTAGCTATAGTATTTATTTTATGCCCTGCATCTCAACAAATAAATTTCTCTACTAGAGAGCCATTAAAAGCATCATATGGCAAAATAAGATACTTTTCAATTGAATCTAATTAGCCACTTTCAATATTTCACAAATATGCCTATTTGTGAATTATTGAACACAAAACGAACAAAGTGGCTATCCTATAAGGTTTAGATACTTGTTACCAATGGTGAGGATGAAATAGATGATATATTCATTGAATTATCTTTGGGTCAACCATATAAGGGATCATGATAAGAATTAGTTGATAGATTGAGTGAATATTTTTAATTTACTTGCTCAACCACCCCGACGCCTTCATCTCATCACCAAGTACCTACATCATTAATCTAAGCACACTTTGGTACCCAACTCTTGTTGGGTCCTGTTGGGTTAGTCAACAAGTGCTTAGGCACCCAAATGGATTTAGCACTAGTTTGTGGTGAACACATCACCTTGCTAGTGTTAACTCCATTTGTGGTCTTCTATAAGCATATCATTATAAACAAATGTGTTTGGCTTAGGAGTGTTACCATTTGGGCATTCATAGCTTAAATGCCCCTTTCTCTTACAAGCATAGCATATGTGGCCTTTGTTTGCTCTATGCTTGTTTTCCTTGTATGGACATCTATCAACCTTGTGGCCCATCTCATTGCATACATAGCATCTTATTGTTGCAACTTGTGCTTCCTTTCTTGCCTCTTGGTACATTGGGCATTTCTTGGTAAGATGCCCCAATTTCTTGCTCATGAGACAAGCGCTTTGTCCATCACTTTTCTTTTGGTTGGCCAACTTGTTTGAGGCCTTTTGTTCGGCCGCTTCACACTTGTTGGCCCAACTCTTGTGTGGACACATAGCCCACTCATGTCCATACAATCCACAACCATAGCACATCCTTTTTCCATGTTTCTTGCTCTTGGTTGTGTTGGCCTTGCTTGAAATGTGATTCTTTTGTTGGGCTTTGGAGGAAGCAAGGTTTGAACCCTTCTCAAGCTTCTTCACCATATTATCACGGTTATCTTAAGAAGGTTGTGCTTTCTCCTTACCCTTCAACCGAATCACATCTTTCTTTAATCTTTCCACCTCTTCTTTGAGCTCTATGTTTTCTATGAAATTTAGCTCAATTGAAGATTGGCTTGCTTGAGGAGCACATTCATTAGTACAAGAAATATTTAATTGAGATGGTGTACTAGTGAGTGAATGTGTGAGAGGTTGAGAAAATTTTACTGATATGATCACAACCTCATGAGCCACCTCAAGCATGATGCTTGATTCTACTACTTCATCATGAGAGCACTTTAGATGAACATAGTTTGCTTGTAGAACATTATACTTGCTTGATAGTTCATCTAGCCTTGCCTTGAGCTCCAAGTTTTCCTTCTCCAGTTGTGAAACACTAGAAGAGGAGTTAGTAACTAAAACATGCTCAATTGACAATTTTTCATACCTTTCACTTAGAGCCTTTAGTTCTTCCATCTTGGAGATGAGAAACAATTCTTGCTTTTAAAGTGATTGCTCTTGCTTCTCAATCTCTTCTTCAAGCTCATCATTCTTTTCAACTATCTTCATGATGATGAACTTGTCTTTGCGGTTGAGATTATCAAGGTTGTAGTTGTCTTCAACTTCAACATCACTCTCATCTTGATCATCTACTTGTGCTTTCTCCTTTTCTTGATTTTTCTTATTACTCTTCTTCTTGCTTTTCTTGGCCATGAGACACAAGTGATGAGTATCATGAGATACTAAGGTTGACTCATCACTTGGTCACCACCGGGCTTGAGCATCATTATAAACAGCTGCTTGCTACTCTGCTGCCTTGGACATACCGGACACATCTAGTAGGCATACCGAACACGTCCGGTATGAGCAGGCAGACAGCAGGTCATGCGCTACTTGCACTTCTTGCTCTGGCTCGGTGCTCTTGAGGTCTTGTGAGGCTTCTTCGCTGTAAGAAGACACAATGGACATACTTTCCATTGACTCGATCTCAAGTGCATCATCACATTTGGATTTTCCATATAAATCAAAAAGTCTAATCCAAATGAGATGAGCACTCTCCAGAGGTGGATGTCCATTGAAGATTGCCTCATCTTGAACCTCTGCACTCAATGTACTTAACATGACATTAATGGCTTGAGCATTGAGTTACACGCATATCTCTTCCTCTTTTGACAAATTTTTGTAGTTGCTCCAATCAACTATAGGAAGAGGTATGCTTGCATCCATAATATGATCAACAAGATGACTAATATCCCTAAAAGCATTGAGTACATGAATTGACCAAGGTAGAAAGTTTGAACCATCATTTTGGAGAAGCACCGGCTCCAACTCGATAGGCGTCGACATCCTTTTTCTCACGACGGTGAAGCTTTAGGTGAGAACCTCGCTCTGATACCAATTGAAAGGACCTAGGATGCCGCCTAAGGGGGGGTGAATAGGCATTTCTGAAAATTAACACCTTTAAATGTGAAAATGATTAGTAAAAGGAGTTTCCAAAATGGAAACTCCAAATAAAGAGTAATACCATCCCTCATAAGTTAGACGCAGAGTATACAAGGTATAAAGAATATATATAGAAGCTACAATCCTACAACACAAAGTTAGAATAGAGAACAAATATGTTCTGCACAGGCAGGAAATATCGGATGTGTTCGGTATGTATACCGAACGTGTTTCGTATGCATGGTTTCTGTAGAGCAGCCTCAAACTTGCTTCTTTCAATTTCTATCTACAGACCAAATTGCAGGTATCTACTAGAGATGGTAGTATACATTGAAAACCTGCACAAGCGCTAGAGCAACACAAATATCAAATGAAATGTGAATTGAGACACGATATTTGTTTTTCCGAAGTTCGGACTCGTTCGAGTCCTACTCTCCATTGAGGGGGCTACGGGTGGCCCAGCGAAGGTCAGCCCTAGAGGGTACCACGAAGGTCACTCTAGCAGGAGTCTTTTCCAATTCCTTTTCCTCCTTCCACTAGTTGATTCCAAGGTGGTTGAATCGACCGTTACAAACTTTCTGAGGCACACCATAATCTCTCAGGTGCTCGCCGGTGATGCCTAACCATCTAGGACCGAAGAGTCCAAGAGTAACAAATGCAAATCACGAAATAGACAATATGCACAAGTGCTCAAGTGGTGGCTTTCTCTCTTTTTCAAATTCTCTCTTAACCCACAAATGGATTTTGTGATTTGGATCACACACTCACTAAGAGAGGGTTTGGGAGACTTGGCAAGGCTCAAAACATGTATGTGTATCAGCAGAATCAGCAGCATCAGTAGCCTCCAAAGGTGGAGGCTTAGGGGTATTTATAGCCCCCTAGGAAAAACTAGCCATTTTATAGCCGTTGCCATACCGGACACCTGGTATACATATCGGACACGTCCGATATGACTTACACTGTGCCAACGGTAACTGAGGTACAGTAACATTATGAGGCGTCGGAACTCCCGATGCCGTAACTCCCGACTATCGAAACTCCTGACTTACGTCGGAACTCTCGACCCTCAGCACATTTGAAAACAATGGTAACTGTGTTAAAGTATGTGAGGTGTCGGAACTCCCGACCGTCAGAACTCGTGAGTCATGTTGGAACACCCGACCTTCAAGGCATTTGAAAACTAGCCGTTGGCCTCTAGCCATCCATAATACCGGACATGTCCAGTATGACCACCATAGTGAACTCTCCAAGTTAGTTAAGCGTGAGACGTCGGAACTCCCGACCATTGCCGGAACTCCCGACCATCAGAACTCCCGACTCACGTTGAAACTCTCGATGAACCAACCCGAGAACAACAACTTTACCAATGCTGGGCAAATACCGGACACGTCCAGTATCAATATGCTAGAGCAGCAAAAAATAGGTTAGCTCTTTTGTCTCTTAAATACTCAAAACTCACATGGGTTGGCTTGTGCACTTATGAAACATTATCTATCAACATGATGCATCCCTCTTAATAGTACGATATTCCTATTAACTCAAATTTAAAAGTATAACAGATTTAAACCTTTTGAGTTGATCTCTTTTAACCAAAGCCGTGTATTCCAATCTTCATCAGGTGAGGGTGCCAACATGTCAACTTTGATCTTTTTCACTTGAGCATAGCCATCTTGAGCACGTGACTTGATTCCATTCATCAAATATGAATAACTCCAAATGTATCAAGTCACTTCCATGAAATACTCCAATAGTGATTTGATCCTCCACATTAACATGACCATCATAGCTTGATTAGTACCTCAACTAAATGCAAGTACTTCCTACTTCACCCTAGCTAGGTTCTTCAGCCGCCAAGCCATCGCTTGCCCTTCACCCTTGCTTAGTGTCTCGAAGCCTTTCCTTGCTATCTTCACCATCTCAAGCTGTCAAGTCACATCTTGTGTTGAATCATCCATTCAATTGTATTGTTATCTTTTTAATTTCAATTTAGCAAGCTTCAAATATGAGACCATTCCATATGCAATCTCTCATGTCTCATCAACTAATTTTTACTGGGCTTGCTTTCACATAGTACATGGAAATCCCATAATAAATAAGCCTTTGCATGAATTCCATTTGCATTGTTGTCTTGTGCTTGAACTGGATTGTTTATACAACAACACATCATTTTGGCTTTTATTAAGTACCTGTGAGATAACCTATTACCTGTCCACACTTAGCAAATGGGTTAGACCTTTAATCACGTTGTCATTCAATCATCCAAAAACCACTAAAGGGCTAGATGCACTTTCAATCTCCCCCTTTTTGGTGATTGATGACAACTTGATTAAAGCTTATAAAAGAATATAAACATTTAAGTTTTTGGGTTCAATGATTTATGAGAGGCTCCCCCTTAATATGTGCTTATGATTAGAATTCACAAAATGATGTCAAATGTCAAATGCACATACTAAAACATACGGTAGAGGGGAAGCTCGTCCTGCTACTGCAAGACCATGATGGCAACCACGTCTGGATGTGTACCTCAAGATGGCATAGCTTGTAAGCCAAGTAAGTTAGGCCCTCCCTTAGGCTCACGACCCTTTGGTCGAGAGAACCTATGCTTTGTATAAGCCCTAGCCCCAAACTCTATATAAGGACGGCCAGGGCACCCTCTCTAGGGACATGATTCACATCCTCTACCATTTTTCACTCATTTTCCATCGTAGTAGGGCTCCTTGAACTTCTCTTTAGGCAGTCCATCTCATAGCTCTAGCTCTTCTTCCTCTTCCACCATTCTTTCACCCCTAATTGTAAGAACTTCAGAGCATTCATGCGAGGAACACGCACTCGATCATCTTTGAGACTGGACGTAGGGTTTCGGCATGAACCAGTATAAATCCTCATGTCTTTTAGATGCTACCATCGTGTTCCTAGAGTAGCATGTCAATAGTATAAATTTACTAGTTTGGTTTACAAAACACCACAGGTAGAATCATAGCTAAAGTGTTAATGTATGTTATGTTGTTTGCTAACCTAACCGGCGTGTATGTTTATGATTTTAATTTTTTCCTCCAAAGATGGATAATAAGAATGTTATAGGTAATTTTGGTATCTTTCTTTGCTAAAAAATTCAGACTCTTTAGCAAGGATACATTTACATATGTAATGTTGAATTAGTTGTTGTTTTGTAATATTCAAAATTATTAATGGAAGATATTGCCCTATTTTAATCTTAATAATGAAATCTCCAAAGAAATATAACTACAAAGTTGTTGTTTACCTAAATATAGATGTTCTAACAAAGTTTTAAAATTTCTAGACAAGTGGTCTAGGAGATATGGATTTTTTTTGTCCTTGGCTCCCTAAAAATTTCAAAAAGATTGTATAATTTGTTTTTCACTATAATTTGCACCTTGTACCATCTAAAATTTAAGTGAAGTATCCAAACAAAAGTTGCAGGTCTTTTTCTATAGATTTCTAATATGTATTTTTCTCTATCATAGTTCTTGAAAATTAAAAGTTATGATAAAAAAGCCTTGCTGCAATTAGCATAGCACGATGTTCATTGTTTTGAGTTTCTTGGAGGGATGGGCTATATGATTGCTTTGGTGTGTTTATATACTTGTTTTATATGTGCGTAGTGAGTTTGTGGTTAATAATCAGGTAGTGGTATCACAGATTGTGCTTAGTGATTTTCTTTTGTGGCTTGGACATTCGAGTCAAATAGATGTCGCAATGGTTTTGTTACATGCTTTGGCATGTTATTCTAAATTATGTCCAACCTTACAATACAGAACCACACCAACTTTAAACTACTTGTTAGGATATGAACTTGATCAACATGAACTTCTTTTACTATTGTTTTGTCATGAAGAAAATTATGTGGTGTACATGAAGATCATAACATACTGTTGCATTCATGCATACATTTTATTTTGTATGAAAGTCAAATCGTGTATACTATGGAACACAATCTTAGTGGTACAACATCATACGTTGTCCTAGGAGTGTGTAAGAGTAAGTACATGCATACATACTGTGAAGTATTTTTTAAGATTTATAAAGTCAACTATTTTCATCAAACATATACCTGCATTTGTGAAATTCTCAAAACATAAATTATAGTTTAAGCATCATGTTGAAGTAGTTTGCTTGCTGAGATCTTTATCTCAATCCACCTGCCCCTTTTATCTTTCCAGGTGCTTGAGTGGATGTTTTCTTTGAAGCGATGAGATAGTTGCATATCTTCACGACTTTGATCACACCTTAAAATAAATAACTTTATTGGTTTATGTTTTAGTGTTGTGACCTTTGTGGTTTACTAATGTTGGAGTGTGTGAACCTTTTTATGTTACTTTTTTCTTGGATGTTGTTTATTATTATTGTGCCATTCTTGTTTTTGTTATTATCATTTATGGTTGCATGCTTCCACATTTTTATTTTTCTATGAGAAGGCATCGTCGAATTTTCTTCTCTTTGACTAGGCAAAAAACCAAGACCGATGGCTCAACCTGAACGGACCGAGACCATGATCGAATAGACCAAAAAATCGGTCCTTGGTCCTCTCTTCGATCACAACTTGCTAAAAACTGATCAGTATACTCAGTGTTCGGTCTTCGAGGTCGGGTAACTGATATACCTGAATAAGCAACAATCCACTAGAATCAACACAACAAAAGCCCATCAGTTGAGACTCCCAATCCAACTAACCCTAGCCACCGCATAGCACGGACACCACCGCATGCTTGCTCCCAGCGGGCCAGCACCAGTGGAGCTATTGTGGATGTCGCTACCATTCTATAGTGGGTCATCGGTGCCAGCCCCCAACACTTTGTCTTGACAGCTCAGTGTTGCGTCTCTATGGCATTGTGCACCTACATAGAGAGGCAGGCATCTACGGTGCTACGTGCTGCACACCTACGCACGGAGGCAAGCATTGATGAGCAGTGGCAACCATGAGTCTTCGACCACAACCACCATCCATTCTTGCACATTAGCATGGAAAGGGTGGTTGAATGGAGCTTTGTTTTTTTTCAAACAGAGCGGTGCGAATTACTTGTGTAAGACTTTCTTTTATGTAGGGCTTTGTATTCACAACCCATAATAGAAATTTTAGGGTGTGACAAATAGTCTTAAGCTCATACAAGTCACCTATTACCATGAAAGTTCGATAGATCACTACTACACTCGCACCTTTCACAGCCGCGTCGTAACCCACATCGTAGTCCAATTTCACCCTCGGTAGTAAGCTATCAGTAGTGATACTCATAGCCATCACCGTTAGTATCTGAGACCGACTAGGGTGTACACTACACTGCCATATTGGTTTATCATTCATCTATGATAAGCTCCTTACTTCCGTCACATTCAAACACGACCTGCGTGCGTGGGTATGCACTAATGTGGTAGAGCCGACCAATTTATAAGAGCATAAGTACAATGGTATCCACCAGAGCGATCGCACTGTCATACTTGAGCCCATATAAACCCGGTAGTCCATCGAGTATCACGAAGGATCTTGAATAATCCAACATACAACTAAGATCGTAGTGGATTCAACATACAAGCCACGTGTTACATAAGTTCACAAGTAGTTCAACATACACCGGAGTACGAAAAGAGTTATTACAACCCAAGTTCAAATGTAGTAGCAGAAGTGATATAGTTTTAAAACCATCATCACATACACGTGTTCAAATACATGCCAGTTTGTGATTGAGTCCAACAAAACCATCATAGGTAAGACAACATAGAAGAGCCTTGCCTGCGGCCTTACTCCTCGTCCATGGTGGGAGAGAAGCAATTCTTGCAGTACCCATGGTATACATATCATCTGCAACAAGTGGGAAATAAATCCTGAGTACGAGAAGGTACTCAGCTAGACTTACCTATTATAAACCAAAAAGAAAGTGACACCAAGGATCATGCAATGCTTTATATGTGGAGCTGGTTTGATAACATTTTGCATAAAAGTGGAAGTAATATATATCTTGATCTGATTAGTTATTCTAGCAGCAAGTTATATCTATTAAAATTAAGCATGTCTAGGTTGGCACCTGTACTAGAGCAATCACTTGATTTAAGATGAAGCAAATAATAGTAACCATATCTGGTGTAATATTTGCACGTTCCTGATAACCATCACATTCCATTAAATTACTACGATGAAGGGGGTCCATCAAGTTTCTCACTATCTGGGAGAGACGGTGATTCAAATCAATTGCAACTAGCTAGGCAGTATTCCTAACATAAACTCAGACATACCTGCACCAAGGTAGTCTTAGGTCACCTTTGGTATAACTCAGGTACACATGTCGTGGGTTCGATCAGCGCCGCACAACCAGGGACAACCAGCTGCTAGGACGGCCAGGCCCAGCCTGCCCTTGGGCTCAAGTCTGGCTCTCCGCACATCCTTACTACCATCTAGAGTGCGCACTATTACAGAACGACTCCTGGCCTGAGTTGAGCTACATGGCTTCATGGTCGGAATGAGTTATCCGGCTAGCTAAGTGAGATGTATGCGTTCAAAATGACAAGAGGGCCTCCAATGCTACGGTCCTTAAGTGGATTAGATAGAATCACAAGTGTCAACCTACAACCTAGACTCCGCTCGGCCTCCATTTACATTATCACATAGTTCTTTTCCACGATAGCAAATATAGCCAACCGTGACCAAACATCAACCTACATCTCATAGGTGACAGGAGATGACTTGACTTCTACTAAGCTAAGCATGGCTAAGCATATATTTGATCCTGGACCTACACAGGGTTCAAGGTATATTTCTGGACAAGAAAATTATACGCATCAAGTGTTTCCAATCAACTCCTATAACATAATGCATCAAACATAAAGGGCTCATATTGATATTTTTTTGTAAAACATAGCAGGCTTATAATGCTCCGGGGCTTGCCTTTCAAGTAAGACAAGGGCTTATGGTCCAGGCACTCAGGTAAATCTTCCGGAACCTGTTCTTCGCCTTTTGGAGCTATTGGCTATTGAGCCTCCTACTGGTCCTCCTCTTCTACCACCTCGGACTCCAAAAGTGTTATTCCCTCTAGCGATCCTATATGCATGAGCATGCAATAAGGAACAAAAAATGCATAGGTGATGATATGGATGACATGGTGCAATGCATATATATATACATCTCTAACCAATATGATTACAAAGTAATACTAGGACTAACTAAATTTTACTGAGTAGGTGTATATCTCTTCTCTAGTACAAGAAACATACACTCACCATGTTCTAGCAACCTAAGATAGAGTTGCTCATCATCATTAAGATGCCTATTACCTACAGCTAACAACTTATCTTAATTAGCCTAATCATCTAATTTAATAAGCATCATGCTAATACAAAGCAAACAATTCAATAACTAGATGTAATTGAATTATAGAGCAATAAATATATAACTACATACACGCAATCAAACTTGGTCACAACCAATGGTACCAACAGATTATATACATCACCAACATGTTGAAAGGTATAATGGTTGGACCTAAATCAATTGTATATAGGCCTTTATTACTTTATTTAATTTGGATGAAAATTGGAACTACTACTTCTAGGGCATAGAAAATTATGGAAAAAATACAACAACTCATACATGCTCTCAAGAGACCATTGTTAAAATTTCATGCCATTTGGATAAGTACAATAACTTGTACAAAAATGACAAGTTACATTCTTTATAGCCACATAAATATACTTAGCATAGTGAAAAGTGTCAAGCAATAGATTTACTAATTTTCTTACATTCCTTATAACACTAGTATACGGTGAAAATTAATTTATGTCCATAGGTTACATAAATCTACCACAATTAATTTCACAAGAACTAGCATTTAATTAAACCAAAATAAGAAATCCTATTCCAAGCATGCTAACTAGAGGTTTAACATTTTTTTCTAGCTACAACATGTGAAAACATGGCCAGCAAAATTGGAATCACATTTTTACCATATACTAAACTTAGGTTATGCATTTTTCAAGATTAATAGGAATAAACAAAATAATTTAAACAGGGTATAAAATTGTAGCACCTACCAAGTTTCATATTTTTAGCAGATAGTACTCATCAAGCTGAATCCAATAAAATTTGGTTCACTCAATTTGGATACTCCTAGAATTAGTTATGAATTTTTGAAGTTTGCATCACAATCGTGAAATCATTTACAAAAAATAAAAAAAATGTTTAAACACTACACACACACAACTCAGTGCACCCGCTACCACTGATGCTCGAGCCCCATGGTCAACTAGACCTACCTGTCAGAGCCATAGCGCAGGGCGTGATTTTGATCGGCGAGAGCTCGTTGATGGTGAGGTCTCCGATGGCGCGGTCTTCACCGCTAGCTTCCTCTCATCACTCCACACTTAATGGTGTAGGTGGTCAGAGCTATTATAGCCTTTAACTAGGGCAACGATAGCAATGGCAGACGGCGCTGCTGCACAGTGGCGGTTCGGCCATCCCCGGCCATGGCATGCTCGGGTGAGCACGGCTATGGCTTCGTGGTGACCTAGCGAAGATCTAGGGTTAGAATTAGGGCTCGCAGTGGTGCCTGTGAGGCACAGGCGTGTGCATGGTAGCATAGAGGTGCGAGCGTGACAGCGGTGCTTGTAACACCCTCGGTGTTACATTATATTGTTTTGATAAAACACTGCATGAGCATCATACTTGTTTATACTTGTGTGTAATTTGGAGTATAGATCAATATATGTCACTTGACACATTTATCTAAAACAAGAAACAAATGTTACATTGCATGTTGTTTAAAATTGTTTAGTATTATGAGTGAATTTTTATCGAGCAAAAATTGTAACAACCCAAAAATCCACACACCAAAAATTACAACTACAAATTTTTTGTTGTTACCCTATGCAATGTTGAGTGACATCTGTAGGAGCCAACCCTAGGTGTTGCATTAGATGTAACCCAACTAGACAATTTCATGAGCATGGCATGTCATTTGTTAACTATGTTTATTTAAATCCTAACAAATAAAATGTAGCATACATTGTTAATTCAAATGGTTATTTGGATTTCCATTTGCTTTATGTAATGCTTAATAGCTCTTTTAAAGTAATAAACCATAAAGTAATTATAAATCAAACCAAAGAATAAATGCTTAAAGAGAAAACTAGTTCTATTTTTGTATAACAAAACTACACCTATTTTGTTATACAAAATAGCTAAATAAAGTTCCCAATATGTATAAGAGTGTTGTGGACCACACATCTAATAATCCAATGGATGAGGAACACCAGATTTGAATTCAAACTCCAAACCTAATTTGAATTCAAATAAAGAAGAAGAAAAACAAAACAGAAAAAGAAAAAAAAGAAAGCCCATAGCCGGCTCGGCCTGCTCGGCCCGCAACCGGCCCAACTCACACGACCGAACGACCAGCCCAGCTTGCGCGCGGTAGCACCCGGCCCAGCAAGCCAGCCCAGCATGCGCTGCTCACGCCCGTGCGCCTTCCTGCTTTGCCTGCTATCGCTGCCAACCTGACCCCACATGTCAGCCACCCCCTGCCATAGTATCTTCTTCCTCCCCACGCCGGCATCCCCTCCTGACCGAGTCCCGACCAAGGCGACAGGCGCAGGCCCGGGGTCACGCGAATCACCTGGCCCTGCTCCCTTGGCGCCGCACCCACGCAACCTCCACGCCAACCACCCATGCCCGTGATACCGTCCAATGCCCTCGGCGCATCGTTAGCCGTCTGCCCCGTCCGCCATGGGAGAAGCTCACACCTCGGGGCTATAAAGCGACACCAGAGCGCCCTAGGGAATTCCTCAGCCCACAACGATGCCGCTCGGTGGCCCAACTGCCCACACCGCACCGAGAGAAGAGGGCTGAGAAGGAAATTCAGAAGAGGGGAGGTGAGCAGTGAGCTCGAAGACGATGATCACCAGAGCCCAGGCGCCACCCTAAGCGCCTACCCCGACGATGCACCTCACCACCGCACCACCACCAAACGCCGCCAGCATCACTCGATGAGTCATTTTGCTGAGACCTCCACCTAGCCCTTGGACGCCGTAGCAGAGCACGCGCACGCCACGCTCACGCCGCCGCCGTCATGGCACAGCCACCACTTGCGCACCTGATCGCCTCACCGGACTAGGAAGTAGCCGTAGCACCACTGTGACGCCCGGAGGATAGTCGCGTAGACCCAGACGCCGATAGCCGGCCGTAGCTCCTTGGCCACGAGCACCAAACCTCAGTCGGAGCTCCGCCGTGCACCACCACCACGTGCGGACTCCGCCACACCCTAAGGTCATCATCGACGCTATACCCTATCTCCCACTAGTCGTCTGAAAGGAAACGGGGCATCAGGACCCCTGGAACAGCCCCGTGATGCCCCGCTGGCGACCCCCGCCACGCCGAGCCACCGACCACCATGGCCAAAGCCCTAGGATGCCCTGGCCACCACCTTGACCCAACCACCGTACTTGCCGAGGCCTAGCGAAGCTTTTCCCCACCTCAATTGAACGCCAGCGTCATTGTGGGAGCTCATCGGTGAGCACACCACCAGCGGGAACACGCCGAGGAAGGAAGTAGAGGAATCCTTCCTTGCCAGCCACACATGCCTGCACCCGGTGCACATGGACTAGGCCAAAGGGAAGCAGGGTAGACTCGGTCCACCGAAGACCCAGCCTATGGTCCATGGACCGTGAACACCAGTTCATCGTGAGCCACATGGTGTGGGCCAAATTGTGGATGAAGCCTATTGGAGGACCTTGGCTACGGCATGGCAGCACCACAGCATGCCATGTGGTGGGCCAAAGCCCAGCCCATATCTAGGCCCAAACGGCCCAGTTTGGACCCGGTCTGTGTTGACCATTGACCGATCAACGTCGACCGATTGACTAGGCCCACATGTCAACGACATAGAGACTCTGGACCCACTTGTCAGTAAGTGACGTCATGCTGATGTTATGACGACGTCACGTGGGTCCCACCTGTCAGTAACAAACATAGCCGAGGTGACGTCATGATGACGTCACGGTGATATCAGCTGCTGACGTCAGCAGCCCTGGCCCCACCTGTCAGTGACTGTGATCCATTAACCGTTGACTCGCCCATTGACCTGACATTGACTTTGACCGGACCCACAAGTCAGTGACCCAAGAGCCTCTGGCCCCACCTATCGGAAACGATGATGTTGATGACGTCATGCTGACGTCAAGATGACGTCAGCAGGACCCCACTTGTCAGCTCAGAATCGAGATGATGATGTCATGCTGACGTCACGCTGGCGTCAGCATGCCACGTGGACCAGTCATAGAGTGACACATGTCAGCCCAGGATTAATTCAGCCTTTTCCATTTTCAGAGATGATTTAAACTTCAGAAATTCATAATAAATTCATACGACCTCAGAAAAATACGAAACTAGAACCAAAATTCATCTAAAATCAAACTTTACGCAATGAACCTATGTTTTGAGTGCATTTGGCTCTTTTGAATTTGCATTGCTTCTTGGTGCTATTCTATAGATGTCGCTAACGCGACTATAATTCGATCGTATGTAGACTCGGAGGAGAACTAGACAGACGAGGATCGTGAGTACCGTGAGGAGTACGGAGATGACTACACTAAAGGTGCCACATCCCACCCAATCTTGTAGCACCTATTACGCATGGCTAATATAGGACTGCTATTGCTTTACTTTACTGTTATAATCATACTATGATAGGACTTGCATGGTAGTATGCTTACTTGGAGGCCTTTACCTTGACGCAACCTTACCCCTGCATACCCTACTATTAGGCTAGACACATGCTTACTGCTATATTTCATTGCTTATATTTCTACTATGCTTATACTATATTAAATGCGTGGTGGAAACTGGTGTTATCTGGACTATAGGGAGAGTGCTGCGTGTGTGACTTAGGTGTGTGGAGGGTGAGGGTTGTGTCGACCAAGTTGGAGTATATGATGAGCCTGGGGCAAGTCTTGCCATGGGGTGCTACCTGGGCACCCCTGGAATGGATACCTGTGGTGGGTAAATGGTACATGAGGTGGCCGTAGGTGTGAACCTACGATGGGAGGAGCCCGGGGTGGAGGTGCTGTGCTGGCACGGTAAATGGAAACCCTGTTGAAGACATTCTGGCTTGGTCATCCCTATAGACTTACTAGTACTCAGATTCACCGGGAAACCTTACGTACCACTCGCCCTATATGGTGCGGGACGGCCGAACTACTTGGTAGGATATTGCCACTACTGCTAGGTTGATAGCGGACAGTGTAAGGAGGTACGGGACGCGGAGGATTCCCCCACACCCTTCTGAGACTTCATGGAGACCTTGTGGACCCAGCTCATGACTCACAGTTTCAGCCGCCCCAGACTAGACTTGGGGTGTACTAGGGCTGAATGGTAGAGTGGCATTATCCTAGGCTAGCAAGCAGCCGGAATCAGCCCAGTTGACGACGGTCAGCAAAGAAGGCAGATCTTGTGGTTACATAAAACCTTTGCAGAGTGTATGGTTGATCGATCGATACATGAGCCAACTTGTCGGCTATGGACCTTTCCTGGGTTTCGCTTAAACTAGATAGTGAGATGAGTCCTTCTCTTCTTCCCCCGTGAGAGAGTGTCGGTTGTAGCCAGGGGCTATGGGCCTTGAGACAGTGCCGAGTGGGAGTTGGCCTGTCGACTGAGTGATGGTATAGTGATGGTGTGGAGATGGTGGTATATCGATCCCAAGATCGAAATCTGGCTCTAGACGGGAATGGGGTGGAATGTGTGTGAGAATGGTGTTAAAACTTGACCAACTATTATTATATACTCGATATGCTAAAACATAGGAAACCCCAGCCTTATAGGTTCCTTTTGAATGTATCCAACTTGCATCCAATTTCCACAAAGCAATGCTCATAGGGTGGGAGTGGCCAGTACAAATCGTACTGATAAATTTTGGCACATAGGTTCTGCTGAGGATTATAGCTCTGAGGAGTTTGACGGTTGAGGGGTTCGTTCCTACGCTCGAGTTTGGCGATCTTATCTTCAAGCTATTCCGAATGAATGCTACTTTTGATTCCGCCAATGCGGTGATGTAATAATTTATGTAATTCCGCACTATTTGTACTCTAAAATCACGTTGTATGGATGTGATATTCGACTGGAATTTGGGTAATATGATCTACAATGGTCTTATTACACTTTGACTCTGTGGATTTCCCTTCGCAGAAATCAGGTCGCTTCGGTTGGTATCAGAGCCATACTTGACCATAGGACGAAACCGTCAGAAATGGATGATAGAATAGGACGTGAACAACCCTTCTTTCGGTTATATACCGACCCTGCATTTACTTTTATGCAAGGCTCATCTATTTTTGGCCTGCTAACACCTGTTTCCTTAAAACATGCAGATGGCAACAAACGTCGATTGGCCACCTCTGGACCACGCCAAACTTACCTTTGACCTACGTGAGCTTGGGGGTTTTGCACAGACCCTCTACCGAGTTCTCGTCACGTTAGGAGTCCCCAACGAGTTTGTCAAGGTCACCTGCACTGGGAAGCCAGCTTAGGAAGGAGGAATCGAAGGGCTAATTGTCACCTCAGTTGAGTTCCTAGCTAGCACTACCTTACCTTCTGTCCCAGCTTTCACCAAGTTGACTATAGAGGACACAGTCAAGGAGGGACTGCAAGCTATCTCACACAAGGCACTTCGCAGAGTGATGAGGGACCACTACGAGCACCTAAAGGCGATAGAGTTCCATCTACTTCCCCAGGCCCTTAACCTCAGCCTTACCCCTAGTGAGTAGAGTTTCGCAGCCGGCAGAGTTATCTTTGCCGAGGAGGACAGATGCCTTCGTGTCTCGGCTATCCACCTACTAGAGTAGGATAGGTATGTGACCTAGCTAGAGCAAAGGAGACATTAGGACTAGGTCCTTCTGTGGGAGTATCAGGAGCGAGACTCGCAGGGAGCACAGGAGCGAGCTAGTCTGCTTGAGACAGTTGCCAAGCAACAGGACGAGCTCAACCATCATGAAGAAGTCCACAGAACCAAGGTCATAGACTTATAGGACAAAGCCACCGACCTAGGCAATAGGAACTGCTACCTCGACAGCAAGGTCTTCGAGTTGCAGAGAGAGTTGGACAACAAGAAGGCCGAGTTCAACCGCAGAGGAGATAGAGAGAGGTCCAAGGGGATTGATATTCTGAAAATCCAATATCAGAACAAGACCATGACTCAGGATCTAGAGGAGTTCAGGAAGAGGACCATTCGCAACCAGGGTCACCTGATCGAGGCACTCAGGCAGAACGAGTACCTATAGGACAAGTGTGAGAGGACATGGCAGGCTTGGCAGAAGTCTAACAAGAAGTGCCTCAGGGAGATGAAGGGTATGTGGGATCAGCTACCCAAGGAGATTCATAGCAAGATGAAGCCTAGGATAGAGGAGTTTGAGTTAGCCCTGACTTGCCTCAACCTAGATGCCTGCCCTACCCTACCTAGAGCCAAGCCTACTGAGGAGCTCGCTGAGGCCTTGAAGTACGTGTCCCGACTTCACAAGTCTGACAAGGAGATCGAGATCGAGAACAGTCATATCCCAACTGCGGTATATGAGTTAGAGTAGATGACCCTACATGGTCATGAGTCATGTCAGTGGCTTCCATAAGTTGTACCCCATGATGTACCCCTTATGAGATGTAATATGAGACACTATGCGTAGTACGATTCACATGAGTCTTCAAGTGTAGCTACTAGAGATGATGCTATGTAATAAAACCCATGTAATGAATGTTTTGGATCTTATTGCATTTTATGGACCTTATTGCTTCTTTGTAATGAGTGTTGGATAGAATAAATTTTTTTCTTTAAATTGTCAAAATCATATAATCATACTAAATTATAAGCACTTATGGCACAAACACTAAAATTCCTATGATCCGTGTTGCAGATGCTGAACCACCGATCTAATCGTCTAATGAACCGTGGATGTGCACCCACCCCCAAACTAGTCGAACCAAATGGGGGGCGTGGTGGCAACAACCGTGGCTGTGGACGTGGAGGGATACCCTTCAACCTGGAGAATACCCCGCCGCCTGAGGAGAACATTCCGCCACCACCACCTCTGAACCTGGCAGAAGTGATGGCACAACAAACTCAACTTCTTGTGGCTCTTGTTAATGGAGCAAACCGTCGCCAGGGAGGTCAGCAGAATGACTTCCAAAGGAAGCTAGAAGGATTTCTGAAACTAAGGCCACCTACCTATGATGGCACTGACCCTAACCCGCTTGTGGCCGATGACTGGCTTAAGGAGATGGAGAAGAAGCTTGACCTCACCACTTTCATTGACGATGAGTGTGTTGGAGCTACCACACACCAGCTCATAGGTGCAGCACATGCCTGGTGGGACAGTTTTAGTGATTCCCATGAGGACCCTGCCAACATCTTGTGGGAAGAGTTCATCAAAGCATTCACTGAGTATCACATTCCCAAGGGTATCATGGAGGCCAAGGCTGAGGAGTTCCACAACATCAAGATGGGAAAGGATAGGGTGACTGAGTACACTACTCGTTTCACCAATCTTCTTTGCTATGCACCTTCCTATGTTGTGAACTCTGAGAAGGAGAAGCTATACTATTACCGCAAGGGACTTAACCCGCACATCAAGCTGAAGTTTGGCGGTATTGAGAGTAGCACATTGCGTGCTCTGGTGGATCACTGCATCCAGATTGAGAAGGACCGTGCTGAAGCTAGAGAGGAGTACAAGGAGAGGAAGCGTAAGCCTGAGGAGTCCTTCCATGGTCATGATTGCAAGAGGTTCCATAGAGATGCACCACCCAGGGAACGCTCTTGCCACAATAGGGATGATAACCCTGGATCGAGTAGGGGTAGTGGAGGCTACACCACCAAATACTCCCGTCCTGCTTAGGATCGTTACACCCAGGACAGTTATGCTCAGGACCACAACACTTAGGACTATTTCAACCGTCCCCGCTCAGCGAATGAATGCACAGCACAGAACCGCCCTGCACCAAGCACTGGAAACTGGAAAGCACCCGCACCAACCCCTACAGGCGGTACGCCTTTCACCTGCTTCGCTTGTGGCCAACTAGGTCACAAAGCCGCTGAGTGCCCACAGAACTCAGCTGCTCAGAAGTCTCAGTCCAAGGGATCTACTACCCGTGGGTGTCTCAACCATCTGGACGCCGAGGAAGCACAGACTACCCCTGACGTTGTGTATGGTATGTTTTTAGTTAATGGCAATACTGCATCAGTTCTATTTGACTCTAGAGCAACTTGTTCTTACATATCATCCAAGTTTGCATGAGAGCATGACCTACCTATAACCCCACGTGAAAAGCCTATCATCACCAATTCACCTTTAGGAGACCTAAAGTGCACCCACATCTATAAGGGAGTGAGTCTTACCATTGAGGGTCTTATCTTTAAAGCCGACCTAACCCTGTTACCTTCCACAAACCTAGATGTCATCTTAGGTATGGATTGGCTAACCATCCACCAAGGTATCATATCATGTTCACCTAGATACATCCAAGTGACCCACCCATCGGGCCAAGTTATTAGGTGTGAACCTCAGTCCAGAAAGTCCACTTCTATCCTATGTGCCCTTAAAGCAAGTTCAGAATCGTAGAAAGAGGAGAAGACAGTTCATGATGTGCCTATGGTTAGAGACTATCCCGATATATTCCCTAAAGAATTACTGGGTATGCCACCAGATCGTGATGTAGAGTTCATCATTGATCTTTTGTCGGGAACATGACATATTGCCAAGAGACCCTATCGCATGTCAGTTGATGAACTGGCCGAGCTTAAGAAATAGCTTGATGAGCTCATCTTGAAGGGATATATCAGACCCAGTGCTTCACCCTGGGGATCCCCTGTTCTGTTTGTTAAGAAGAAGGATGGCTCAATGAGAATGTGCATTGATTACCGGAACTTGAACGTAGTCACCATCAAGAACAAGTACCCTCTGCCAAGGATCGATGATCTACTTGATCAGCTTCGAGGTGCCAAGTATTTCTCCAAGATTGACCTCAGATCTGGCTATCATCAGATGAAGATTCGAGAGAGTGACATCCCAAAGACAGCTTTCGTGACTAGGTATGGGCAGTTTGAGTTCACCGTGGTGTCCTTTGGGCTCACAAATGCTCCTACATACTTCATGAACATAATGAATAAGGTTTTCATGAATGAACTAGATAAGTTTGTGGTAGTATTTATTGATGACATTCTTGTTTATTCACCCACTGCTAAAGAACATGAACACCATCTGAGAACTATGCTTGAGAAACTAGCCCAACATCAGCTCTACGCAAAGTTCAGTAAATGCGAATTCTGGCTATAGAAAGTTACCTTCCTAGGACATGTACTATCAGCCAAAGGTGTCGCAATTGACCCAGCCAAGATTGAAGCTGTGAAAGAATGGGATCAACCCCGTAATGTGATAGAAATCAGAAGTTTCTTGGGATTGGCTGGATATTATCATCGATTCATCGAAAACTTCTCCAAGATAGCCCGTCCAATGACCAACCTTCTGAAGAAGACTAAAGAGTTTGAATGGATGCCCAAGTGCAAACAAAGCTTCCAGGAATTGAAATAAAAGCTTACCACAACTCCTGTGCTAGCATTGCCTGATATCAGCAAAGACTTCGTGGTCTATTGTGATGCATCCCGTCAAGGACTTGGTTGCGTACTGATGCAAGATGGAAGAGTGATAGCATATGCGTCTCGACAGTTGAAAGAACATGAGAACCATTACCCAACCCATGATCTTGAGTTAGCAGTAGTTGTGCATGCCTTGAAGATCTAGAGACACTACTTGATAGGCAACAAGTGTGATATCTACACCGATCATAAGAGCTTGAAGTACTTTTTCACTCAGGAAGATCTAAATATGAGGCAACGCCGACGGCTAGAGTTGATCAAGGACTATGACCTAGAAATTCACTATCATCCAGGAAAAGCTAATGTAGTCATAGATGCTCTCAGTCGCAAGAGTTACTATCACACTTCGATCACTGAATCCGTACCACCTGAGCTCAAGGAAGAGATTGAAGATTTCCAACTTGAGATACTATCGCATGGCTTGTTGAATGAGCTCCGCATACAGTATGATCTCACAGATCGCATCTGTCAAGCTTAGAAAAATTGTGCAGAGATCGAATATCTCCGTGGTATGATGAAACTAGGCTACAAGACCAACCACCATGAAGATGAACAAGGAACCATCTGGTTCAAGGATAGAATCTATGTTCCTTCTAATCCAGCACTACGAGAGGAAATTCTGTCAGAAGCTCATGATTCTAAGTACTGTATTCACCTCGGAGGTTCAAAGATGTATCAAGACTTGAAGAAACACTTTTGGTGGAAAGGCATGAAGACAGACATTGCAGGACATGTGGCACGGTGTGACACCTGTAATAGAGTCAAGGCTGAACATCAAAGTCCTACAGGATTGCTAAAGCCTCTTGACGTTCCCAAGTGGAAATGGGAGAGCATATCCATGGATTTCATAGTTGGATTGCCCCGATCACAGAAAGGCAATGATTCCATTTGGGTGATTGTTGATTGTTTGACCAAGATTGCTCACTTTGTACCAGTTAAGACCAAGACCGATACTGAAAAATTAGCAGATCTATATATTGAGCATATTCTCAGACTGCATGGGGCTCCCTCTAGTATTGTATCCGATCGTGGTCCTCAGTTTGTGTCCTGATTCTGGGAAGCTCTGCACAAGTCCAGTGGGACCAAACTTGATTTCAATACCGCTTATCACCCACAGACAGATGGACATACAAAACGAGTAAATTAGATCTTAAAAGATATGCTCCGCGCTAGTGTACTAAATTATGGCTCTGATTGGGAGAAATGCCTACCCTATGCATAGTTCTCTTACAACAATAGCTACCAAGCCAGTATCAAGATGTCGCCGTTTGAAGCTCTGTATGGCAGATCTTGTAGAACACCTTTGATGTGGTCTCAACCGGGTGAAAGATCGTTCTTTGATTCCGCTAAGATCCAAGATGTAGAAGAAGGAGTTGCTCAAGTGAAGGAGAATTTGAGAATTGCTCAAAGTCGATACAAGAGCTATGCTAACAAAAGAAGAAGAGAACTTAAGTTCAATGTGGGAGATTTTGTCTATCTCAAGGTATCCCTGCTACGTGGAACTATCAGATTCCATGTGAAAGGAAAGCTAGCCCCTAGATTTGTTGGGCCATACAAGATCCGCAAAAGAATTGGAAAACTCGCTTACAAACTTGAGCTACCTGAGGAATTGGTGGGTGTACATCCCGTATTCCATGTCTCATAGCTACAAAAGTGTTTGAGAGTGCCCGATGAAGTAGTTCCAACTGATACACTTGACATTCAAGACACTCTCGAGTATAAAGAACATCCTATCAGAATTCTAGGTAGAGATACCAAAGAGACCCAAAGCAAAACTATTCCTATGTGCAAGATTTGATGGAGCAATCACACAGAGAGAGAAGCAACATGGGAGAAAGAGTCTGACCTTCGGCTACGATACCCTTACCTCTTCGAAGAGTACGTTACGCTTTAATCTCGGGGATGAGATTCTGTTGAGGGGGTTGGACTGTTATAACCCAAAAATCCACACACCAAAAATCACAACTACAAATTTTTTGTTGTTACCCTATGCAATGTTGAGTGACATCTGTAGGAGCCAACCCTAGGTGTTGCATTAGATGTAACCCAACTAGACAATTTCATGAGCATGGCATGTCATTTGTTAACTATGTTTATTTAAATCCTAACAAATAAAATGTAGCATACATTGTTAATTCAAATGGTTATTTGGATTTCCATTTGCTTTATGTAATGCTTAACAGCTCTTTTAAAGTAATAAACCATAAAGTAATTATAAATCAAACCAAAGAATAAATGCTTAAAGAGAAAACTAGTTCTATTTTTGTATAACAAAACTACACCTATTTTTGTTATACAAAATAGCTAAATAAAGTTCCCAATATGTATAAGAGTGTTGTGGACCACACATCTAATAATCCAATGGATGAGGAACACCAGATTTGAATTCAAACTCCAAACCCAATTTGAATTCAAATAAAGAAGAAGAAAAACAAAACAGAAAAAGAAAAAGAAGAAAGCCCGCAGCCGGCTCGGCCTGCTCGGCCCGCAACCGGCCCAACTCGCGTGACCAAACGGCTAGCCCAGCTTGCGCACGGCAGCACCTAGCCCAGCACACGTTGCTCACGCCCGCGCGCCTTCCTGCTGCGCCTGCTGTCGCTGCCAACCTAACCCCACGTGTCAGCCACCCCCCACCACAGTATCTTCTTCCTCCCCACATTGGCATCCCCTCCCGACCGAGTCCCGACCAAGGCGACAGGTACGGGCCCGGGATCACGCGAATCACCTGGCCCTGCTCCCTTGGCGCCGTGCCCATGCAACCTCCATGCCAACCACCCATGCCCACGATACCGTCTGATGCCGTTGGCGCATCGTCAGCCATCCGCCCCAGCCGCCATGGGAGAAGCTCGGACCTCAGAGCTATAAAGCGACGCTAGAGCGTCCTAAGGAATTCCTCAGCCCACGATGCCGCCGCTCGGTGGTCCAACTGCCCGCACCGCACCGAGAGAAGAGGGCCAAGAAGGAAATTTGGAAGAGGGGAGGCGAGCAGTGAGCTTAGAGACAATGATCACCGGAGCCTTGGTGCCGCCCTGAGCGCCTACCTCGACGACATGCCACTGCACCACCACCGAACGCCGCCAGCACCACTCGGTGAGTCATTTTGCTGAGACCTCCTCCTAGCCCTTGGACGCCATAGCAGAGCATGCGCACG
Source organism: Miscanthus floridulus (assembly GCF_019320115.1). Lineage (NCBI taxonomy): Eukaryota > Viridiplantae > Streptophyta > Magnoliopsida > Poales > Poaceae > Miscanthus > Miscanthus floridulus. Next base: position 49,815,516 of record NC_089586.1, on the reverse strand, counting down.
CCACGCTCACGACGCTGTCGTCATGGCGTGACCACCACTTGCGCACCCGGCCGCCTCGCCGGACTAGGAAGTAGCCGTAGCACCACCGTGACGCCCGGAGGATAGTCGTGTAGACCCAGGCACCGATAGCCAGCGGCAATGCCTTGGCCACGAGCACCGAACCTCAGCCGGAGCTCTGCCGTGCACCACCACTGCGTGCGGACTCCGCCATGCCCTAAGGTCATCATCGACGCTATACCCTGTCTCCCGCTAGCCGCCTGAAAGGAAACGGGGCATTAGGACCCCTAGAACAGCCCCGAGATGCCCCACCGGCGACCCCTGCCACGCCGAGCCATCGACCACCATGGCCAAAGCCCTAGGATGCCCTGGTCGCCACCTTGACCCAACCACCATACTCGCCGAGGCCTCGCGAAGCTTTTCCCCACCTCAATTGAACACCAGTGCCGTTGTGGGAGCTCGTCGGTGAGCACACCACTAGCGGGAATAGGCCGGGGAAGGAAGCAGAGGAATCCTTCCTCGCCGGCCACACACACCTACACCCGGTGCACACGGACTAGGCCAAAGGGAAGAAGGGTAGACTCGGTCCACCGAAGACCCAGCCTACAGTCCATGGACCGTGAACACCAGTTCACCCTGAGCCACGTGGTGTGGGCCAAACTGTGGACGAAGCCTAGTGGAGGCCCTTGGCTACGACATGGCAGTACCACAGCATGCCACGTGGTGGGCCAAAGCCCAGCCCATATCTAGGCCCAACCGGCCCAGTTTGGACCCGGTCTGTGTTGACCGATTGACTAGGCCCACATGTCAGCGACACAGACACTCTGGACCCACTTGTCAGTAAGTGATGTCATGCTGACATCATGACGACGTCACGTGGGTCCCACCTGTCAGTAACAAACATAGCCGAGGTGACGTCATGATGATGTCACGGTGACGTCAGCTGCTGATGTCAGCAGCCCTAGCCCCACCTGTTAGTGACTGTGATCCGTTGACCATTGACTCACCTGTTGACCTAACGTTGACTTTGACCAGACCCACAAGTCAGTGACCCAAGAGCCTCTCGCCCCACCTGTCGGAAACGATGACGTTGATGACGTCATGCTAACGTCAAGATGACATCAGCAGGACCCCACTTGTCAGCTCAGAATCGAGATGATGACGTCACACAGGCGTTAGCATGCCACGTGGACCAGTCACAGAGTGACACGTGTCAGCCCAGGATTAATTCAGCCTTTTCCATTTTCAGAGATGATTTAAACTTCGGAAATTCATAATTAATTCATATGACCTCAGAAAAATACGAAACCAAGACCAAAATTCATCTAAAATCAAACTTTATGCAATGAACCCATGTTTGAGTGCATTTGGCTCTTTTGAATTTTTATTGCTTCTTTGTGCTATTCTATAGACGTCGCTAACGCGACTATAATTCGATCGTATGCAAACTCAGAGGAGAACCAGACAGACGAGGATCGTGAGTATCGTGAGGAGTACGGAGACGACTACACTGAAGGTGCCACGTCCCACCCAATCTCATAGCACCTATTACGCATGGCTAATATAGGACTGCTATTGCTTTACTTTACTATTATAATCATACTATGATAGGACTTGCATGGTGGTATGCTTACTTGATGGCTTTTACCTTGACACAACCTTACCCCTGCATACCCTGCTATTAGGCTAGACACACGCTTACTGCTATATTTCATTGCTTATATTTCTACTATGCTTATACTACATTAAATGCGTGGTGGAAACTGGTGTTATCTGGACTATGGAGAGAGTGTTGCGTGTGTGACTTGGGTGTGTGGAGGGTGAGGGTTGTGTCGACCAAGTTGGAGTATACGATGAGCCTGGGGCAAGTCTTGCCGCAGGGTGCTACCTGGGCACCCCTGGAATGGATACCTATGGTGGGTAAATGGTATATGAGGTGGCCCTAGGTGTGAACCTACGATGGGAGGAGCCTAGGGTGGAGGTGCTATGCTAGCACGGTAAATGGAAACCCTGATGAAGACATTCTGGCTTGGTCATCCCTATGGACTTACTAGTACTTAGATTCACCGGGAAGCCTTACGTACCACTCGCCCTATATGGTGCGGGACGACCGAACTACTTGGTAGGATATTGCCACTACTGCTAGGTTGATAGTGGACAGTGTAAGGAGGTACGGGACACGGAGGATTCCCCCACACCCTTCCGAGACTTCATGGAGACCTTGTGGACCCAGCTCATGACTCACAGTTTCAACCGCCCCAGACTAGACTTGGGGTGTACTAGGGCTGAATGGTAGAGTGGCATTATCCTAGGCTAGCAAGCAGCCGAAATCAGCCCAGTTGACGATGGTTAGCGAAGAAGGCAGATCTTGTGGTTACGTAAAACCTTTGCAGAGTGTATGGTTGATCGATCGATACATGAGCCAACTTGTCGGCTATGGACCTTTCCTGGGTTTCGCTTAAACTAGATAGTGAGATGAGTCCTTCTCTTCTTCCCCTGTGAGAGAGTGTCGGTCGTAGCCAGGGGCTATGGGCCTTGAGACAGTGCCGAGAGGGAGTTGGCCTGTCGACTAAGTGATGGTATAGTGATGGTGTGGAGATGGTGGTATATCGATCCTAGGATCGAAATCTGGCTCTAGACAGGAATGGGGAGGAATGTGTGTGGGAATGGTGTTAAAACTTGACCAACTATTATTATATACTCGATATGCTAAAACATAGGAAACCCTAACCTTATAGGTTCCTTTTGAATGTATCCAACTTGCATCCAATTTCCACAAAGCAATGCTCATAGGGTGGGAGTGGCCAGTACAAATCGTACTGATAATTTTTTTCACACAGGTTCTACTGAGGATTATAGCTCTGAGGAGTTTAACGGTTGAGGGGTTCATTCCTATGCTCGAGTTTGGCGATCTTATCTTTAAGCTATTCCGAATGAATGCTACTTTTGATTCCTCCAATGCAGCGATGTAATAATTTATGTAATTCCACACTATTTGTACTCTGAAATCACATTGTATGGATGTGATATTCGACTGGAATTTGGGTAATATGATCTACAATGGTCTTATTACACTTCGACTCTGTGGATTTCCCTTTGCGGAAATCAGGTTGCTTCAAAAATGATATAGAACATTTATGCGAACTTTGATAGAGTTGGTAGTACGTACGTTGTAGGCAACGAAGAAATATGTGTGGATGAGGTTCGTTAGCTAGCATACCCAGTAGGTATAAATTGAATTCGATGTGAAACCATCGTGGTTTGTTGGTTTTGTGTTAAGTCCGTATTTGGGTCCACAAAGCCACTTTTGGCAATTGTTGTAGAGCGATCGGCTTAGGAAGTGGCAAGATGTCATGACTCCGGTCGATAGCCCTACGTACTCTCTTGTGCATCGAACAACTGGTTTGGCATTTGGGGTATCAGGTTTGAGTTTTTGAGCTGCTTTAAAAGCATGCACGACACATGGTTTAGCACCGGGCGCGGTCACCACCCCTGCTGGCCTGCCACCATTACTGGCTTGCCAGCGTGCGCTGCCGTGCCAGCTACGTCTCACTGCCATGCCTGTGCGTGTATGCACACACACGGCCCTTGTGCTATGAGCCAAGGCCACCTGCCACCATGTGCTGGCCGCAGCCACTGCCGCTGCTCACCTTGGCGCTGCTGCTGGCTCGCCCAAAGCGCGCGCCGAAGCGCCGGTCACGTCCTCACTGCTGCCATGAGGGAAAATCGCGCACAGGGTCCTAGCGCTGCAACCTTTGTTGCCTGCTGCCACTCGCTAGTGCGTAGGTCGCATCGTCGTGGCTGACGCGTTGTGTCTGGGACATAGACCCTGCCCTGCCCTGCTCTGGCCAGAGGCACACCGGGTCCCACGCATGGGACGACTGCCTGCTCCACCATCACCTTGGCATCATGTTGTGCTGTGCTTCTCTTGTCCGGCGCTGTCCGCTATGGCGCCGTACCAAGTTTCGTCGACGTGCGGGTTCGGCCGTGTGGACAGCCACCTAGAGCATGTCCCGCTGTTCCCCATAGTTGTGCGTGCTTGTATTTTGCATTGATGTCCACAGCTGGGCCAAACCAAGCCTTGCCAAAGCTCCCCTGTCTTCGCTGTTGCCATGGCCGATGGGACCCCTTCCTTCAATTCACCGTGAAAGGAAATGGGGCATCAGGACCCCTAGAACAGCCCCGAGATGCCCCACCGGTGACCCCCGCCACGCCGAGCCGTCGACCACCATGTCCAAAGCCCTAGGATGCCCTGGCCGCCACCTTGACCCAACCACCATACTCGCCGAGGCCTCGCGAAGATTTTCCCCACCTCAATTGAACACCAGCGCCGTTGTGGGAGCTCGTCGGTGAGCACACCACCAGCGGGAATAGGCCGGGGAAGGAAGCAGAGGAATCCTTCCTCGCCGGCCACACACACCTACACCCGGTGCACATGGACCAGGCCAAAGGGAAGAAGGGTAGACTCGGTCCACCAAAGACCTAGCCTACGGTCCATGGACCGTGAACACCAGTTCACCCTGAGCCACGCGGTGTGGGCCAAACTGTGGACGAAGCCCAGTGGAGGCCCTTGGCTACGACATGGCAGTACCACAGCATGCCACGTGGTGGGCCAAAGCCCAGCCCATATCTAGGCCCAACCGGCCCAGTTTGGACCCGGTCTGTGTTGACCGTTGACCGATTGACTAGGCCCACATGTCAGCGACACAGAGACTCTGGACCCACTTGTTAGTAAGTGATGTCATGCTGACATCATGACGACGTCACGTGGGTCCCACCTGTCAGTAACAAACACAGCCGAGGTGACGTCATGATGACGTCAGTAGCCCTGGCCCCACCTGTCAGTGACTGTGATCTGTTGACCATTGACTCACCTGTTGACCTAATGTTGACTTTGACCGGACCCACAAGTCAGTGACCCAAGAGCCTCTCGCCCCACCTGTCGGAAACGATGACGTTGATGACGTCATGCTGACGTCAAGATGACATCAGCAGGACCCCACTTGTCAGCTCAGAATCGAGATGATGACGTCACACTGGCGTCAGCATGCCACGTGGACCAGTCACAGAGTGACACGTGTCAGCCCAGGATTAATTCAGCCTTTTCCATTTTCACAGATGATTTAAACTTCGGAAATTCATAATTAATTCATATGACCTCAGAAAAATACGAAACCAGGACCAAAATTCATCTAAAATCGAACTTTATGCAATGAACCCATGTTTGAGTGCATTTGGCTCTTTTAAATTTTTATTGCTTCTTTGTGCTATTCTATAGACGTCGCTAACGCGACTATAATTCGATCGTATGCAAACTCAGAGGAGAACCAGACAGACAAGGATCGTGAGTATCGTGAGGAGTACGGAGACGACTACACTGAAGGTGCCACGTCCCACCCAATCTCATAGCACCTATTACGCATGGCTAATATAGGACTGCTATTGCTTTACTTTACTATTATAATCATACTATGATAGGACTTGCATGGTAGTATGCTTACTTGATGGCCTTTACCTTGACACAACCTTACCCTTGCATACCCTGCTATTAGGCTAGACACACGCTTACTGCTATATTTCATTGCTTATATTTCTACTATGCTTATACTACATTAAATGCGTGGTGGAAACTGGTGTTATCTGGACTATGGAGAGAGTGCTGCGTGTGTGACTTGGGTGTGTGGAGGGTGAGGGTTGTGTCGACCAAGTTGGAGTATACGATGAGCCTGGGGCAAGTCTTGCCGCGGGGTGCTACCTGGGCACCCCTGGAATGGATACCTATGGTGGGTAAATGGTATATGAGGTGGCCCGAGGTGTGAACCTACGATGGGAGGAGCCTGGGGTGGAGGTGCTGTGCTAGCACGGTAAATGGAAACCCTAATGAAGACATTCTGGCTTGGTCATCCCTATGGACTTACTAGTACTCAGATTCACCGGGAAGCCTTACGTACCACTCGCCCTATATGGTGCGGGACGACCGAACTACTTGGTAGGATATTGCCACTACTGCTAGGTTGATAGTGGACAGTGTAAGGAGGTACGGGACGCGGAGGATTCCCCCACACCCTTCCGAGACTTCATGGAGACCTTGTGGACCCAGCTCATGACTCACAGTTTCAGCCGCCCTAGACTAGACTTGGGGTGTACTAGGGCTAAATGGTAGAGTGGCATTATCCTAGGCTAGCAAGCAGCCAGAATCAGCCCAGTTGATGACGGTCAGCAAAGAAGGCAGATCTTGTGGTTACGTAAAACCTTTGCAGAGTGTATGGTTGATCGATCGATACATGAGCCAACTTGTCGGCTATGGACCTTTCCTGGGTTTCGCTTAAACTAGATAGTGAGATGAGTCCTTCTCTTCTTCCCCTGTGAGAGAGTGTCGGTCGTAGCCAGGGGCTATGGGCCTTGAGACAGTGCCGAGAGGGAGTTGGCCTGTCGACTAAGTGATGGTATAGTGATGGTGTGGAGATGGTGGTATATCGATCCTAGGATCGAAATCTGGCTCTAGACGGGAATGGGGTGGAATGTGTGTGGGAATGGTGTTAAAACTTGACCAACTATTATTATATACTCGATATGCTAAAACATAGGAAACCCCAACCTTATAGGTTCCTTTTGAATGTATCCAACTTGCATCTAATTTCCACAAAGCAATGCTCATAGGGTGGGAGTGGCCAGTACAAATCGTACTGATAAATTTTTTCACACAGGTTCTACTGAGGATTATAGCTCTGAGGAGTTTGATGGTTGAGGGGTTCGTTCCTATGCTCGAGTTTGGCGATCTTATCTTCAAGCTATTCCGAATGAATGCTACTTTTGATTCCGCCAATGCAGCGATGTAATAATTTATGTAATTCCACACTATTTGTACTCTGAAATCACATTGTATGGATGTGATATTCGACTGGAATTTGGGTAATATGATCTACAATGGTCTTATTACACTTCGACTCTGTGGATTTCCCTTTGCGGAAATCAGGTTGCTTCAAAAATGATATAGAACATTTATGCGAACTTTGATAGAGTTGGTAGTACGTACGTCGTAGGCAACGATGAAATATGTGTGGATGAGGTTCGTTAGCTAGCATACCCAGTAGGTATAAATTGAATTCGATGTGAAACCATCGTGGTTTGTTGGTTTTGCGTTAAGTCCGTATTTAGGTCGACAAAGCCACTTTTGGCAATTGTTGTAGAGCGATCGGCTTAGGAAGTGGCAAGATGTCATGACTCCGGTCGATAGCCCTACGTACCCTCTTGCGCATCGAACAACTGGTTTGGCATTTGGGGTATCAGGTTTGAGTTTTTGAGCTGCTTTAAAAGCATGCACGGCACATGGTTTAGCTCCGAGCGCGGTCACCACCCCTGCTGGCCTGGCACCATTGCTGGCTTGCCAGCGTGCGCTGCCGTGCCAGCTGTGTCTCACTGCCATGCCTGTGCATGTATGCACACACACGGCCCTTGTGCTATGAGCCAAGGCCACCTGCCACCATGTGCTGGCCGCAGCCACTGCCGCTGCTCACCTTGGCGCTGCTACTGGCTCGCCCAAAGCGCGCGCCGAAGCGCCGGTCATGTCCTCACTGCCGCCATGAGGGAAAATCGCGCACAGGGTCCTAGTGCTGCAACCTTGGTTGCCTGCTGCCACTCGCTGGTGCGCAGGTCGCATCGTCGTGGCTGACGCGTTGTGTCTGGGACACAAACCCTGCCCTGCCCTGCTCTGGCCAGAGGTGCACCGGGTCCCACGCATGGGACGACTGCCTGCTCCACCATCACCTTGGCGTCATGTTGCGCTGTGCTTCTCTTGTCCGGCGCTGTCCGCTATGGCGCCGTACCAAGTTTCGTTGGCGTGCGGGTTCGGCCATGTGGACAGCCACCTAGAGCATGTCCCGCTGTTCCCCATAGTTGTGCGTGCTTGTATTTTGCATTGATGTCCACAGCTGGGCCAAACCAAGCCTTGCCAAAGCTCCCCTGTCTTCACTGTTGCCATGGCCGATGGGACCCCTTCCTTCAATTCACTGTGACCACAGCACTATACTCCAATTCATCGCACCCTTGGCTCCGCTAGGTAGCCGATCACCCAACCTACCCCACCGCGTTGTAGGTATCATTGCACGTTGCCTCAATTCCTAATCGGCGCTCCACCGGGCCCTTAAGACCGGATGGGTGCACACCATGGGCAAGCCACCTACTCATAGCACCCAGCGGCGATTCATTGCCTCACTAGCCTAGTCTTACCCTCCTGAGCACCCTGCGCACCTCAGTCATAACTTTACAGCAGCCCTTCCTTCCTCGACATGGATGTGCCATCGCCGTGCACCACCATATCATTGGTGCGCACGCGGTCGGTTCGGCTCGGGCCTTCTCCGGTCGAACCGACATCTCAACGGTCTCCGTGGGTAGTTCCTTGAGCTTGCTAGCTAATTTGCTTGTTCCATTTTCACCGTGGCTCATGGGAACACACCGCCGTCATAGGGAAAGAACCACTGCCGGGGAGGGAGCTTGGGACAATGCCCCTATTCACCATATCGCTTCCCGTCGCTATGCGTTGTCATCGAGGTAATCATTGGTCCCTTAGATAGGACATGGAGGGTCGGGTGACGTTGGCGTGGCCACCTGGTGCCCACGCTGTTGTGCCTGTGCGCGCACGAGTGCTGGGGGACATCACCGTGGTGAAGAAGAAGAAGGGGATGGCGTAGCTGTAAAACCATAGACTAGAGGAATAGTGTCTTAGAGCTCACAGTAAATACATAGTAGTTTGGGGGCGTTTTTGCATGTTTGCCATCGCGCGCCGGTCTCTCTCGTCGCGGGCCATTGGCCAGCTAGGCCGTGCCCCCATGTGGGCCGCGCTTCGCTGGTGCACGCGCCATGCCGTTGTGGGCCGAGCCGCGTGAGCTGGGCCACGAGTTAGAATTCGGTTTCTTTAATTTCTAGTAAAATAGAAATGCTTATTTGCTTTAGTTATGAGTTGAACTTTGATAAATTATAGTAAATTATGTTGAGGTCCAAAAATAGTGAGACTAATTTTGTTAGGTTCGCAAAAATACCATCTACTTGATAGTACAGTTAGATTGCAGTTTGTTGTGATGGTAATGGGCTCATAAATCCAAACTAAGAGAGCTTAGTATTATGTAGATTAATTTTTGTAGGAATTTTTGTGGGAAATTGGTGATAGCTATAGCTATCAAAATTTTACAGTAGACTCACTATATTATTATGTACTTGCTATAGATTTTGTAGCTTTAAGATGGGTTGTTAAATATGGTAGCTATTACCCTTGCTGTATCGTATGTAGCGTAAATCGGTATTAGGAGTAAGAATACCTGTAGTTGCTATAGTAATAATGAATGTCATATTTCAAACTTGTTATCGGTAACAATAGGTAGCTTAGCACCATGGTCGATAGCACTAGCTTAGTAGTTAAATCGATGTACTTTTATTTTAAGAGTTGCTGTTGTTATATTCCTAAGCATTGCATCGTCATTTCATGCATGTAGATCACGAGCTGGTAGACTTCGTGCCCGTCGGTGAGCTAGAGTACGACAAGGTGATCAAGGAGTACGAGGAGGAGATCCTCATGTAGGAAGGAGCCCTAGAGCCTGCTGGTGCTGACCTTGCTGACCTATCGCCTGCCTAAGGCAAGCCTTGGTACATAACCCCTATTTTAATGGTCACTAAATATATATACATGATGTGCATTTAAGTTACAGGCATTTTATGGAAACTACATGCATAAATATATCTACCCATGAGTCCTACTAGTACAGGTTGAGTAGCTACTATGCTTAGGATATCGGTAGCGTGAGTAACCTGCCGTTACTCGCAAATAGGTGATAAAATATGATCACTCATGATAAAACGGTGGAAAGGTAAATGGTGGCCAGGCAGGGATATGGTTTGGGTATTGGTGGGTGTAAAGTGTTGTGTCCTGCGGCCAACAGGGCATAGCTCGGTTACACTTTTTCTCTGTCTGTGTCGATTAAGGACCGGTCATTGCATATGACGCTAGGCAAGTCACATATTTATTGTCCTGAGCGCATACTTGGGTATGGGCGTAGGGAAGACTTGTTGCTCTCTTGTCGCAGATCCGGCTCTTTCTGGACCGACTGATTGGAGGCGGAGATGGTGGAGGTCCTTGCACCACACTGAGTTCGGGACTCAGGAGTGGGGGCTTGGAGTCCAAGTTTGGATGGGGACCTAGACACCCAGGACAGGAGAGTGATGGGTTAGTCCTGCTTTTGCCTGGGGTACAAGCGGGGCGTGTGTTTTTGGGGCACCTAGCTGGGCACATTGATTCATGAATCATCAGGCGATCTAGTACGGCTTGTCTGTGGTTTAGCACCATAGTAAGAACTAGAAGTTGAAAGGAGAAGAAATAGAACTGATTGCTCAACCCTTGCTCGAAAGTAGAATAGGTGCTTATATAGACTGGCTAGATGATAACTTAATACGACTATAATAATACATGAATAAGGACTCACTATTAGTATTGCTTTTTGCCAAAAGAAGCCAGCCAACCATAAAGCATATCATATTCCTTGGAGTCGGGAAATTATTCCCACTAGTCAGATAAGTCTTGCGAGTACATTGTGTACTCAGGGTTTATTTACCCCTATTGCAGGTGATGCATGAGAAGTACCTTGTGTGGAGGATTCTTCTGGTGGGCTCAGATGGATCCTCATCGCTATCGCTAGATGTATATTTTTAAAATTCCACAGTTTATCATTCCGCACTCTGGTATTTGGTATTGTAATAATGTATTTTTTAAAAAACTCTGATGTATGAAACGGACTGGTATTATAACTCGTTCTCATTATTGGATCTTTGGGGAAAATGTGGATCTTTCGGGTTCTCCCTTGGGGTGTGCCCGACAGATACCACCCACTGTAGCTTGCTTTCGGGGTGCTTAGTGTCTGGTGGAAGACAAGCACCGCCATAAGCATGCTATTTCGGGTGGTTCTACCACAGTGCTATGGCGTTCTGATGAGCCAGGTGACAGCATTGCACATCTGTCTTCCAATTGAGCTTTGCCATCACGTGGCTAAGACCTAACACCTAGAAGCAAGAGAGTGGGGAGACTAGGCATGCATGGCCACGGTGGTGCTCATGGTGGCGGTGTGGCTTGGGTTCTAACTCTAGTGAGGTCGGCATTGACCAGCGACCTGAGGATCGAGCTAATGCTACCCCTAGTGACTACAGAACGGATAAGAAGGAGAGCAGTGCATGCGTTAGTCGGCCTGTCCACGCGAGGTTAGACTCGGCAGTGCACTATCGTCATGGCGACTACGATGACGGCGTAATGTGGCCTCACATGTGGTCAAATGGTGGTGCTAGCTGCTCGGGTAGGTGGAGTGAGTCATGGCGGATCTACGTGCTAGACGAATTGAACGATAGTGCAGCGTGTTTGGATAGCTTAATCAGCGAAGGCACGGCGGCGGCGACACGGTGCAGCGGCTTGCTCTAGCGGCGCGACCAAGAGAGGAAGAGAGTAAGGGCAAGAGTGAGCGTGGGTGAGGTCACTCCCAGCTCATTCTCCCTCTTGACATGGTGACGCAAGGACACGACAAGCACACGATGCCACATGGCGGGCGATCCCTGGCGCCGGCCGGCCACGACGGCCGGTTTTGAAATCTGCTAAGTGCCGATCAGGCCGTCTGACGAGCCAACTTTGCACCTCTATATCTCCTAATCCAGTTTGAGTTAGCAAAAACTCCACTAATAGAAATTGTAGAGCTATATGAGTACTACAACTTTCCTTTAGAAAGTTTCATCTAATTCGCCATGGTTTTCAAATGGCAATGCTCCAAGTAGGGTACATGAAAACTATAAATCAGTTTAGACAAAATTTTCTGTTTCCCAAATAGCATTTCATTTATTTTTGTGAGCTCTATTTGACCATGTTAGGCACTGAATTAGCTCTTGGCCCTTAAACAAAGTTTGTTCCATATAAGATAAGCTACAACTTTTATTAAGGTCCCATAGCCATGCAAGCTCTCTGAGCTATTGTTCAACTTTGGTCAAACTAGCATCATGAAAAAGGCATTTCAAAGTAAACCAACACTTAGAAGCATAATTGGGCTAGATCATGAATACAAACATGGTTCCATTTTCCATCCTAAGTGTGTATAAGGTGTTTTAGTGACCAAACAACACTCACTTGCATTAGCCAAGCAATGATCACAAGCATATACATGTATAATTAATCATCACATGTGATAAGATAGAGTGAATGAATGAAATTTCATATGCTAATGCTCACGAATGAATGGATGATGCTTATCCTCATGCAATGCAAGTGCAAAATGTAGGCTTAACACTAGGGTGTTACAACTAACACCGCTACATGGCTTATGATCCATTCGTGATCATATCCTTATTCCGTCGCGGAGCGTGACCCGCCTGTGTCGAGGCGAACATCACCGTCGCTTCAGTGTATGAACTATATAGTCATAGGGCATGGTCATCGTTGTGTTGAAGTACGATCCACCCATGATGATCCTTTAGTCGGTGTTGGGTTACTAAATGATTCAGCGGTGATGCACTATTGACCCCTGCCGCATCAGACGAATAGCGGTGGTGATGGCCATCTGCTTCACTAAAGGCGAGTGGTATGATGGTGATGACAAAACAACCAATGGCCCTTTCATCCCACTGTTATAGAATTGCATTCGGTTTTGACAATGTATTTACTAATTCAGCTGGGCCTTAATAACTTACTGAACACACACCATACAGATATAATCATTACACATCATTCATCATGTCCACAACAAAGAGTACTTGTTATAATAACAATACTCAACACTAACATAACAATTGTGTCAACTGATAAATTTACACAAGCGGTACATAGATAACATAATAAAGGTTCTACTCCCTACATACTTGCGTAAGGTAGATGTGCTCCGCTCCTTTAGATTGGCACTACTTGATCAGCTTGGCAGCTAATACAGCATGGTACCCCTCTTCTTTCTTCCATAGCCATTGCAGGAAAATCGTTCAAAAGCACTGAGACTCCAAAACCTACATAATGCAAAGGAACAGAATTAATAATATTGAACATACCATTGTTTTAGTTACCAAGCCAAAATTGGACTATATATAGTCTCAAAACAACTCCCTACCTGAACAAAGACATGTCCTAACAACAAAATACAACATATGTACCTTTACTGCTCTGCTAATGAGTCCATGAACAAGGAAACATAAGGCAGATAGTGAGGTCCATTCAAATAAATACTCCAAGTACTTTTAGGATAGAGGATGACCTAGGCAGGGAGGACATGAACTTTTTTGTGGCTCATGTCATATGCCATCAGTGTTCTATCCTCCCCAACAAGGAAAATCAAATTCCATTCTAGGTGAACTACAATCACTCTGTAGTCTAGAACTGAGTCCAATATTGTTCAGTCCAAATAGTTGCGGCGTGTTCACCGTATGCTTCAATGTCCATTTACTAGTATATCATAGTCTTCAAGGATCTAGATTGAAAGGTCAGACGTATTGAAAATATTAGCAATACATAGACACAACTGACCCTGATCTCCATGGATGAACATTGCAGGACCTGGTGTCCTAAAAATTTTCCTTCATGTCTTTCCCTCCATATCAACAACAACTCTGTGGGACACCTCCAGCATGTGCATAAAACCATTAAGAAACACAGTTCCTGAAAATTTGCATTCAAGAATGTCCTCTCCCCATTCAGATTCTTTACACATCCATGCTCTAGTTTTGGATGAGTAGATGCTGACAACCAACACCCTAGGTGACCTTACCCATAGTTCTACCACATGGAAGTGCAAGAAGATTGTTGGTTCAAACCCCAAGCGAGCTGAACCATAACAAAGGTTGCTATGCGGTAGTACCACTGATTTACTAGTCACCAGATTACAGACAACATAGCGAAGCCCAACGCACCAATAGAGAAAGAGGTCTCTGCAGCAATATGAGATGATTAAATCCTGAATGGGGAAGGGAAAGAAGGAAAAGGAGGGGTATTCATTGGTGAAGCTGGCAAATCGGTGTTTGCCTTTCCAGTTGCCATACATGAATCCGACAACAAACTAGGGCAGCTCCTTACGGTGCTCGAATTCGAAGATGAGGCGGTACTAGGAGCGACACACACACTTGCAGCTACATAAGGCGCGTATGGTGAGGCGGCAGAGGATAAGGATCAAGACATTGTCTATGAGGATGTCTACTTCGTTCCTCTTATTGGTGGCCTTGTCCTCCATCTTGACTAGGATGTGGTGGAGCGAGGCTAGCGATGGAAGCGGCAGCGCTGTCGTCTAAATCAGAGTAGGAGCACTTGTGGGGATGTGCTCATGAGCTCCTTAATGATCAGATCGAAGCTTGATTCATACTTAGATGAGATAAGAGAGGAATAAAAAGCCAAGAAACATGAATAAGGGAAGTGTGAGAAAGCATTACCCTTGTCTTTGGATCTTGTGGTAGTGAGCTCAAGCGGCCACAACGGTGATGAGTACCAGCCTGGTCAGAGGTGGATCTGTGCGGGCGTGCCGGTGAGGCATACTAGCGTGGAGCACTAGCCTATTAGCGGTGAGTGGTGGCTTGCATGCTGATGAGTAGGTGAGGAATAGCAGCACTTGAGGAGGAGACGGATAGGGTGGTGGCTAGGTGGATAGCGGTCTTTGTAAGATAACTACAAACGCACCAAAAATTCTAAAAACACGCGGGAGTCTCGCGCTGGCTTGCAAATTTTGACGATATCAGCGGTGAAGGCTACCGGTGGTGGTGATTGGGTCTTAAAGAAGATGGTACATAGCACCTAATGATAGGTGTGTCATATAGAAATTGAACATTGGAAAGGAACAAAATATTATGAACATTATTTTTGTAGGTTACATCAAGAAGATGTTAGCACTTAACAGAGAATAGTAGCGGTGATATGAGTTTTTCAATGACGCTTATATCCGATGGTGACATAATTGTATAATGATACTAATTTAGCTAGGCCTTAGTAGCTTAGGAAACACACAGCGTACTTTTTACAATAACAATGGTTGATAAGATGACAAAGTTTATCAGCTGATGTTGCATAATAAAGGTACTGATCTCTAAAATAACAATGGACATGATTACAAAGCCATACCATACAGCGGTTTGCACATACAAAGCAACCCCCCAACAGCATCACAGTGAGGTAACAATGTTCAAAATCAACAAAAGACATTCTTTTTCAATTAACTCTGTTACACTTTTGATATACTAGGTGTACAATAACAAGGATCTAATAGCAACTATAGTTATGATGACAAAAACCTTGGCCCTATTCTTTAGCACTACTTTAGTAGTACTTTTCAGCGAATGAAGAGTGTTTTTCTCTCATAACAAATCAGCATAAGCATCGGCATAAGCCAAATTTTAGCGATGACCATAGGTTTATATCCGCACTGAGTGATGGACATCTCAAGAAGCGTAGAAGATGGACGAAGGCGTAACTAACCTTCACCGTGCCTCCGAATCTTCACCATGAGTAGGGATGACGCTTGGAAGAAGCCTAGGGAAGAACCACCTCGCGGAACTCCCTTTAACATTGGAGAGGATGAGGAGCCCCATGAGGAGCCTTGCCCGTGCCATCTTCGTCAACATCGGGGATTAACGCATGCTATGGTGTCGAGAGATCAAAGATCAAGATCTGTGGGCTCAAAAGGTTTTTCGACAATAGCAAGGCACCCTCCTCTGCCCTCTAGGATTTCCTATAGATATTCTACCCTAGAAGTCTCCCGCACGCTGACCATCAATGAGCCTAGCCACCATGTCATCGGCGACCCAGGCCACTGAAGATGGTATTATTCTTCTCCATCTCTTCACGAAACTTCCTCTAATACCTAAGACAAACAACCACCAAGTGGCCACTGCAGAACTTGATCTTGAAAGCCTTCTCCCAGCAATGGCAGAGCCACCGAAGTACACCATGAACCATGGTGGACGAAAGGAGTTGCCGCTCTCTCAGTGTAATGCTAAGGGATTTGGAGAGAGGAGAGGGGCAAGAGACTCAGTGCACCCAGACCCAGCTTAAATAGGCTAGCCTTGAAGATGCACCTAGACTTAGTGCAGTTCAAATGTGTGAGCTAGGGAGCACGCATCAGGGAAGATGAGGTATACGATGGATCTCGGGGTAATAAGTGGTAGGGACGGTGTTGGAAGTTTGTGTTGGCATTTCTTAGCGCAATCACTAAGTGAGGAGGTTTTAAGTCCATCACCGGCAACACCACTAGAAATGTCTGTTGGTATTTCTTAACACTATTACTAAGATTGAGTTAATCTTAGCAACGCCACCAAGAAACACTAACTACGATAGTTCTTAGCAATTACAGAGAATATCCGGAAGCGCACGAATCTCTCATTGTAGCATTTCACCTAGAAGTATTCAGGGTATCGTTATTTATATTTTCCCAAAGGAGGGCAAGGTATAAGAGTCTAGCATAGATATAAACATGATTACATACTTGCATAGTGTACCATAGTACATGACAGGGGTAAAATGGTATTTCATGTATAGTGTACACACATCTGGGCCAACCTCAAGGATAAAAGGAAAACAAAGAATAAAAGAATATTCCTACATGGAGCCGACATGTTCTAATATAGCCATGCAAAGAACAATTGATAATCATACAAGTTATATGATTAGAGCTAGAACTAAGTGTGAGATAGGTTGGGAGGCCACCGAGTATTGGTCTACCAGCAACCGCGTGTGACAATTTAGACTCCTATGCCCTACCCAAATGTGGGGGATTACAAGGGACGGATAAGGTTGTCACCATCTACCGCCTACCCCTCAACCATAGAGTAGGAATTGCATTCACCTGCTCCCATGTACTTGGGCACCACGCCTGATTACACAGAAGCTAACCACATCCCCTACGGATCGACAAGCATAGGATATGGGCACACCCAAAGGAATGATGAACCACCACCTCAACTTTGCTCTAATTCTACTCATACACAATGTATGAATGATTAAGCATGAAGTTCTACATGTCAAGATCATAGCATACAAACTATATACTAGTTCATATATCATGATTATAACATGAGAACTATAGTCTAGTTTATTTGCATTGCTATGTTGTAAGTATGAGAGGATGACTATGGAAGAACTCTTTATATTCATACCAAGTGTTGCTTTTCTTCCAAGGAGACAAGCTCTCCAAGTAGCTCTTGCCTTGCTCACAATGCTACTACTAAAACTAAAAGAGTACAAGAGATGAGTAGTGAGGTAGAGGCTCCAAATGATGGTGTGTCTTGAACATGAGCTCTAGCCCTTCTTTTATAGTGGAGTGTGGTCGGTTTGGTGTTAATAAATTAGGAAACACCTGGGAACTGCCTATGCATGGTGGCATGCAACCGCCGGAGAAGCATGGGCCCAAGAGGCGGTGGCGGCGGTGTGGCCGCACCTAGGGTGCGCCTGCCTTATGACTGCCTTTGTGTGGTTGGTTCCTGGGTGGGCCTGGACCTTGTCCATGTCAGTGCTCGACCCAGATTTGGCATGTAGGTGGGCTTTTGCTTTTATTCCCTTCATGCATTTCTGCTTTATGCTTTCTATTTGTGCCTTTTGCTTGGTTTTCCACTTGTATTTGAATGTGTGTCCTGCAAAACATGTTTTCTCCAATACAAGTGGAACTAGGTTTATAGTAAAGGCATATGCGTCAAAAGATTGTTTAATTCTCCTGCTCTGGATAATAATTAGCAGTCAAATGTTGTTGTTAGTGACCGCCAACAAATCCCCCAAGCTTAACCTTTGCTCGTCCTGAGCAAGTAGCTAAGTACTTGGTTGTTGATCAGGAGTTGCTACTATGCCGATACAATTCACTAGTGTCATGCGTATAACAAAATATTTTTGCGTAATTCAAATAAGTTGGCATTTTTTCACCCTTGACCTTGATCCCTGTGGGGCATATAGCTTTTCCAAATTCTTGGACGGTTGCTAGATAGAACAGTTGTAATAGAATTACCAATCATTCATTCTTTGATCAACCATCTATCCAGAGGTTTTATGAGTTTTTGTAAAACAAATGTAAGTTTCTCGAATGATTTTCTCGATCGCTCAATGTGTATGAAACCTCACCAAGGCATTTGAAATTTTACCTTCTTTTCATATCCTACCACTAAAAGCTTTTGCGTGGAGTTTTGGGTAGGTATGAAATTTTGAGGCATACTTGCATCACAAATTTTGCTAAGTAAAAAACCGGACCTCAAGGAGATGCAAGTCATACACTTTGGTCAAGACGTGCAAGTGTGTGGAATTTTTATAACTTCCTAATTATAAATATTTTTTGTTCTCCTTTAAATCATGAATCTCTCCCTTTTTGATGAATGCCTTTTTATTTGAAAGTATGGGCTATCTTTATTTATTTATTTCTTTTTTCTTTTCTTTTCTTCATTCTCTTAGGCATGTATTTTTTTCTCTCATGCCTTTTGGCATGGGCATTTTTCTTTTTTTAGCATAGCCCATACTATTCTTTTTGGTATATGAAATTTTTGAGAGGGAGACACATGATAAAGTGAATTGAGTAATTATTTGGTGGATGAAAAAAACATGTTTTTGCATAACTCTTAGTGTAAGAGTCAGCAGTTTATTTTGTGGGTGTACGTGTGTCTTGATCATGGGTGCATGATGAGAATCTCAACAAGGGTCACAACAATTTGACAAAGCTCAATGCTCAAACAAGTAGCATATGACTAAGGTTTTGAATTTTAATCATGTCATATGGCCTTGGTAGGTATGCATAATCATTGAGGAACTTTAGATTTTAACATTTTTTGAAAGTAAAATCTCCGGATGTCAAGTTTCTCTTAGAACAAAGTCATAGTAAATTCTATTTGTACCATATCTCCGGATAGCAAGGCGGAGTAGAAGGAATACTACTTGTGTTCATTTGTTGTGTTGTGACACATATCTTTTCTTCTTTGTTTTCTCCTTCCAGTCTTCTTCTAAATAATGGCTCATGACAAGTGTCCAAGGGAGGAAACTCTAGAAGCCACAGATCCGCTCTGGGCCTTCGTGTCCCTCTTTGTTGCCAACGGTGAGAGGGAATGATTTCTTATCTCTATGGCTGCCTTGCATTAATCCTTTGAATATGTGGGGCTACCTCTCATGCTATGGTACATTGGCTAACTTTGGCGGAGGTTGGACAACAATGGATTATACATCTTGCTAGGTCCATGGTATCTTCATCTTCATCTTCATCCCCCGAGTCGGGTCAGGATATCCAGAATTTTATCTATGAAAGGAACCTGTATTTTGAAGCCACGCTTGAGGTAGGTTGGCACGAGCAATGTCTCGATGTCGTTAAAATAGCCCTCTTTGTATCTGAAGAAGAGACCAATGTTGCTCAGATGAGGGCTAATGAAGCTCATGCTAGGGCAACAGGTAAAATTTCTTTGAAGAGTATTTGCTTTTATATTCGTGACTGTATCATGTAACCCTTCATTTTCATTAGATCTTGAGGAACAATTGGCTGCTTCTCATCATGAGATCAAGGAGGCTCATCCCCGAGAGATCGACCTAGAGAATCGCACGGGACCCTATAGCATGCAACACTTGGCGTAGTTGCAGCAGTCAACACTAGGGGTGTTTCTCTTGAAGATCGCCTACAGGATATCCTAGTTTGTACCAGAGAAGTGGCAACTCATGACATCCGCTATGGTGCCAGTGTCGCTCTTGCTGCAGCGCAATTGTGTTTAGGGCATGAGCTCCATCACCTGGAACCTGGTTTTTCGGACACTGATCGACTAGAAGATCAAGAGGACCTGATTGGAGACTTCACTGATGCTGTCGGGGCTATCACAGTGACCATCCATGCACAAGATGTTGTAAACAATGTTTTCTTAGGACCATAGATTATATCTAGGGTCTTATAAGTTATAAGTAAACAATCTACTATTTGAATGTCACTTTTGATCCTATGTCTTTCAATGTTATTTTTTTGTTCTAAAAGCGATACACTAGGTGTCAGCTATTTTGAGCCGATGAGACTCGGCTATCAAGCATCGACCCAAATTAAATACTTCAGTAGTACTTCTTTATGTATTTTCCATTGAGGTCTACGCGATAACAGATCCGTATCATACGGCGGTTTGCACATACAATTATGGAATATAAAGAACGACACATCACATCGCAAAACTTCAACCTCAGTGAGGTTCTCTACCTTCCATCTTGCAACCCTCATAGTCAAGGGATGTGATCTATTTCTTGATCATGTGAGCTATAAGATGGAATATAAAGCACCCAATCTTGAAGAATGAGCACCTCACAAACTTGAAGCACCCCCCAATTGAGTATGGAGCCCCTAAATAGGAGAGAACCAGATGATTGTAGATCTTCTGTTAACAAGATCTGCAAGAAGATCTGCAATCATCAAGGTCAAACTCCTATTTAATGGAAGCACTTCACAAAGGATGGAGAAGGAGCACCTTGCAAAACTTGCACTAGCATCTCAGTGAGGTGCTTTATATTCCATAATCTTGCTACCTTTGAGGATCGAAGGATGCAAATCTACATCTTGATCCTGAAAGGCAACAAGATTATGGAATCTAAAGCACCTAATCTTGAAGGCCTTCTCCAAACACTAGCATCCTTGTGAGGTGCTTTATCTCCATCTTGCACCTCCCATGGCCAGGAGACCGTGAGAGGTGCAAGGACGAAGAGAAAGCACTTCTTCGTGATGAGGAAAGATATAGTAGCTCATGAGTATGTGGATTCAAGAGTGTGTGGATTGAGCCCAAGAGGTGCATCCAGACCCTGGTTAAATAGGCCAACCTTGAAGATGGAGAAGTGCAAGTAATGGTGATGCAGCTGTGTTGTGGGTAGTTGGGAAATAACTCACGCTGACTTTACCGCCGGAAGACCAAATAGTCATGGAGGGCCGGTGGCCATAACACGTATCCCAGTTGGCTCGGCTTTTCATACGACTAAGAAAATACCACTGCCGCATCTATTGTTAATCTATTGGTGGTAGAAGTTTCAATGCTAGTTTCCTTCCTCAGGAGGCCTCGCTATCGGTCCAACCGGTGGTGGAAGTAAAACACAGTCGCTTCTATTGCTACGGAAGTGAAAGTGGCGATAGTGATAAGTCAATCTGTAGTAGTGGATACCCTTTACTATATTGCTGAGAAACTAGGGGTTTGTTGCTATAGAAGTACAATAATTATCTTCATTGACATATGTTGGTACTTATTAGTGTGTGTTAGAAATTAAGAATTCTACAAGCGCACAGATATACCATTGTAGTATTTCACCTAGAGTATTCTAGGCATCGTTATTTATTTTTTACCACTGGGAGGAACGATAGCAAGGAAGATATTGATAAATCTATATTTATGATGAAATCACTAACTAAACACTTACTCTAAACATGGATAAGTTTAAGATATTTATAATATAAGTGTATGACAATTCAGAGATAGATATAGATACTCCTAAATGTAGCATAGCTAGATTAAGTAATAATCAAGAGAAAGATTCCTAAGTTATTTCTAATCAACAAGTCTTAGTATATAGAAGCATATACACTCTATAGCAATAATTAACTCTTCATCTATGTATAAGGGACATCTCTCAGGAAAAGCATAATAAATATGACTTCTCCATCATGACATAAGTCCTACTAGTCATACAGACGGGGGTGGAATACAGAGCATCAACGAGGCTATCACCCACGTAGATCTACCACACCCGGAATGGAGGGTGCATCCATAGGAAAAACAATGTATAAGCACCACACTTACATAGAGTTCGGCTACTCAACTCACTAGAGTACTGAATTGAGAGCTCTGTGATCTTATGTATAAACTTAAAGATAACTATAACTATATCATGCATGTACTCGAAGTAAACTAGGAACATGATAAAGAGAAACATAATATAAATTAAGATCAAAGTCACAATAAGATATCTAAAAGATACAATGGTTATACCAAGTCTTCTAGAGATGAATCCAGAACCCCAAGCGATAGCCTGAATTTACTTGAATCTTACTTAAGCTAAACTATACTAGAAATAATGATAATTAGAGATCTACTCTTCTCTTCTGAGCTGGATCTCTGAATAAATTAGGATGCCTTTCTAGAGGGGGGTCTAGGTTCCTTTTATAGAGGGCGCCAAGCTCCTAGTGAGCCCATGAATCCATGGCACGACTTAATCTCATCCCTCCATTCAAACCGACTTGAATAAACGGTGTAGATTAATCCCCAAGGTTGGTTAGAGACGACTAGAGCTAACAGATGGGCTAGGGAGGGTCGGTCGACCTACTGGTGGGGTCGGCTGACCCTACCAGGGCTCCCATCCACATGGACTTCCTTCTTTGGCTAATGAATTGTAGATTAAAGCCCAATGGAGTTGGTTTCATCGTGGATGTATCTGATTTCTTATGATAGTACGACCAATTTAGCATGTTTTCTAAATAAATCCTCCTGTATTCACAAAATCACCAAAACTCATGGAAATATTTAGTTTAAACCACTACACCTATGTTGGCGATTGATTTTAAAGATGAATTCAAGGCATTTTGATGGTTTATAATTATCAATAATGATCATCAACGACATACACCCCAATAGTACATCTGTGTGTTGAATTAGAGTTTCTAGCCCACATGAGAAAGTCTGATTCCTAAAACTTTTGGTCTAGGAGTGCACATGAGATGCTCTATGTGTTTGGTGGGTGCCATTTTCACATTAAAAGTCATTTTTACAATTAATGATTGTATACAGCTAGTAGTCACACACTGTAGTAAGGTACTATATGCCAAAAGTTGTTAAGGTGGTTTGGCAGGTATGCTAAAAACAAGGCAGCTTTAATGAGTAAAGGCCTATCGTTATTAATATCTTTTGCTGGCAACTTGTTTCCTTCACTCAATCTTGAACGGTTATATATTATAAAATATCTTGAAAGCATCCTAGACACGACTTATTGATGTTTATTTAATCGGTGAAGGACCTAGTAGTACTTCACTAGTTCTCTCCCCTAGTTCTTTCTTTCCCTAACATCCATGGCTTCTCATCCCTACCTCAAGAAAGTTCGTCGGTTGTTCTCCCACATGTTGTTTTCTATTGGAGTTGATCCATTTCTTGCAGTATTGACAATCGCCTTTTTGATGTTTGCTGAAGAAGATGGCTATGTTGATTGCTTTGAATGCATAAATGCATTTAATGACTACCATATCTTGGTTATGGTTGATTCTGTGAGAAAATTTGTTGTTGACCTTGTTCATCTTGTATCGGGTGAGACAAATAGCAGTTCTCCCGGTGCGAAAGAAGTTATTGAAAGAATTGATTTCTACCTCAATAATATTTGCTCTAAAGCCCTAGGAGATCTACTTGAAGAATTTGAGATCCAGGAATTAATCTATGAATACGCTCAAGATCATGATGAACGTCTGATGGAAGAAATTTGTGTTAGACTGGTAAGATTACTACTCAATCTCAATCTCAACAAATAATCCTAGGTGATGTTTAGGGTTTCATGGGTTAGAGGTTAGGATTTACTGATCTCGATCAAAGTTGGATTTAATGGGAGTGCGGAGTATATCTAATGTTGTACAATGATGTGGTGGTGCTAGGAGGAAAGGAAGTTTCTCTAAGGGTCAGTTTGGATGTAGATATTGGAGGACTGGCATTGAATTGGGTACCAATGCCAAATCAGACTAGTAATGGAAATGAGCTATGATACCAAATCGTATGTTTGGGTGTAGATGAAATTGCTATCTAGAATCTAGTGAGATGGCAAATACCAAATCATGTTTGGCTGTAGATCTCATCAAATTGGGAATATGGCTCCTTCACGGGATGTGTGGTGACGTACGGTGGGAGGCCACCTTGCCAACTTCCTTGTGTTCTCCTCACGCTCAGCTATGGATTCGTGACCCTTACCATCCTCAGCCATGGCCCTATGTGGCTATGCCCCTGTGGCTCTAAAGGTAGGGATAGGATCGAGCGCAGGGAAGCATATCCACCTACATCATCGCCAGGGAGACAAAGAACATGTCATCGCTACCTCCAAGGAGCGATGGAGCCCGTTGTCTCCATGCCTTCCGTCTGTTCTGCCACCAAGGAGCAGAGGACTTAGGGAAGAAATAGATCTGGTGGCCGAACTTATGGAAGAAGAGGATCCAGATGTGGCTAGACTTGGGGAAGAAGCGGATTTGGTGGCTAGACTTGGGGAAGAAGTAGCTGAGGATGTGGTCGTCATCCATTAAGGAAGAAGCAGGTGAGGACTCAGGGAAGAAGCTCAAGCATCGGCAACAGGGTCCTTTGGTGTAGGTGGCCGACGACGAAGGTGGCCGACATTGGAGGTGGGAGGCTAGGTGGAGGTGAGCGGCCATGGAGATGACGAGTGCCAAGGTCCTCCAATTCCACTCAATATGAAGGGGTTAGTCTCTGTATTGGGATAGGCCCCTTCTAGTTATAGTCCAATACCATGAAAATGGGTCTCCATTGCCAAATCTCAATTCGACAAACATCCTAACATCAGCATTCAAGAAACATGATTCCAATTCCTAATTTTGGGCTTCAATATCGACATCCAAATGGGGTATAAGAGCTTTGGGTAAGGGTGGTGGGTGGTGCTAGTGACTAAGGAAAATAGGTGGTGCAATGGCTAGTAGTGGTGATAGACCTAACGATAGAGTATGCACCAAAGTTGGAGGTTGTAGGGTGGGGGAGTATGACAAGACCTTGCTGGAAGTGGTGAGCATGGTCTCTAGGAAAGAAGAATGATAAGAGCAAGAAACATCCTAGCCATGAAATTGGTATATATGTATCAAATTTATCGTCGAAAGCCAATGATTTTCTTGTTGTATTTAAGGAGAATCCCTTTTTATATATAGATTCATGATTTATCACGTCCATGTGTAGGGTATTGTAACCAACTTGGATGAATCTTCTAGTCAAGCCCAAAACACTCAAGGTCAAGCCACAAGTGCTCAGATGCCTGAAACTACAGAGGAGGCAACAATTTTATTTTGGTCAACTAACTTTCTCGAAGAAATGTTAGAGAATGCGGATGTAAGGATGGGAAATTAGTTTTTATATCATGCCCATGAGGGATCAATTAATAATTAATGGTAGTACCAAACTCACTGCTATGTTGGATTAAGTCATTTCTTTCAAATTCTTCAGGAACTCCTATGTCAGCCAAATAACATTCCAAAAGAAGAGAGAACTCTGCTTGTGATTTTATCTGATGGGTATCCATTGACTGAAGATGAACTATATAACTTCTTTAGCCGGTAACATGGTCTTCTCAACCATATTAAACCTATACACGTTCAAAGTTTTACATTAAAAAATGAGCATGGTTATTTTGGTAAAATATTTAATATGGAACCATATATCATTAGCTTTATTGGTATTCCTATCAACAATGTAGTTAACTATAGCAAGAGAAAACAATAAGTAAACATTAAAGTTTATAGAATTATGTACTTAGAAATTAAATAGCATGTCAAAAAAAATGAGAAGCAGATCCAAGACTAACTGTCATATATAAGGTATTTATGTTTTGTTTGTGGTGGTTACTTTTTAACATATATATTCACATTGTCTGAAGCAAATAAAAATATTGCTCTTGGTCATAAAAATAATTTTTAAACTGATATTATGGAAAACAAGAACATATTTTTTATAGAAAAATAGTATAATAGGGGTTTTGCATGGGGAATAGGACCCATGGTTATGACACTTAGGACTGCAATGCTAAAATATGTAGAATTAGATCTCCATTCATCGGTGGACCTAGAGTTACCATACAAAAAATTATTAATTGGATCAAAAAACATCTTCTGTCTTTGCATGAACACATTTTTATACCTATTTTCCTTGATGACGTTGAAATAAGACATTTTCATTCCAATGAGAGGTCATATGCACATTAAAATTACACAAAAGCGAATATATATGATAAGAGCCCTTAGGTTGTTAGATCGAATTAATCCCCATAGCTTTATACATGTAGACATTCATCAACATATAACACAACCAAACAATAATTGTGATAAGCAACATGTTTGTCTAAAATTCCTCACTAAGATTTAATTGCACTTGTCTGACCACTAAGTTACTCAGTAAATTTCTAAAACTTAGCCTTTTTAAACCATAGGTGCTATTTTGACCAAAGCCTTTCCATATTGTAAAATATTGCCTCATTCTTTAACAAATCAGCATTTTATCTCAAATCATACTTAGTTAGCATAGTTTGTGTGTTTCAAACTCTAGCATTCATGAATGCACTTTGTTTCTTAGACAAAACAATATTGAATATTCCTTCCACTAGTGAAACAATATCAATTCTTGTGCACTAGATCAACATCTACATGTTTGAAGATTGTTGGCCAGATGGCCTGCCAACAATGGAGAGAACAATAATTCCATAATGAACATTTTGTCATATGCATACTTTACATGGACAATTGTGATTCATATATTTTTCATAGAACTTTGGTCCTTCCTTGAAATAACTTATGTGAAGTCCAAGAAATCCTCCACAACACCATGCCAACATTTATTTGACATAAACCACTAAATCAAGCATGCCTTGTCATTGCAACATTTCATTGATTGTTTTTTCTTTTTAAGAAGTAGCATGCATTGTATTTGAAGCACCTCAAACACCATCTTTTGGAAAAAAATGGTACCTATCAAATTAAAATATGAATGGAGATATTGTCCAAACTATCCTTGTAATTGAATTCATTACAATTGATGATGAAGTTCACAGCATGTGACATCGTTATCATCCTTCAAAGATGATTCATGTTGATTCATTTATTTGTTGTTTCCATTTCATAGTATCTTGTATTCACATCCCCTTCTTTAGTGATCATTAGTGGTAGCACCTAATTTGGAATGTTTTGCTCCTTGGGGTTAAGTTATATCCTTAAGTTTTAAAGTTCAAAGGCGAATAGTTTATACATAGAGAATGAAAACACATCTCATGGGGGTGTTGGATAGTATTACAAACATTGTGCCTTTTTAAATACTCCCTTATTTCAAAACAAAAAGCGTGGTTTGACTATTTGCCCTAAAACACTATACTTTTGACCATTGGTATCTCTTATATTGCATCGTTCAATATCTTAAAGTTGTAACTCATGATATAAAATACTTTTAGTATTAATGCTACAATCTTAAAAGTTGTATGTCATAATCTACAAACTCTTATTTTGAATGTTGGTTGAAGATTATAGGTTTGAACCTTGAAATATGTGCATGCCTTATAAAAAATAAATGGAGGAATACTACAAAAAGTGGAATGGTTTGTGACTAAATATGATTTGAGACTTCCCAAGGGAAACACATATGGACATAAAAGGGTAGGATGGCAAAATGGTGATATGTGTAGTACCAAATCATACTTTTTTATTTAGTTTATGTCACCTAGATTCATTCTGTTATCAGTACGAAGTAGTCATTTTTACTTTGTATCAATAAGTATATCTGCTTCATCGAAAGTTTTTTTTCTACTTGACCATGTTTCAATTTACCTGATATAAATTTGATGAATAAATATTGTTTTATGCATGCATATTACATATGCATTTGTCTAACTTTCAACATTATATTTTCCCCACATTGCAGCAACTATGGAGAAGTTGAAGAAATTGTTATAGAGGAACCAAGACTAAGGCCCAATCTGCTTTGTGCCCTTATCATATTCTCCTCACCCAATACACTATTTAGTATCCTCGATGGAGATAAGAGGGCCCACTTCATCATAAAAGGGAAAGATGTGTGGGTTCAACGTTATGCTGAAGATAAGAGGGCCCACTTCACTATAAATGATAAAAGTTTATTCTATTGGGAATAAGTGGTACTGCTTTGTCACAAATGGAAAAAGGGGATCAAGGTATTGTTCTAAAGTGCAAGGGAAAAATCTTTGTTGAACCTATACACATAAGTATTTGGCACCGTATATCAAAATAAACTCCTTGGCATCGAAACTATATTTGCTAGATGGAATGGTTGTAACCCAATTGTCACTATGGTCGTGGTGGTGTTTATGTTATTAAGATCCAATATGGTTGATTGTAATGGACCTAATGTTTTGATGTTGCATAAGATGAAAATTATTGTGCATGGTTAACATTATGGCACCAAGGCTATTTCTCTAAACTTGAGAAACCACACAATGGGATAACAAGTCATTGAACACCTCATGCATGTGACTACATTTGATTTACCTCTTCGGATATCATGACATGCACTAGCCTTGCCCTCCTCGTTGAGCAATAACAATAACACACCATATTTTGTGTTGTCTATTGTTTCATCAAGAGAACAAAAAAAGAGTAGAGGCACTATGGCAACAATCATGTTGAATTTTTGGTGCATTTCATTGGTGACCAAAGCTGCCACAAGCCCATAATAGATCTACCAAATTTTGGCATCACCACACTTTGGTATTCAGACTAAATGCCCATGAGCGTATAATAAAATAACTAGAGAACCAATAGAACAAAAACCTTAAACAATTTTTTGCAACCAAGTGCTAGTTGTAAGACCATTTTTTTATAACACCACACTTTGGGTTTCTGTTTTGGCCAATTTAGCCTACCTATATGACTCCAAGGGTTGATATGCCTTGTGCTTTACTTCTTTCCTTGTCTATATGCATGGAAATATGAGGGTAATGGGATTAATAAGGCATTGTATTTTGACTAACAAGTTAAGAAACAAGCATGCTGCCCTAAACTAGTACATCCAAATTTTCAACTGTTCTCAGAACTATAGCATACTCACAAAATTTGATTGTACATAGATGTTTATCTTTATTGATAATTTATTTGGGTAATTAACAGGTTACATGATAAAACTTCAGATCCTAAATGAAAACTTCATATCTTAACGCGATAGCTGTTGCCAATTGATATGGAAAATCTATACTAAAATAATTATAGATTAATATTCTACCATTTTAAAATATTATACTAAAATCTTTAGGCCACACGAGAGGAAATGTCGCAGCCAGTGCCAAGTGATCAAGTATGTTGGTTCTGAACACAAAAGTATGAAACTAATCACCGTGATGGTAGTTCGAAGTAATGGTTGATATTATAGGAACACACCTTTGGAGGTGAGCTTTGAGGAGATATTTGGATGAGAAAGGCGGCAGGTTGGATCATGATGCTAAACCTGTGAGAACTTCTATTGTAGGTTATGATGGTGTCTGCTTTGGAAATATGGGTCATATGGGATTTTTAGTCTATAGATACTTTTCTTTTACAATGTTCAAAACTACAGATGGTAATGGAGAATTCCACATCGGGGAATGGCACCCCATCCCCGTCCCCATGGGGAGAAAACTTCTCATCCCTGTTCCCCATGAAAACTTGTGGGAAAAAACTTTTCTTCTCATCCCCTTCCTTGCACGGGGAATTAATCCACGCGGGGATCACCATCCTTGCATTGATACATCACATATGATGGTTCTAAATTTAATTAATAACAACTATTAGTGTATAACAAATAAGTAATTGAGTATAAACAATTCCAAATAAATGAATAGCAAGCAAGGCGGTAACAATGCTTAGCAAAGGTAGCACATACATATTTAGCAAAAGGCTCAATCACGTATATGCATGGTGGGTAGGCAGGGAACAGAGATGGGAGATGAAGAGCCATCCTCGTACCCATGAAACCTGATAGGATGATATGTCTACCTTTTAGATCTCCATGAGGTGAGACCCTCCCCCCTCATCAAAACTACTTTATTCAGTAACAATATTTCCCTCGTTGCACTTTGCTTTAAGATTTGCAAATTTTATTTAAAATGTCACTAGAAAAAATAGCCTAGAATGTTTCAACATGTAGGGTTCAAAGGCCATCACAATGGTCATCAACTATAAACCTGAATTCTGCTATGAGGTTCTAAATACTACCACCAAGCTCCTTCGTAAAGCAAGCCTACGGACTAAGACCCATACCTTGCTTCCTCCGCTTCCCTATTTTGTAGATTTCAGATTTTTTTTTTAATATTGCAACCACTTCATGTAGCGTTCCAATTTTCAAACAACATTCACCTTCTATGCGGTACTGAGGCTTGAGCATTCTTGGTGATGAACATGAGGACGTTAAACTCCCTTTGCTCCCCATGGGAAACCATACCTCAATGGGGTCTCTTGGAAAAACTTGAGGCTGAAGTTGCTAGTGGGCTCATATGTTTCTCTTATCTGTTACTATCTAAAAAGCACGTAGACCTTTCGTCCAAAAAAATTGGTGTACGTGCCTCCGAGTATATTGCTGTGCTGTACGTGCCTCCGTGCCTCCGAGTATATTGCCGTGCCGTACTTGCCTCCGAGTATATTGCATTGCACACCTACGTCAAATTCCTATCCGTATCGAACTGCAGTACCAACCAGGCCCAACCTTCCTCGGCTCCCTACCAAAAAAGCTGGCCGTCAAATTCCGAGTAGTATTTCCATATCTGTATCGAACTGCAGGCTCAACCTTCCTCGGCTCCATACCAAAAAAAAAAAAAACTTTCCGTGCGTGTACGCCCCAAAATTCTCGTGGCTCACCAACTCGCTCGATTCGTATCCGGCTCGATTCGACTCGTTTTAACTTTTTCACGAGCTACGCTGAAAATCTAGCTCGTTGTTTTAACGAGACAGCTCGAGATAGCTCACGAGCTCAAACGATGAGGCCTATCAGCCCATAACCAAGAATCGAGAAGATGATGCTGATCTAGAAGTGTACACCTATTCCATTAATATGTAATCTTTATTTTCAGCTGTTTCGTATGAAATTTGATTTTATAATTGATGTGGTACTTAAATGTTGATTTATGGATTATTTTTTAGGGAGAAGATGATGATGCTGATATTGAATTTATGGACTTTCCTAAGTCTGTGGTGGCAAGCAACTAGTAAGTATACTAGAACTGCATGGATCATAGATGGACCAACTATGTTGCATGGTTGATATTTTTTATGAACCTGATATGTATTAATCATATATGATTGTATAATGGTGGACGTCACCTTTAAAAATTATTGTGGCATTAACATTATAAACATGTGTGTCATATTTTTTTAGCTCGCGAGCTAAACGAGTTAGCTCAAGCTCGCTAACGAGCCGAGATAAGCTATCCCTCTAGCCCGTAATATTAACGAGCCAAGCCGAGCTGGCTCATTTGCCTAACGAGTCAGCTTACCGAGCCGAGTCGAGCTACCCAGCCCTCCACGTCTAGTATATAACTCTACTCGCCAGAAAAAAAAAGAACAAAAAGCATTCGTGCAACTGTCAGGCGTGCCGTGTAGCGTCTCCGGATTGCTGCCGATAACTGAGCAGGCACGTCGTGCGCAGGAAACGGCGATTAGCGGACCACGCCGACTGTCTACTCAGGTACTCACGCCAATACTTCTGATCTTTAGCTGTTCCAGTTGGCAGGCGGTGACCGTACTGTTTTGGTAGTTATTTATTAGTAGGCATTCCCTAATTTGCTTGGAGAAATTCAACTGAAAATGGCCTTAATCATGTTCTTTTTCAGATGGTCACTCATACACACTTTTGATTCTAATGACTCTCTTTATGTGCTTTTAGAGATTATCTTCTACATGAAACCTATTCAAAATCAAGGACAGCGTTGTTCGACACCATTCAAAGATTTAACAAACCCAGTCAATGAAGAGGCACGGAGGCACGTACGGCATGACAATATACTCGGA
This sequence comes from Miscanthus floridulus, assembly GCF_019320115.1. Taxonomy (NCBI): domain Eukaryota; kingdom Viridiplantae; phylum Streptophyta; class Magnoliopsida; order Poales; family Poaceae; genus Miscanthus; species Miscanthus floridulus. Next base: position 49,783,831 of record NC_089586.1, on the reverse strand, counting down.
GGCACGTACACCAATTTTTTTTTACGAAAGGTCTACGTGCTTTTTAGATAGTAATAACAGATGTACACGAGTATAATGAAAATCTATTTATTACCACCGAGAGAGAGAGGGTTTCGTTCACAGGATTTCCCTGTGCGTGCCCTCACCGATCAGGCTACCATGGCCCTGTTCGCTTCTCTTATAATCCATTTTTTTCAGCTTGTTTTTTCAGACAGAACAGTGTTTTTCTCTCACAACAAATCAGCCGAAACAGTGTTTCGGTTTGTTTTTTCAGCGAAACGAACGGGCCCATGTATACCCACATGCATACGGAACCGAGCCCCAAGCTACGGCAACAACGGATCCGGATCGGTGCCCTCATGCATACGGAACCGAGCTCCTAGGCTACGAATACGGAGTATATCTAAGGGCCCCTCCGTCCCTCCGGCTTCGTACGCGCGCCGCTAGGCGTTTCTGTTGGCCGCCGATTGCCTCCCCCGCCTAGCCCGGCGCTGCTGAGTCCATCCGTGTGCGAAAAGACATGGTGGCCAGTGGTGGCGAGGCCACGGTCGGTGCGGACGCGTGGCACGGCGGCGAGGCCATGGGCGCCGGAGCGGGCGCACAACACAATCCTGTGATAAAAAAGCAGCACAAAGACGAGGATCTGCCGGCAAGAATAGGAGAAAAGATAAAGTTCCCAATAAAAAAATACAAGGGAAAAAGAAAACAATTGATGGCTCTAATAATTTACGAATAGAACAGGGTTCCCAATGCAAAGCAACTTTTCTGGAATGGATCAAATCGTCCGGGACTTGTAAAATACGTAATAAATCACAGAAGTATCGAAAAATTGTTTTTCTAGGTTGGGATGTACACCGTAGTAAAATAATAATAAGTTAGGGGTATTATAGATATTTGTCATCTTTCATCCATTCCAGAAAACAAGAGCCGTTTTACCAAACGTTTTCAGAACAACTCCAGCTCCTTCAGATGAGCCACTTCTCCTAAGGAGCCAGAGCCGGAGCTGTTTTTGGAGGAACCAGAGCCCTGCCAAATATGCTCTTAATTTTCAGTGGCATAGAAGAATGCCTAAAAATTTTGATGGCACCGAAAAGAGGCGGGCTTTGTGTTTTCTATATATAATTGTATTTGTAGATTTTATCTTAGCCGCAAACCATGTGTTAATATAAATGTGGGGAAAAAATGGCTTTACTTAGTTCAGTATACACGGCTCTATTTGGGATACCTATTCTTTCTAAAAATAAATTCTCTTATTGTCACCAAAATTTCTATGGATTCCTTCAATGCCATTGAAATTTCACTGTTTTAAATTTGCATTCCCTTACCATTGGTGTTAAAATCTCAACTTGCCATTAAGTTGGCACTCGCTGAGGCACCGTGCTGCTCCCCTCGCTCGCATTTCTCATGTGTGCTGCGCAGCACTGGATGGCCTTGGCAACTGCTGCTCCGCCTGGCTCCTCGGACCACGCCGCGTCAGCTGAACTGGGCCTCCGCCTCGTCCACGTTGCCACACGGCCAGAGCAGTGGAGCCTGCCTTTTTGCCTGGCCTCCGGGCACCGGTCTACTGTACACCACTATTCCACATGGTCACGCCCCACCTGATTTGTGCATCTCTGGTCGGCTACTTGCTGCAGCTGGCAAGTTGCTCGGCTCAATTGCTCTGCCTGCTCGCCGGCGGCATCCCATCACACTTGCACATGCATGGCGAGTGGCAACAATGGCGCTATGGCAGGGTGAACACAGGTGGGAGCAATGAGGCAGCATCCACATCTCCCCTCCAACCTCTCTAAGGCTGTCTCCAACAAGGAACCCACATGGACACCCAAATCCAAAATAGGTAGCAAGAGATCCAAAATCAGCTTCCAACAGAGTACTTATATGGGAGACCTATTTTGGGTTACCGAGAGGCACAACCCAAATATGAGCATCATCTCTCCTGAAAACTCATTTGCAGAAAGAATTCTCTTTTGAGTCTTATTGTTGGAGAAGATACCGAATATGTACTAAACCTTTTGCCTGTAGCGCTACCCAAAGAACAAATAAGTCCTGGCTGACTGAGCTGGCACCCCGCCTGCCCAAGGCAAGCCCCAGTGCATAACCCTTATTTTAAATAATCACAGGATATATATATATGTGATATGCATTTACGTTACAGGCTTATTGTTGAAACTACATGCATAGATATACCTACCCATGAATCATACTAGCATAGGTCGAGTAGCGAGAGTAACCTGTCATTACTCATAATAGATGATTATTATTGTCACACTCATGATAAAATAGTAAAAGGAAATTGAGACTAGGTAGGGATATGGTACGGGTATTAGTGGGTGTAAGGGGTTGTGTCCCATAGCCAATGGGGCATAGCTTAGTTATATTGTTTTCCCTGTTTGTCTCGGTTAAGGATCGACCGCTGTATTGGATTCTAGTCAAGTCATAGACTTATTATCCTAAGCACATACTTGCTTATGGGAGCGCAAATGCTTGTTGCCCTATTGTCATAGGTTCCGGCTCTTTTCGGACTAACTGATTGGAGACGGTGATGGTGGAGGTCTAAGCACCACATTATGTCTAGGACTCAGGTGTGGGGGCTTAGAGTCCAAGTTTGGACGGGGACCTAGACCCCTTGACAGGAGAGTAGTGGGTTGGTCTTGCTTGTGCCTGGGGTACAAGCGGGGCATGTGTTTTGGATACCCAGTTGGGCTACATTGATTCGTGAATCGCCGTGTAATACGGTACGACTTGTCTATGATCTAGCACCGTAGTAGGAACTAGAAGATAAAAGGGAATGAATGGATCTGATTGCTCAACTCTTGCTTGAAAGTAGAACAGGTGCTTACCTAGATTGGTTAGCTAATGAATTAATCATGACTGCTAATAAAATACATACATAAGGATTCACTACTAGTAATGCTTTTTGCAAATGGAAAATCCAGCAAACCATAAAGCTTATCATATCCTTTGGAGTCAGGAAATTATTCCCACTAGTCGGGTAAGTCTTGCGAGTACATTGTGTACTCAGGGTTTATTTACCCCTGTTGCAGGTGCAGCTTAAGAAATGGTTGTTGTGTGGTGGATTCTTCTAGTGGGCACAGACAAATCCTTGTATCTTATCGTTAGATGTTTATTTTAATTTTACTGTTTAAATTCCACACTCTGAACTTAGTATTGTAATAATGTATTTCTGAGAACTATTGTTGTATGAAATGGACTAAGTATGGTAAACTCGTTCTCATTATTGGATCCTAGAGGAGAAACGTGGATTGTTTGAGTTCTCCCTTGGGTATGCTCGACGGAACCGTCCGATGTAGCCAGCTTTCAGGGTGCTTAGCGTCTGGTGGAAGACGAGCGCCTTAGAAAGCGTGCTATTTTGGGCGTTTCAGCCACAGGTGGTACTAGACCCAATAATGAGTCTATGAGTTTCATAACTCTTTTCAAAACCTAAAATTTGACCAACAAAAGTTTTGCAAAAAGTAGGATGCAATAAAATTATGTAAATTAGTATAAGCCCTAGCAATATGGTCTATCTAGAATAGCGGCACTGGTTTTATCTAATCAATTTTCTACAGGTACACTAACTTACGCTACGTAAGAATCGTTTAGCGTATAGAAAGTGAGTGTGCGATGTGCCAATTTTTTTTTGCGAATGCCACTATATTCCGGCTTGAGTGAACGGGTAGGCCGATGCATGCATCATGAATACAGAATCTTGCTTAAACAAAACTTTCCCCACACGTATAATTTGGATTATTGAATTGATAGGATAACATAAAAGAATGCTTTAATAAAAACCTTATCATTTCTCTAAGTCTCTGGTTCCTAATCTGGAGGGTTATCCCTAATGGTTGGTTCTTATATGTTTATAGATGAACCTGAGGTCTGGTCGGGGAAGTACCAGTGCTGGGGCAGACCAGGGCAAAAACGGTCATAGTGAGGACAATGGCCACACCAATGGGGACAGCCACGAGGCCCCACATCTAGCTCCTCCCCCTCCGCCACCACCACCTTCGATGATCCATGCGAAGATGATGGTAGAGATGCTAGCTGCTCGGTGTGAGTCAGCCCATGCCTTAGAGATGCTAGCCCAGGTGATTGGTGGCTTTGCCCGTGGGGGCCTCGGAGGCAATGGTGGGAACAGAGGTGGTGCCCACGGTCCTAAGGGGCCCTGTTCTTACTAGGATTTCTTGAAGACGTGCCCACCCACGTTTATGTCAACTGCTGAGCCTCTAGATACGGAGCATTGGCTTCATATTCTGGAGCAGAAGTTTCTGCTACTCACTATAACTGAAGAACAGAAGGTGCGCTTTGCAGCACAACAGTTGTTGGGTTCTACCAGTGCATGGTGGGACATGTTCAGTGCCATGCAACCGGTGGACCATCATGTGACTTAGCAGGAGTTTACCACTGCTTTCAGAGAGTACTACATTCCTGCTGGTGTGTTGAATATGAAGTGAACTGAGTTCCTAGACCTGAAGCAAGGGAGCATGTCTGTGATGGATTATGTGAACAAGTTCAACCATCTGGCATAGTATGCTGGGACCCATGTCGATACTCATGAGAAGAAGAGGGACCGTTTCTATCATAGCCTCTCTTGCAGCCTACAGAAGGAGCTGTACATAGGAAACTACTAGACTTTTGGTGCTATGATGAATGCTGCTATTGCCATGGAGGGACTTCAGCATGACTCTCAGGCTGACTAGAAGCGCAAGCGGGTGATCACTGGATCTTCTAGTCACCCCCAGGCTCAGAAGGTATAGGTTGTTAGGCGGGTACCCTATCAGTCTTCGAGTGGGTAGTCGTTCCTTCAGCCTCAATAAACCTACCAGGCACCTCCCACTTAGTACCATGTGCCTACTCAGCAGGTGCAACAACAGCCTCAGGGACAGCAGGTTCCGCCTCGCCAGGGGCAGGGGAACAAGCTTGGTGCTTGTTTCAAGTGTGGCAAGGAAGGCCACTATGCTCGGGAGTGCCCACAAAACCAGCCTACGCAGTCTTCCTAGCCTTCAGCCAACTCCTGTCTAGTCAAGAGGACGTTTATCAAGAAGAAGGTGCTCGTAAGCCTCTCTAGACAAATCAACTTCACTGAGGCTGAGGAGATCTTGTAGAATGAACCTATGATGGCTGGTATGTTTACCATTGATTTCCACCCAACATATGTGTTATTTGATTCTGGTGCATCACATTCATTCATGAGCATGGGGTTTGCATAGAGGCACAATATATCTCTTATGGCTATTCCTATTGCCTATAGAATCAGTACTTCAGGTGCGTAGTTGTGCGTTAATACTCAGATGGACACAGTCAGATTAGTGCTAGCCACTCACACTTACGGCCTCTAGTTCATGGTGCTGCCCGAGCAAGGCATAGATGCAATTCTGGGCATGAACTGGTTGCGAGTTTATGGGGTAGTGTTGAACCTTAAGCAGAGAGTTGTTGAGTTATGGCTTCCTTCTTCCGAGGATATGATGTCTCTTCTTATGCTCTCAGATCTAGCCTTACCAGTTGTTGCTCATGTTGAAGCTTCTCCTAACCTTGCCTCTATTCCTGTGGTTTGTGAGTTTTCGGATGTCTTCCCTGAGGATCTACCTGGGTTGTCACCGAACAGAGATGTGGAGTTTTCTATTGAGTTAGAACCTAGCACTACTCTTATTTCACGGCATCCCTACCGCATGGCTCCTAAAGAACTAGTAGAAATGAAGAAGCAGTTAGAGGAATTAATGGACAAGGGCTTTATCCGTACTAGCTCTTCACCATGGGGTTGCCCAGCTATTTTTGTGAAGAAGAAGGACGGTACTCTGTGGATGTGTGTAGATTACCACCCTCTCAATACGGTAACCATTAAGAACAAGTATCATTTGCCTCATATTGATACTTTGTTCGATCAGTTGACTAGTGCCAAGGTGTTTTCAAAGATTGATCTTCGTTCTGGGTATCATCAAATTAAGATCCGGCCACAAGATATACCAAAGATAGCTTTCTCTACTAGGTATGAGCTTTATGAATACCTAGTTATATCTTTTGGTCTCACCAATGCTCCTGCATTCTTCATGTATCTCATGAATTCAGTCTTTATGCCAGAGTTGGACAAGTTTGTAGTAGTGTTTATTGATGATATTTTGATATACTCCAAGAACAATGAAGAGCATGCACAGCATTTTCGGATAGTACTGACTCGATTAAGGGAACACAAGTTGTTTGACAAATTCAGCAAGTGTGAGTTTTGGTTAGATCGAGTGCAGTTTTTGGGGCATGTTCTGACATCTAAAGATATCTCCATGGACCCAAGCAAGGTGCAAGATGTGTTAAATTGGAAGTCTCCAAAGTCAGTGCATTAGATCCGTCAGTTCCTTGGTTTTGCTGGTTATTATCAGTGCTTCATTCCTGACTTCTCCAAAATAGCCCAACCAATGACCAAGTTCCTCTAGAAAGATGTGCAGTTTGTGTGGAGTCTAGCTTGTGAAGAAACTTTCCAAGCCCTAAAAAAATTTCTTACCACTACTCCTGTTCTTGCCCAACCGGATATTGACAGGCCATTTGATGTGTATTGTGATGCCTCAAGGACTAGATTGGGATGCGTGCTTATGTAGGATGGGCATGTGATAGCTTATGCTTCATGCCAGCTAAAAAAACACGAGGTGAATTATCTCACCCATGATTTAGAGCTGGCTGTTGTGGTGCACGCTCTAAAAATTTGGAGGCATTATTTGTTGGGAAATAAAGTACATATTTTTATGGATCACAAGAGCCTCAAATATATTTTCACTCAGTCCAAGCTAAACATGAGGCAACATAGATGGTTGGAGCTAATCAAGGATTATAATTTGGAGGTTGATTACCATCCTGGAAAAGCTAATGTGATAGCTGATGCTTTGAGCCAGAAGTCATATCAAGTTGAAGAAGCACCTATGTCTCTCAATCATGCTAAGGTGCTAGCCCATATTGCTCTAGTCTCGGATTTACTTGAGCAACTTATTATAGAGCAAAGGCAAGATGTTTCAGAAATTCCGAGTATCAAGAAGTTAATTATTGAAGGGTGTGGTCCTCATTTCAGTGTTGATGATTAAGGTGTAGTGAGGTTCAAGAACCGGTTGGTGGTTCCCTCAAGTGATGGGCTTAGGAGAAATTTTTTGGATGAAGCTCACAATTCTAAGTTATCCATCCATCCAGGAAGTAACAAGATGTACCATGATTTGTGCCACTTGTATTAGTGGTCAAATATGAAGCAGGATATCACCAAGTATGTCGTGGAATGCGACACTTGTGGAAGAGTTAAGGCAGACCATATGCGTACACCAGGATTTTTGCAACCCTTGTCTATCCCTATATGGAAATGGGAGGATATTTCCATGGACTTTGTTGTGGGTTTGCCCCGCACGACAAAGGGGTATGACTCTATTTGGGTCATTATAGATCCCCTTACCAAGTCCGCTCATTTTCTCCCGGTAGATACAAGGTATTCAGCCAAGAAGTATGTCAAGTTGTATTTTGATCGGATTGTGACCCTGCATTGAGTTCCTCTTACTATTGTCTCTGATAGAGGGACAGTCTTTGTCTCTCGTTTCTTGAAACAACTTCAGCAGTGTCTTGGTACTAGTCTCCTTAGAAGTTTAGCTTATCATCCACAAACTGATGGCCAAACAGAAAGGGTAAATCAGGTAATAGAGGATATGTTAAGAGCTTGTGCCATTTCTTTTCCTAAAAAGTGGGATGAATGCTTGACTCTAGTTGAGTTTTCTTATAACAATAGTTATCAAGAAAGCATTCGAATGGCACCATTTGAGGCCCTGCATGGCAAGAAATATAGAACACCTCTTAACTGGGTTGAGGTGGGTGACTGTGGTTACTTTGGACCTGATTTTATCAAAGAAGCACATGAGCAAGTTAGCATTATTCAGAGCCATTTGAAGGCAGCTCAAAGTCATCCGAAAACTTATGTGAACAAGAGAAGAAGGCCCTTGCAATTTGAAGTTGGTGATCATATGTATCTCAAAGTGTCACCCATGAGAGGGGTGCATCGCTTTTGTGTCTGGGAAAGCTAGCCCCTCGCTATGTTGGACCTTACAAGATTTTGTCCCAATGTGGTTCAACTGCCTACCATATCCAACTCCTAGATATTTTGTCAGTAGTGCATAATATCTTCCATGTTTCCTAGTTAAAGAAATGTTTGTGGGTCCTCGATGAAGCTATGGAAATTGAAGGACTTCCCCTCTAGCCCGACTTTTCTTATATTGAGCATCATGTCAAGATCTTAGATGAAAAAGAAAGAGTGACTAGAAATAATGTGATGAAGTTTTATAAAGTTCAGTGGCAAAATCACTTGGAGGACGAAGCAACATGGGAGCAAGAAAGCTATATCTTGAAGCATTATCCTGACCTTCTTTCTAGTTCACCAAGGTAATTGTTTAAATCAGAATTTATTTCTTATCTCTTTTCCCACACTAGGCACACAAAATCTCGGGGCGAGATTTTGTTTAAGGGGGGAGAGTTGTAACACCCTCGGTGTTACACCATAAATCATTTATTAAAACATGTCCTGAGCATCATGTTTATGTGTTAATGCATGTGATAAAGTGTGTAGATCAATTTCTGTAACTCGAAACGATCAACTAAAAGGCAAAACGAAAGTTGATTCGATAGTCATGTTATATCACTTAGGGTTTAAAACCAATTTTTATTAAGCAAAAATGCTATAGAACATGTATGTGATACTTAAATAAAGTTTAAAGTACAAACTTTGTAGATGACAATGAAATACTTGTGGTCGAAAAATGATATTACTAGCTAATATTTTCACTAGCTTAGAAATCACAAATGGAAATCAAATCTAGCTCAAAAACTTAGAAATTTTTAAGTCTGCCAACAGCTAGACGTTGCTATGTTTAGCAATTTATTGTGGGGGATTGGGTTAAAGGGTGGTGTAGTGTTATAGCTCGATTTGGTAGTGTCTTGTGCCATCTTGAGCATGGTGAAGACGGTTTAGGTTTAGGAGCAACCGTTTGGTCATGTTGAACGCTTTAAAATTCATGCATGACACTTGTTTCGGTTGTTTGGACGTGTGGGCGCGGTCACCGTCACATGGAGCCATGTCGGTGTTGTTACCTCATCGTCGTGATTTGTGAACTACTGCACTGCCTTCTCACTGCTATGTTGCATTGCGGTCACTCGCTTGCCCCCACATGCATGTGGGATGCCTCGGCCGCGCTCGCGCCGTCGCCTCACCTTAATGGCGCAGTGGCCGCACAGGCCATGCCATGCATGTCTATCCCGCACATGCACGTGGTCTGGTCATGTGTCGCATAGCTCGGGCATAGGCATGGCCACATGTCTAGTCGACCACTTGCCGCCAAGGCTAGCTAAGCGGTGCCCTGCCGCACCATCTCTCTTCCTCTTCCTCTGTTCTCACTGCCGTGTCACGCCCACGTGTGAGCCAGTAGGCAGTCACCTTTCAACAATTTCTGGCGCCTACATTTTTGCCCTGCCATCTTATCACCAACTGAACCCACACAACCATAATGGTTGCCTAGCTAAGCACCAATTTGGCATTTTCCCTCCGACATGCCGTTAAGGCCGCGTCCTGGCCATGATCGAGGGTTGGCCTCAATTCCTCCACCACGTCCAATTGCATGTGCCACTGCACTTGCACTGCTTCCCTCCTCGCCCTGTGCACTTCCATCCAACTTCTACCACCCTCACTTCACCATTGACACGTCCATGCCACCATGGAGCGCCACCAGAAGGCACTGTCGCACGTGGCCAGCCCTGCTCGGGGCATCTCCGGCTAAACCAACTCCATGGGCAGGCTTGTGGTGAGTCACTGGTACTCACCTATTGTCTCTACCATTTCTATAAGGCCATAGCTCACTGGAACTTGGTTGTCGCTGTCGCAAGGTGCTCGTCATCGTGGAGAGGCCATTCCACTATGTCTCGGCTTGTCCAACCGCTGCCCGAAGTTGCGAGTCATCCTATATGTGGGGGTCGGTCTTCTAGGTGAGTTGGAGGCCCCCTGGTTGCCCAGCATGGTGGCCTCATACCAGCCGATGCCGCGCCAGTGAGCGCGGGGGTGTTGGGGACTGGTCGAATGTAAAGATGATTGGGGGCGAGGGCCTTTTGGCAAAGGACCCGACTGTGGGAATAGTGTGCATAAGAGCGGCGTTAATACTAGGAAGAGCAAGGGCGCTTTTGCAAAAGTGCCACACGCGGGGGCTCCCTTCCACCGTGGGCCAGCCTGTGTGCGTGGGCTACGTGTGTGGGCCACGTCCGCGTGGTGGTGGGCCGCGCGGGTGGAATTCATTTTTCCTTTTCTTAAGGAATTAGAAATAGCTTTATATTTTAATTTCTAAGCTGAATTTTGAAAATTAATATCAATTCGCATAGGTGTCCAAAAATTGTGAAATAAATTTTGTTGAGTTCCTAAAAGTGTTGTCCGTCTGATGGCATAGTTAGCTTATGTATGACTAAGTTGATACTGATGAAAGGTCCTTGTTTGGTTTTGGTAATTGAGTGACAACCTAGGTGGACTAATTGTGTTTATGTGAGATACATAGGTGATTAGTCCATAGGTACATGTGTGTGAGCAACATATGCCATGAAGATGAAAATGGCTTGGAAATGTTGCAAAGCTCACACATGTGATGATGAAGGAGCTTAAATGCACATGAGACATGACATTGAGTCATGTGATCAAGGTGGAGAAGATCAAGACAAGACTTGGCTTGATGGACCAGTTGCAAGCGTGAAGGGCAAGTCAAAGGCTTTGGAGTGATGGACCGCGTGGCGGTGAAGCTTGAGCAAGACTTAGTGCCGATGGACGATGGCAATGGTGAAGAGCAAGTAAAGTCAAGATCAATGAACCAATATGATCACGTGATGATATGAAGTGGATCATATCATTGTTGATCGTGTTGGTGCATGTGTTGCATCGACATTGGAGGAGATGGAATGGAATGCGCAAGGCAAAGGTATAACCTAGGGCATTTCATTTCACCGGTCATAGGTGTGTAGAGAAGTTTATGACCGGGTTTAGGATAGATGGCCGTACTATCAAGAGGGGCAAACTTGTTTGCATATCGGTCATCTAGTGCCACTCGAGTGATCTAACTTTGCATTGTCGCTAGGATCGAGTGGCGTGGCAAGTTGAGTGGCTAACATCCTTTGGGAAATGATTGTGAAAAGCTAACACAAATACACATGGTGGTGTACACTTGGTGGTGTTGACACATTTACAAAGGAGATGGAGTTGGAGTTGATGTGGATCAACTTGGTGAAGAAACTCCACCGGCGCCCTACACAGAAAAGACAGAGTCTCACTGAGTGCACCGGACGCTGGCACTGGAAGTGCCCAGATGCTGGCAGGGCGTGTCTGGTCAGGCTGACGCATGATGACGCAGGAGCTAGAGTGTGACCGGACGCTGAGCTGCGTCCAATCACGTGCGACCGGACGCGTTCGGTCAAGGTCGGTACCTTACTGTAAACGACCAGACGCTGAGGGTCCAGCGTCCAGTCAGTTGAAGCTGCTACGTCCGGTCAGAAGATGACCATTGAGATTGGAAGAATGCCATTGAACGCAGGTGACACATGGCTGTCATCGGGCGACCGAACGCTGAGGTCCAGCGTCCGGTCGACCCGACAATTGCCTAGTGAAGGGGTAACGGCTAGTTTAGCCCTTGGGGCTATAAATAGAAGTGGCCTTCGGCCATGGCTGGTGCTGAGCACCGAAGGGGACTTAGTGTCCATGCTTGTGAGTGCTTGGGAGCCCTCCATCACACATATGCTTGATAGTGATCATTCGATTGTGTGAGTGAGCGATTCTAGTGCGAGTGCATCGTGAGGTTGCATCGAGTGGCACTAGGTGATCGAGTTGCAAGCCGGTGGTGCTTATTACTCTTGGAGGTTGCCACCTCCTAGATGGCTTGGTGGTGGTCTCCGTCGAAGCCCGCAAGAAGCTTGTTTGGAGCTCCAGAGAAGTGCTTGTTAGGGGCATTGTGCTCGCCCCGCGGGAGCCGCGAAGAGCAACTCTAGTAAAGCGTGTCATTGAGCTACCCTCACTCAAGGGGTAGGTTCTTGCGGTGCCCAACGTGCGGGCTTAGCGGGTGATGCTAATTAGCCGCTGAACCACCAAGTGAGCATCGACACAATGGGGACTAGCGTGTTGGCAAACACATGAACCTCGGGAGAAAAATCATCGTGTCAACCTTGTTCTTCCCGTTGGTTTGCATCCCCATTACACAAGCTTGCAATTACTTTTATACATATTAAGCTTGTGTAGTTGCTCTTGTAATTAGATAGCTTGTGTAGCTTGCTAATTACCTTCTTGCTTGTGTAGCATAGAAGTAACTCCCTTGCATGGCTAATTTGGTTTTAATAACCTTGTTAGTCACATTGCTTAGTTTGTGTAGCTAAGTATTTGCGCTCTCTAATTAGGCATTGGTTGCCTTGTTATTGAGCATTGCTAGTGAGCTTAGTTGGCTTTGTGCTTTTGCTTACTTGCATGTGTAGGAGCTCCGTTGTAGCTTAAAGTACTAGTGGCATAGGTTTGTGTGACCTTGCTTCTAGAATTGGTTAGGAGAGCTCTAGCTAGCCCGACACCTTTGTTGCTTGATTAGTATCTTTGCAAGGTGCTAGTGAACATAGATAGAGGGGTGTAGTCTTGGCTAGACCGATAGTTTTAATTCCGCACTTGTTTCGGTTAGCCAACATGATTAAGTTTTAAGAAGGACTATTCACCCCCCCTCTAGTCGCCATCTCGACCCTTTCAAGTGGTATCAGAGATCGGTCTCTCATTTGTGGTCTTCACCGACCTGAGAGGATGGCGTCTAATGGGCTAGATGTTTGTGAGGCACACATTTTTTATGGCACAAACTTTGCACTTTGGAAAAATCACATGCTTGATCATTTTTGTGCAAAGGGACCTAAATTTTGGTGGGTTGTCACAAGTGGTCTCACCCATGTCTTGGACCATAGAAATCTCACCAAAGCTCAAAGAGTTCTCTATGAATTTGATGCACATGCTTGTTGTTTTCTAATGGATGCTTTAAGCTTTGATTTGATGAAACAAGTAAACATCAAGGGAACCGTTCGTGAGATATGGGAGTCCATCAAGGAAACCTTCGGTGATTCCTCCACATGGGATGATGGCAAATTCAAGAAGGAGGATGAGCCCAAGAAGGAGGTGCATGAGTGTGTTGAGCATGATCACAATTTGGTGATTGTGAAAGATTGCTCCACCTCATGGTCAAGTGATAATGATGATTGATCTACTATAAGTTCACTTGACAAGGTTGATGATGATGCCACAAGTGTTGCAAGTGATGATGCTACCCCATGCACACTTGATGGTAATGATGGTTCATGCTCAAGCCATGATGAAGATGCTACTACAAGCTCTCAAACTACATCACCACATTGCTTCATGTCACAAGGTGACACCAAGGTATCAAATGATAATGTGGTTGATCATGTTGATTCATATGATGAGCTTGTTAGTAGACTTGCTAGCATGACCATGTCTTTAGAAAATGAGAAAGCTAAAACATTGAAATTAGAAAATGAAAACTCATTTCTAAAGAACTCTTGTGAAGAACATAAGAAATTACTTGATGAATATAAATCTTCACTTGATGAGCTTAAATTGAATCATGAGACACTACTTGCATCTCATGATGAATTATTAGAACAATATGCTTCTCTCATTAAAGTGTTTACAAAGAAACTTAAAAATAATGAGAGCTCATCACATGGATCAAATGATAAATTGCAAAATGTTGCTAACCCTTGTGATGTAGGCAAGAAGCATGTATCCACCTCTTGTGATGATTTATTAGATATGCCATGCTCTTCACATATAGATGCTTGTTCTACTTCTATATCTTGTGAGACTAACATTTTGAAGGAGAACAATGAGCTCAAAAATGAAGTGAAGAAATTGAGCAACAAGTTAGAGAGGTGCTACAACTCTCAAGTCACCTTTGAGCATATGTTGAAGACTCAAAGAAACTTTGGTGACAAGAGTGGAGTCGGCTTCAAGACTAGCAAAGTCAATCATCAAGAAAGCCGCAATGACACAAGTGGCATTAGCTTCAACAAGAGCAAGATCAAGGGCAAAAGATGGGGCAAGAGAAGATATGAAAGAGAGATGAAGAAGCAAGAACAAGAGAAGCTCTCTCATTTCATGTGCTTCAAGTGCCATGAAGTGGGACATCTTGCAAATGGTTGCCCCAATGAAGAAAAGCTCAAGTTGAAGAAAGAAGAAGAGAGGCTAAGGCATGTCAAGTGCTTCAAGTGCCGCACTTGGGGTCATCTTACCTCAATGTGCCCAACCAAGCAATTGGTGAAGCAACAAGTGAAGCCTCAACCAAAGCCACAAGTTGAGCAAGAGAAGACACCCCAAGTTCAAATCAAGATCAACCATGAAGATGGTGGTAATTTGATGATAAAGAAGAAGAAAATAAGAAGGGGTGGAAAGGCAAGGCATCAAATGCAAACTCAAGATGCCAAGATGATGAGCAAGAATGAAGATGAGAAGAAAGATTTTGCTCACATCAAGTGCTTCAAGTGTGGAAGTATGGGACACTTTGCCTCTAGGTGTCCTACCAAGTTTAAGAAGAAGGCTCAAGCAATCCATGAGAGGCAAGGCAATGAGAAGCACCACATGAGCAAGGAAGAGAAGGCTCAATCAAAGAGAAAGTGCTACTCATGCTGGGAAAGGGGACACATGGCACATTCATGTCCCCTAGGTAACACTCCTAAGCCTATTTCAATTGATGATGATTCTATGCTTAGGAAGGATGGCAATGGTACCTCATTGGTTGCAATTGCAAAACATCTCGCTACTCATACTAAGGCGTTGCCTAAGTATGTTGCTCCTAACTTGAGAGGACCCAAACTTGTTTGGGTACCATCAAAAAGTGGATGATTGATTGTAGGTACCATCGGCATTGGAGGCTTTGTTCAAATGATATTCATCTTGTTGATCATGTAGTTGAGCCAAGTATTGCTAAGTGATGACCATTATCCCAATGCCATGACAAATTGAATGAAGTCCAAATGTGCTACAACATACAAGTGTAAATTTCAAGTTGTTGGTGATTCATTGGATATATTTGATGACTTGCAAATAATTGAGTTGAAGCTTGCCTAGTTGGATGATCATGAGCTAACCAAGGTATATCTCTTGTCGATCATTTCATTTGGGTGCATATAAGTTGATTGAATTGGATAAATATGCAAAGTCGCTTGCTATAAGATGATTGAATGGATAATTGATTAGTAATCAAGTTTGGATTGATTTGCGTTGGATAAATTCATGAGATGACTTTTAGTAAGTGGTTTGAATGGATATATGTCTTATGGAAGTATTCAAATAAGTTAGTATCAAGTTTGATTCATATTTGATGAAGTATAGCTCAATTGTTGAAATCTGTCCTATATTGCAAAATCTGAGC
Source organism: Miscanthus floridulus (assembly GCF_019320115.1). Taxonomy (NCBI): domain Eukaryota; kingdom Viridiplantae; phylum Streptophyta; class Magnoliopsida; order Poales; family Poaceae; genus Miscanthus; species Miscanthus floridulus. The sequence goes on along the minus strand of NC_089586.1, from coordinate 49,768,391 downwards.
TAGCTGTGATCTTAGCCATGTTTGAGAAATCAAAACTTATTGGATTGGCATGAAAATTGGTGTACATGCTCTAGACTTATGGTATAAGATGCTGTAAAATTTTCATAAGAATTGGATAAGAAATGCTTCAGTTTTGGAGTGGATCTTGTCAGCTATAGTGCAGCAGTTTTCAGCATATAGCAGTGGTGGAAGAATTGATATATAGCAGCAATCTAGAAGTCAAATGAAGCTAAAATTTTTACAGATGCTAGATAACTTAGTAAAGAACATCTCCACCAAATTTCGTGGTATTTGGATTTGTACTTTGGGATATATGCTTATTTCTTTGAAGGGTACAAAATCTGTCAGAAAAGTGACAAATATTGGATTGATCTAGAGTCACTTTGATTGAAAGGTCCTCAAGTTGGAAACATGTTTACAAGTGTTTGAGGTACCTAAGTTTGGTTTTTAAATGATCTAGAAGCATGACAAGATATGAGTACAAGGCTATTTGATTGTGGAGTGTACTTTGCACACATTCGGTACTCAAATTGGAATATCAAGATCAAACTCAAGATGAAGTTGAAGTTTAAGTTCCAGTGACTATTGGAAATCATTTAGAAGAAAGAAAAGAACTTAAACAAGAAGAAAGAAAAGGACTTAAAGAAGGAATCAAGGTTACTCATCAAGTTAAGTCCATCACTTGGATCAATCAATCAAGTCATTTCAAGTGAGTATCAAGAATGGTTCTTGGACAGAGGTCACTTCTCCCTAGTGTAAGGGCTTGCCACCTATGAGTAGGTAAACCAAGTGTGGTACTTGGAAGGCTAACATGGAAGTGGTGATCCGATGGACATTTGAGATGCTTAGTTGAAGCAATCAAAAGGATTGATCAAGAAATAGAAGCAACACCCAAAAGATAGTTAATCATGGTATTTCAAGTAGTATTCTCACATTGATGCTCTCATGCAAGCAAAGATTAAAAGATAAAGCAAGTCAACCACAACAAGAAAGTGCACTTGATCATAAGTGGTATTCATTTCATATGGGTGAAGAATGAAATTCAACATGGTATCTATTGGTCTTCACCAAGCTTATAATTGGACTTCACATTGCTATTGGAGTAATGAATTAGAATCTATGTGACTATCCTCTACTCCAACATAGCAAAGGTATCATTGTAATGTGCATGATCATTTCAACCCTTACTAGTATGCAGTTAGTGCATATAGTACATGCTTCATAGGATCATGCATAACAAATAAAATGTTTAAATTCATAGCCTACCACTATTGTTTGAATGATTACTTGATCTAGTGGTTAGTATATGAATTTGTTCATGAGCTAGCAAACCCGAGTACTTGAATCAATTTGGATTGCTAACAAGTGACAAGTACAACATTGGCAAGATAACCCTTGCAAGAGGTGTGAAGAAGCTTGTCATTGGTTCAAACCAAACTTAGAAGCTTAGGTAAATCATTTTAGTTCAAGTCAATCATAGAAGCTCATGATAGTGATAAGAGTACAAGCACAAGACAACAATGCAAATGGATATCTAGTTTGTATGTTTCAAATAATATCTAGACTCAAGTATTTTATCAAGAATCTACAAATAATGTCTAGATCAACTCACAAGTGATATCCTATAAGTGGTACTCATGAAGATAGCAAATGTTCAAGAAATGGTCTTTATTGATAAATCAAATAAGTGGTTCCATACTAGAAGATTCTTTCAAATGATATTCACTTCCTACAAGTGGTATCTATACATAGTATCAATCATGCAAGATGATGGTTCCACAAGTGATCCTCAACTTTAAGTGATCATCAAATGAAGAATGCATCCCTCAACTACAAGAGCTCAAGTGTATCAAATGGATGACCCATGCTATCACATAGGGGGAGGTGTCCCACAAATTGATATCAAGATCAAAAATCTTATGTGTGGTATCTCAAGAAGCCCTACACAAGATACAAGTGGTATAAGTTACAAGTGGTATCTACAAGTGGTGTCATTCCAACAATCAAGTGATGTCCATCAAAAATGCAAGATTCAAGCATCAACCATCTACCCTAAATGCATACCTTTGCATCAATAAGAAGCTTACCTTTTATGGAAATTGTTGACAAAGGGGGAGAGATTATACAAAGAATCTTGATTGAATGGGGGAAAGATTGTACAATGGGAGAGATGATATATAAAAGAAATAGAGGTTGGACACAAACATGGGCAAAGAGGGAGCAACATTGGAGAAAAGAGATGGATCAAAATTCTTGGACAAGAGAAGCACACAAGTAGGGGGAGGAAGCTCATGAACTTTGATTGATTGCATTTGATATGTGCATATTCATGTGCTTGCTTGCATTGCATAAGCTTTTAAATTCAATATGCATGCTTGTATGGTGTATGCTAGTTGTAGAGCTTGAATGATGATTTGATAACTAGCATGCATAGGATGATAGCTAGACACTTGGTATGCTTTTCAAGTAATGCTAGTACCTTTCTTTTAATGTTGATCTCATAAGGTATCTAGTGTTTTATTGCCAAGTGATATCTAGCTAACCATGGTGCTAAGGATGAACTTAAAAGGTGCAACTCCGATTGGTACATGCTTCAAAGGTTTATTCTATATACCTTAGCATCATTTTGTAGTAATTACTCTCCCACATTTTTAATCTATGCATATGTGCAAGCTATAATCCAAACTCTTAGCACATATGTAGGGGGAGCAATTGCTACCATTTGGGGTTCATGAAACTTGTCCAAAATCATTTTCACATGGTAAAATTGCTTAGGCAAGCAACATGAATCTAAAAGAGCTTAATTTCCATATCTATGTAGAGTTGTCATCAATTACCAAAAAGGGGGAGATTGAAAGGTCCTTGTTTGGTTTTGGTAATTGAGTGACAACCTAGGTGGACTAATTGTGTTTATGTGAGATACACATGTGATAGTCCATAGGTACATGTGTGTGAGCAACATATGCCATGAAGGTGAAAATGGCTTGGAAATGTTGCAAAGCTCACACATGTGATGATGAAGGAGCTTAAATGCACATGAGACATGACATTGAGTCATGTGATCAAGGTGGAGAAGATCAAGACAAGACTTGGCTTGATGGACCAGTTGCAAGCATGAAGGGCAAGTCGAAGGCTTTGGAGTGATGGACCACGTGGCGGTGAAGCTTGAGCAAGACTTGGTGCCGATGGACGATGGCAATGGTGAAGAGCAAGTAAAGTCAAGATCGATGAACCAATATGATCACGTGATGATATGAAGTGGATCATATCATTGTTGATCGTGTTGGTGCATGTGTTGCATCGACATTGGAGGAGATGGAATAGAATGCGCAAGGCAAAGGTATAACCTAGGGCATTTCATTTCACCGGTCATAGGTGTGTAGAGAAGTTTATGACCGGGTTTAGGATATATGGTCGTACTATCAAGAGGGGCAAACTTGTTTGCATATCGGTCATCTAGTGCCACTCGAGTGATCTAACTTTGCATCGTCGCTAGGATCGAGTGGTGTGGCAAGTTGAGTGGCTAACATCCTTTGGGAAATGATTGTGAAAAGCTAACACACATACACATGGTGGTGTACACTTGGTGGTGTTGGCACATTTACAAAGGAGATGGAGTTGGAGTTGATGTGGATCAACTTGGTGAAGAAACTCCACCGGCGCCCTACACAGAAAAGACAGAGTCTCACTGAGTGCATCGGACGCTGGCACTAGAAGTGACCGGACGCTGGCAGGGCGCATCCAGTCAGGCTGACGCATGATGACGCAGGAGCTAGAGTGTGACCGGACGCTGAGCTGCGTCTGATCACGTGCGACCGGACGCGTCCGATCAAGGTTGGTACCTTACTATAAACGACCGGACGCTGAGGGTCCAGCGTCCGGTCAGTTGAAGCTGCTACGTCCGGTCAAAAGATGACCATTGAGATTGGAAGAATGTCGTTGAACGCAGGTGACACGTGGCTATCATCGGGCGACCGGACGCTGAGGTCCAGCGTCCGGTCAACACAACCGGAGCGTCCGGTCGACCCGACAGTTGCCCAGTGAAGGGGTAACGACTAGTTTAGCCCTTAGGGCTATAAATAGAAGTGGCCTTCGGCCATGGCTGGTGCTGAGCACCGAAGGGGACTTAGTGTCCATGCTTGTGAGTGCTTGGGAGCCCTCCATCACACATATGCTTGATAGTGATCATTTAATTGTGTGAGTGAGCGATTCTAGTGCAAGTGCATCGTGAGGTTGCATCGAGTGGCACTAGGTGATCGAGTTGCAAGCCGGTGATGCTTGTTACTCTTGGAGGTTGCCACCTCCTAGATGGCTTGGTGGTGGTCTCCATCGAAGCCCGCAAGAAGCTTGTGCGGAGCTTCGGAGAAGTGCTTGTGAGGGGCATTGTGCTCGCCCCGCGGGAGCCACGAAGAGCAACTCTAGTAAAGCGTGTCATTGAGCTACCCTCACTCAAGGGGTAGGTTCTTGCGGTGCCCGACGTGTGGGCTTAGCGGGTGATGCTAATTAGCCACCGAACCACCAAGTGAGCGGTCGACATAATGGGGACTAGCGTGTTGGCAAACACGTGAACCTCAGGAGAAAAATCATCGTGTCAACCTTGTTCTTCCCGTTGGTTTGCATCCCCATTACACAAGCTTGCAATTACTTTTATACATATTAAGCTTGTGTAGTTGCTCTTGTAATTAGATAGCTTGTGTAGCTTGCTAATTACCTTCTTGCTTGTGTAGCATAGAAGTAGCTCCCTTGCGTGGCTAATTTGGTTTTAGTAACCTTGTTAGTCACATTGCTTAGTTTGTGTAGCTAAGTATTTGCGCTCTCTAATTAGGCATTGGTTGCCTTGTTATTGAGCATTGCTAGTGAGCTTAGTTGGCTTTGTGCTTTTGCTTACTAGCATGTGTAGGAGCTCCGTTGTAGCTTAAAGTACTAGTGGCATAGGTTTGTGTGACCTTGCTTCTAGAATTGGTTAGGAGAGCTCTAGCTAGCCCGGCATCTTTGTTGCTTGATTAGTATCTTTGCAAGGTGCTAGTGAACATAGATAGAGGGGTGTAGTCTTGGCTAGACCGATAGTTTTAATTCCGCACTTGTTTCGGTTAGCCAACGTGATTAAGTTTTAAGAAGGACTATTCACCCCCCCTCTAGTCGCCATCTCGACCCTTTCAACTGAGGCCTATTAAATCAATTGCGAGTGTTTAGTATTATTTAGATTATTATTTGTAGGAATTTTTATGGCAAATTGGTAATAGCTTTGATGATGAAATTTTTACAGTAGGTTCATTGTATTATTATGTGCTCACTGTAATTTTTGTGACCCCAGAATAGACGAAGAAATAAGGTAGTTAAGTGCTCCTTGTTTTAATATACATTAAATCGTGAATAAAAGAAGAAATGCATTTTAGTTGCTAAGATAATACTTGAATGTTTCATACCTGTTTAGTGGAAAGGATGATAGTTAGCTTAGTATCTTAGTCATTAGAGCTAGCTTAGTAGTTTACCATGTTTATTCTTATTTTAAGAGTTGCTATTGCCGAAATGCTAAGTGTTGTATCATCATCGCATGCATGTAGAGAACGAGTTGGTGGAGATCGTGACCATCGGAGATCACAAGTTCGAGGAGGTGATCGAGAAGTACGAGGTCGTGCGGGAGGAGGTCCTAGAGCTGCCACTGACTGACTGAGCTAACACCCCGCCTGCCCAAGGCAAGCCTCGGTGCATAACCCTTATTTTGAATAATCACAGGATATATATATATATGTGATGTGCGTTTACGTTATAGTCTTATTGTTGAAACTACATGCATAGATATACCTACCTAGGAGTCCTACTAGCATAGGTCGAGTAGCTGCTATGCTTAGGCTATTGGTAGCGTGAGTAATCTGTCGTTACTCACAATAGGTGATTATTATTATCACTCTCATGATAAAATGGTGAAAGGAAATAGAGATCGGGTAGGGATATGGTACGGGTATTGGTGGGTGTAAGGGGTTGTATCCCGTGGACAACGGGGCATAGCTTGGTTACACTATTTTCACTATCCATATCGGTTAAGGATCGGCCGCTGCATTGGATTCTAGTCAAGTCACATACTTATTATCCTGAGCACATACTTACTTATGAGAGCGGGAAGGCTCGTTGCTCTCTTGTCGTGGGTTCCAACACTTTTTGGACTAACTGATTGGAGGTGGGGATGGTGGAGGTCTAAGCACCACACTACGTACGAGACTTAGGTGTGGGGGCTTGGAGTCCAAGTTTGGATGGGGACCTAGAACCCTTGATAGGAGAGTGGTGGGTTGGTCATGTGTTTTGGGGTACCCAGCTGGGGTACATTGATTCATGAATCACCGTGTAATATGGTACGACTTGTCTATGATCTAGCAACATAGTAAGAACTGGAAGATGAAAGGGAATGAATGGGTCTGATTGCTCAACTCTTGTTTGAAAGTAGAACAAGTGCTTACCTAGAATGGTTAGCTAATGAATTAATCATGACTGCTAATAAAATACATACATAAGGATTCACTACTAGTAATGCTTTTTGCAAAAGGGAAACTTAGCAAACCATAAAGCTTAGCATATCCTTTGGAGTCGGGAAATTATTCCCACTAGTCAGGTAAGTCTTGCGAGTACATTGCGTACTCAGGGTTTATTTACCCCTGTTGTAGGTGCAGCTTGAAGAATGACTGTTGTGTGGAGGATTCTTCTAGTGGGCATAGATGGATCCTTGTATCTTATCGTTAGATGTTTATTTTAATTCTGCACTCTAAACTTGGCATTGTAACAATGTATTTCTGAGAACTCTTGTTGTATGAAATGGACTAAGTATGGTAAACTCGTTCTTATTATTGGATCCTGGAGGAAAAACGTGCATTGTTCGAGTTCTCCCTTGGGGTGTGCTCGACGGAACCATCCGATGTAGCCAGCCTTCGGGGTGCTTAGCGTCTGGTGGAAGACGAGCGCCTCGGGAAGCATGCTATTTTAGGCGTTTCTACCACAACAAATTCCACAAGTTTTGATAAATCTATATTTTTTGCAAGGTTTATCTAGAAAACAATCAAGGTGGACCAAGATGTCAGATGTAATTAGGCTTATTCATAGCGAAACGGACCCCAGAACATTCTAGAAGACTCAAGAGGACTCCACACCAAAGCAAAGGGCGAGATGCCCCCCACTGTAGGCCGCCTAGCCCCTGGGGCCCACTGTCAGCCTCCATGTCGCAATGTCGGTTATCCATCGCCTCCTAGATTGCATCTACGCCGTTTATTCAAGTTGGTTTGATCTAAGGGCTTAGGATTGATGCTCTAGCCTATATATACCAGTCCCTACCCTGCTTCCTCAGGCATTACATAAGTCATTTGAGAAAACAAAAACCATAATCATCCTTAGAGCTTCACCATATTCTAGGGCATAGCTAGTTAGGCTAGGTCTATAGGGAGGCAAGTAGGCTTTGCTTAGATTCATGTTCTTGTCAAGAGCATGGTTTGTTTGTACCCCCTCTCTTTTGTATCTCCATTACTTTTATATGCTTCCTACAATTGTTATGACAACATTGGTATTCACAATATTCATGTTCTTAGTTATGATGTTCATCGTCTACTTTGATTATATACTTAGTATAGCTAGTTTATTAATATGTTTATGCATAAGTTCGTATAGCGCTCACTCTGGTGTACATGGGGTGAGTGGTCGACATTGTGTAAGTGTGGTGCTTATAAGTTGTTTACCTATGGATACACCCTATATTCTGGGTCATGTGGTAGATCACCAATGTGACACTCCCATTGAGTCCTTTGTAGTCCACCTCCCAAATATGTAACACCCCTGGTGTTAGTCATGACTTAAGCAGCGAAGTTGGACTTAAGTAGGATATGTCAAGCAATGATTATGATATCTGGTTCATAATCTAGAAGTAATAATGAAGGTATTGAGGTCAAATCTATGAAAATGAGCCCAACTCAAATTTGGACACCACACCATTGCTTACATGTGGACCCTTGTTAAGAATATGCATGAGCAATGTTAAAACATACTTATTTCATGTACATTACATCAACATGCATCCAGAGTTAACTTTGGAAAAGTTTCATGAAGTTTGGAATAAAAAAGTTACATGAAATGATAAGTTATAACCTCTCTTGAATTGCTTCATCATGTGAATGGGAATATGGGATGTTGACCAAACCTTGATACCTTACCCAAATGATTCTAATTCAACTCATAAATAAAAGTCATGAAGGGTTCATGTTGAGCAAATGTCAAAAAATGCTTCAATGGATCAAAAAGGACAATTTAAGCTTTATCGTGATGCCGCTTTGACCAAGATGAAACAATAATCTCAGGACCAGATATGAAGTTTGACCTTAAATAAATATTGAATTTTAAGTGGAATACAACAAACTTCATTTTTGGACCAAGCCCTGATTCAACTCCTAAGTGGCTCAAATAGTGGCCTCAAGTTGGGATACAGTGTTGTTTTGGTCCCTCCAGGATTTTTCCCAAGTCCCTGATCGATAGCAGCGAGTTGATATGTTTGTGAATTTTTATGTCCCAAATTCATATGGTAACTCAACTGGATTCCTTTATATGAGTTGAAGTACACCTTGTGAAGGAAACAACAAAACAAGTCTCATCACTTTTGGAGCACATTTGGACATTCAAAGCTAGTTTCAAAATCAACTGTTTCCAGGAGTTAATTGAGCCTCAGTTTTAGTTTTGTGTAGCACACTTTGGAGCCTTATATCTTGCAACCCAACCTGATCCAAACCTTGATCCTTTAATGTAAGTTGTAGTTTAGTTGAGTAATACAAACATTGTTTTTAGACCAAGAGCCAGATCAGCTTGGAAATAAGTTAAATAGAGGCTCAAAGATTGAATGTGATGTTGTTTTCATCCCTAGAAAATATTCTATCTAGAATTTTAGTGGCAATGATGATTGGCATCCCGCGTTCTCCAAAATTTGTTAAGCAACTTGAGTGAGCCAAAAATAAGAGTTGGATCTAATTCCATGAAGGAGTAGGAAGAAGTTGGATCAAATTTGACCACGTTTTGACCAAGTAATTCGAGCTCAAGCAGAGCAATGCTTAACCCTTGATTAGTCACTGACACTATCAACTTGGGGCTTAATTAACTGCTAATGGAGAGCTCCAATGGCTAGGCTCCCTTAATGAGTTTTGTAGATCATCAGGTGGGCTGCAACTTTGCTTTTGGGCCCAAGGTCCAAATCGGCACATAGTCGGCCCAATTCGGCTCCCGCCTTGCCCACTTCACCGCATGCCATGTGCTCGATGCAATGCCCCATGGCCGCCATGCTCAGCGCTACACGTCCTCCTCCACACCACGTGCCTCTACCCTCTCCTTGCCTCAATTTGGAACCACCCAAGCCCCTCTCAGTCTCTCCCTCACTCTCTCCACTCCCTCTGTGTTCTCTCTCGCCCTCAGTGTCACGCACGCTAGCCAGTGCGGTCACCATTAATGGTGAGGCAGAGCTCCAAGCCACCGTGTCTCCCTTGTCTCCACGCTTCCTCGCGACCTCTAGCCACTGCCATAGTGAGCCCCTCCTTTTGCTGCTGCCAGCCGTCGGCCTTGCATCCATGGTGTGGACGTCGAACCCGACCGCCTAAGTCTGTCGATCCCCTCCTCCATCGTAGTCATCGCCACCTACTGCCATGGCCAAGCTGCTGCTGGCTACCATCGGCCAATCAAGGGCCTAGGCACAGTCAAGCCTGGTCGGCCCTTCCCCGACGCCGGCACCGCCTCAGTCGACCGAAAGTTGGCCTCCCCTGTTCTGGCATCGAGAAGAAGAAGATGGAGTTCGCGCATGAATAGAAAGTCTTTCAGGGGGTTAAGTGCATGACTCATATGAATAGTAAAGGTTGTTCTACAGGTAAATTAAGGAAATCTGCAGGGACCCTAGTGAAAAAGTGTTTTTCCTTTTCTTTTTTCTTATATGTATATAATCGGCTAAACTTTGGAAAATTAGAAAAATTATAAAATAGCAAATAAGGACTTTTTGGAATCCTTGTGAGTAGATCTACGTACTAGAGTCATAATATGATATGTGTTAGTATAAAGTTTCTGATATTTTTATTTATTCTTATAAAGTTCTTTTAGAAATCCTTTTAAGTTTGTCAGATGCATATCTCGAGGTAGGAATATCCTAAAATGTGATTCTAGTTTTGTGAGTCTTGTTTTGGCATGTGCTGGCTAATAAAAATATTAAACATGTTCTTTGATCACTGTTTTTATGATGTTTTGATTTAATCTTGATTAATGGTTAATTCTAGCTTGTTTTGCTTGCTATCATCATATCTACAGTTGTACTGCTCCAAATGAACTAAAACTTTTATTCTAGTATACTTATGACATGTGTGAGCTCTGGTTAAAATTTGATAATTTTTGGTGCATTGGCTGAGTTATGAATTTAATTTGATTAATGCTTGATAAACAATTTTAAATGATTTATAAATAATTTATATATGCAAAAATATGAAATGTGGTTCCTATGCCCTTGCATGGTGATATTGTGACCTGATAAACCATAATATGGCTATGTGTTTATAGAAAATGATGATCTTTAGATTTATCTTGCTTTTACATGTTTTCTTGCAATAACAATTTGTTTTTTCATTTTAATTAAATTATAAAACCTGAGCATGTGAAATTCATGCAGTATCCATGTTTTCATAACATCTACTAGTCATAAAAATCTCAGCCCCAAACTAGTTGTTCTCCTATATGACTAAAATTATATATATGTTTATTAGGAGAAAGGATTAATAAAAGCATAATTATAGATAAAGCTTGTAATTGTATTTGGTGATGCTTTGAGTGATTGGTGTTCAATAAAGTGTTGCTAAGTATGTTAGTGGTGGTTGAAGTTCTTGAATGGCTCATGTGTGTATGCTCTTTGTTAGCAAAACAAGTGAAATATCAAATTGTTATATTCTGAAGTGGCTACATGTGCATTTTCTTGTGTGATGATAACTTCGTGATGCAAATGATGTTTTCTGTGAATGTATTGATACCAAAGTTGTAGATAAATTCCTTATCTTACTTTTCCTAAAATTTCATGATTTTAGGCCTGCTGGTTTAGGAGTTATAGATTTTACAAGTTTGCTATTAGCTTTTGCATATGCTTTGAATAGATCTAAATGATTGTATTGTTTGGCTTATTTAAACATGTAATCATGTATTGATGATAATAAGAAAGTTATAGATAACTTAATAAGATTTCTAAAAAGTTAAGAATCATATTTGTTAGATAATTAGAACTCTAGTTATGCATTTCTGAAGTTAATATCAGTTTTCTGTCCTTAATTGTATAAGCTCTGCTTCATGATATATTTTGACCTTGTTATTTGTTGAATCTGCTTTTGGTGTTAATTATAAAGTTTTATATAATTTCATTACCTTTCTAGAAAGTCTTGAATCACACTTTTTGCATGCCTAGAACTCTAGGTATGATTAAAACAAGTGATTGTGGTGCTGCGATTCAGTTGTGTTTGTACCAAAAATTATTTGCTTCACATTGCTTTGCTTTGTGTGTTGCTAAGTGTGGCTTGTGCCTTTGATGGTGTTAAGTTAATATACCTAAAACCTTATGAAACTTGTGTCATGCTTGGTGCTATCTTCCTTGCTATCCTAGCATGATAGGTTGTGGGATGTTTAATTAAGTAATGTGGAGTGCTTATATATGTTCGGTGTAACCTTGTGCTCATCTTGAATACTTTTATGTGAGGCATCTCATATTGTCATTCTTTGCATTCATGCAATTGCATTGTTGCATCTCATCTAGGTACACTAGATGCACCACGTGAAGGACGTGATGTTGGAGCCAAACCCAAAGATGGAGTTTGGTGAATCTATCCAGAAGATGGAAGGACTAAACAAGTGCCAAGATAGGAGATGCTCACCAAGCGAGTGTCATCTAACAAGCACTGACCTAGTGTTGGATCCTAGGCAAGCCCCAGAGCTTTCTAAGCCCCCTATGTTTTTATAAATATCACTTGAATCCTTTATGTTTGATGCATTAGGTTATATGAGTTGGTTGAAAACACTTGATGCATAGAACTACCTTGTCCAAAAATATACCTTGAACTCTATGTTGGTCTATGATCAAATGTATGCTTAGCAATGCTTAGACCGGTAGAAGTTGGGTGATTTCCTATCACCGGTGAGATATAGGTGGATATCAAAGCACGATTGGCTATATTTGCTATCGTAGAAAATAACCATGTGATGATGAATAAATGGATACCGGACAGGATCTGGTGATTGAGAGGTAGCAGGACATGGAGGTCTTGTGTGCATGTTTTATCCCGTATGTGTCAATTAAGGACCGTACCATTGCTGGTGCTTTTGCCAAGATTAAACGCATGCCTCTCACTTAGCTCGCCGGATAACTCGTTCCGACCGTGAAGCCAAGTAGCTCAACTCAGGCCGGGCCCTGTTCTATAAGAGTGCGCACTCCGGATGGTAGTAAGGATGTGTGGGGAGCCAGACGTGAGCCCAAGGACAGGGTAGTCCTGATCGTCCTAGTAGCTGGTTGTCCCTGATTGTGCGACACTGATCGAACCCATAAAATATGGACCTAAGTTGTACCAAAGGTGACCTAAGACTACCTTGGCGAAGGTATGTGTGGGTTTGTGTTAGGAATAAATTTCCTAGCTGGTTGAAATTGATTCGAATCGTCATCTCTCCCGGATCGTGAGAAACTCGACTCACACCAGCATCGTAGTAATTGAACTATGGAATTTGATGGTTATGATGAATATGGAAATGTTACACCTGCTATGGTTACTATTGCATGTTACTAAATGATATTCCACATGTTTGGCACAGGTTAGTTGCTAATCTAGAGATGAATAGCTATAATTAACTTGGTTACCAAATTATAAAATATATAGCTCAACTAATGACTTTTATACAAAATGTTGTCAAGCTAGCTCCGCCTATAAAGCCTTGCATGATCCTTGGAGTCACTTTATTTCTGATTTATGACGGGTAAGTCTAGCTGAGTACATTTGAGTACTCAGGGTTTATCCTAGCATGTTGTAGGTGAAGTTCTCAGCCTACTAAAGATGGTGGCTAACCACCGGTGGGCTCGGTGACTCTATATTTATTTTTCATCTATATGCTTTTATTAGAGGATGTCACTTATGCTAGCAATATATTTGGAACTTATATTAATGTAATCATTTGAAAGCTATGTTATTTCCCTTAACTGGTTTTGAAACCCAAACTTGTACTACTATTTATGAACCCATTTGTAATATTATTCCTGCTGCAACTCTGTATATGTGATGTGTATTTGCTTCATCATGCGATCTTGGTTGTGATATCAATTTACCAAGGTCCTTCGTGACACTCGACAGACTACCGGGTTTATATAAGTGAAAGTATGCGCGTGTCAACGTATTAAACGGGGATAGCCATACTTGATCTTGTATAAATTGGGTAGTTCTGTCATAGAATATAGGTGCAAGTAGGGTCTGGTTACGAAGGAAGAACAAACTATGTTCTTAATCTTCCTTAGTAATATCCCTTATGTGTAGATATAAAGATGACCTTAGCCATGACTACTAGGTGTATTGCACTAATCAATGTATGCTTTGACATATAATTAAGAATGACATAGGAATTATTCCTCTAATATTTTACTTAACCATGCTAATGCCATGGAAAGGAGTACTCTGAGAAATTTATCATTAATCCATACTTATAATATACATAATTTATCTTATGACTTACCCCTGTTGTGAGTAGAATATTGGTTATGGTTTACTTCTCCATCAATAGTATAAGTTATCAATACATGTCCTTGCCAGACCTTTTTTATGGTAAAAATATAAATAATGATACCTAGAATACTCTCGAGTAAAGTGCTACAATAATATATTATCTGTGCGCTTACAGATTCCTTTCATTAATATATATTTTTTCTAGTCACATGAAATATTAAAGTATTTCTTAGTGTTATTCTAGAAGTGGCACTAGGTAGTACCAACAAGCATTTCTGGCACCAACACTAGGGATGACAACTTAGTAAAAGATGCTAAGGAATGTAAACAACATAGGGTAACTACTTTAAATAAGTGACACATTAATAAATACCAACAGAGATCATGCTAGATAGGTCTATATAAATAGCCTATTGGCCAATTCCAAAACACATCTATTCGAGCTTCTATTTTTCCTCTTTCTGTTGTTGCGCCGCCACCGTAGCTCTCCACCCTGAGCGCCTGCATGCACTGGCGATCAGGAGAGTCAGTCTTTAGAACCCTTATCCTTGCGATCCTACATCGGGAGAGGGTGAATAAGGTTTTTAGGTAGCGCTTTCATGCAATTGATCCCAACCTATCGTCTTCCATCCAAGTCAGGCGATGCTGCGCACCATCATGCTCATTGCCAAGCACATCAAGCTCTTCCTCCACCACTCATTAATGACTTTGTACCACCAGTAGCCATGGCATCTCCATATGCAGATGAGAGATATGCACGTTTGTTGTTATTATTTCTTATGCTCATGTAGAGAATTCTGTAGGCATACATAATACTATTGTAGCAC